>NC_081771.1:7512560-7822810 GCF_963082965.1 Carassius carassius
TTGTTAAAACTCATGTATCCAAACACTGTGGGCTTTTAGAATGCATCATCAAATAAAGGTTGACCGGCCACACTGAGAACAGAAAGAAACCATGTTCTCAGTTTTGGTCGATTCCATCTGTTTGCTAGATAGTTCTGATTGCTGTGTTCATCTGAGTCATCTTTACTCCCACATCACATCTCATCATTCGTGAGACAGCACGTAAAAGCTCAAATCTGTGACATCAATCTGGTACCACAAAGGTGACAGCCAAATGTACTGTTCTAATTTTAATCAAAGGATTGCTCATCTAAATTAAGGATCTGACAGGTTCTTACAACTTTTCTCCAAGTTCTTTGCATTCAGTTATGAAGACAGAGCGTGAACTTGGTTTGTAAGCTCAGGTAATCAGTGCTGTGCAATATTTCATATTCGCCTAATGGGACTAAAAACACTTTGACAGCATCTGTGTTGTATTTTGTATTTACAATTGTGTGATTCTTGTATCATTTTCATGTTCATACTTCACTGGCCTTTGAAGTTCTTGGATTTTCCGAACCTTAGATGTTTGTATTCTTAACAGTCCTGGATATTGTAAGGAACCATCTGCAAAGAGTTCCAGATCAAACATCCAATCAACATCAGCCGGTAATAAACTTACGAGTCTGTCAAGAAGTTGCAACAGAGACCCAGCAGCACATGGAGAGAAAAGGGGGCACAAAGGGGCTGGAACCCCGGAGAGCAGCTAATGATTCACATTTCATATCCCCCCATACAGGGGCCCTCGTGTCTGCCATGAGGGGCCTCTTCGAGGGTTTGTTTTCACTGTGCAATCCAAAATAAATGGAGGCCGCAGATGAGGACTGGACACTTGAGAAATTGAAATCATGAAGTCCATGAGAAAAACACTAAAAACACTCATATCATTGTCTCTTGCTCGTTATGTGTGTTCCCTTCACAATCTCTTTGGCTGTGTGTGTTTCACAAGAGAAACAGGTGAGGTAAATTGTGTTTATACTCAGGACGTCTTGTATCCTCCATAAGACCACAGTTTATTTTGGCACAATTTAGATTCTGGTCATGCTTGTCAAAGTAGATAAAAAGCCATGATTTACAAAATGTCAGTATGCTTATGTCAGTGACAACAAAACTCCATTGGCTCTCATTCATTAACAAGTGCAGCATTTTAAGCTCAGTCACACTAAATTTAAAATATTATTTCTAAATCCATCTTATGAATAACTGATCCATACATGTTTCTTTTTTTATGTTTTTGAGACCATCATTTTTTTTATCAAAATGTCATAAATTTGTGACATATAACCATTCCCCCCCCCCCCCCCCCCCCCCACATAATTAGTTTCATATGTCACCATTACTGGAAAAACTGTTGTCATTTCCATTAACTCGTGACTTTACTAATGAGCCAAATATGATAATATTACTTTCTGATCATTTAGATAGCCTACGAAAAACAACTTTCCATAAGAAATAAGATAATTAACAAGTTTCTTCATACCAGTTGTAAGACACTCAAAAATAAAAAATAAGATCTGTGTTACCAAATTCCTTGCACTGAGATGCTTCAAGGCTTAAAACTGGTAGGTGATCATTTGATCCCTCCATTTCCATTTTTTGGGGTTTTTATATGGTTAAATGATTACATTGTCGGAGATGGTAAACCATAAGACAAAGTAAACGCCTTGGGTCATTTCAGTATTAAGGTGTCCCAAGTTGAACTTGACATTGCTTCCCAAACAGCCCAATCCAACGCACTACGCACACTCCCCGGACTGCCACTGATATATAGCAGAGTCATTCAGTCATCGAGTCAGTCTTTCACTACTGCTTTCTTTCACCTCGACAGGCACACCGTCTAATTAAGTTTGGCAATCGGAGAGAAGTGTAGTACTATTACTCTATCCGTGCCGATTATTTCTGAGCTGGCGAGACTTTTAAACCGACGACAGCGGTGATTGGGCAGCGCAGTCACGGGATCCGCAGTCTCTTCGCCCTGCCTAGAGTCAGTCAGTCAGTCAGTCAGGGGAAGGCGAGTCTGCCTGCAAGCGCTTCTCTCTGTGTGGATCCACCAGACGCAGACATACACGCTCACAAGGACCTTCACACACAATTATTGTTAATTGCTGAACCCTTTTCGTTCTTTTGAGAGTCCGTTTTTCCACCATGGGCGACAAAAAGAGCCCGACCAGGTAAGAAAGCGTCAACAGTCTGTAGTTTCCGTGGCGATTTTAGTGTCCGCGCGGCTGTGTTATTCGCTCGGTGGATACCCCGATGCTTTTCTCGAGGAGCGTTTCTCCTTTCTCTCAGAAACAAACGCAGCTATGGCGGCTTTCTCTTCTTCACAGATAACTCTAAACACGACTCGGTGCCTCTCAGACAAAGAGATTTTTTTTTCCTACGGGATACGCCTGGCCTCTTCGGACGCGGTTTTTAATCGAAGTTCGCCGTTAAATGGACGGTTTTTGACATTCAATTTCACGCCGTTCACCGACGCGATATCATTAGCTCGCTGGCTAACGCTAGCAGCCATGCCCGCGGACACCAATCTAGACCCTTTAAGTGTATTATATCTGTGTTAAGCCCGGTGAATATGAGCTACGGAGAATAACTGTGGCTAGTAAACTTAGCTGGTTAGCGTGTATTTCCAGTATTTTCCGGTTCTAATAAACCGTCCTCGCATGTCATGGCTCGGATTTTCTGTCACTTTTCTTTGCCACTTCGGTTACGTTAAACGCATTCGACACAGTGTTTGTCAAGGTGTAGGATGTTAGGGGCCAAACGTGGGAGCTGACCTTAATAATTTGGACTTCTTTTTGTTGTTTAAGGCCAAAAAGACAAGCCAAACCGACAGCGGACGACGGATTTTGGGACTGTAGTGTGTGCACTTTCAGAAACAGTGCCGAAGCCTTCAAATGCAGCATCTGTGATGTACGGAAGGGCACGTCTACCAGGTATGGGCATTTACGCTGGACCTCTGCAGCATTGCGTTCCTGATCTCATCAATAATGTAGCTGATTTCGATGCTTTACTTGTTGATTTGCTGTTTAAGATTCATAGAAACGCCAGTCCTCTCATGCAAGTTAAATGTCATTTATTCAGTATGATGACTGGCACTAGATTGAATTTGGCAGCCAGCCTATGCAGTCATTGCAGTGGCAGGCAAACTTTCTTTGTCTTGCATTAGCTCGAACACAATTTATTGCTTTGGATTTGCGTGCAAATGCTTTGACTGCAGCTCCGTGGTCATGCATGCTTGCTGCAGTGTTTGCATGTGTGGCTCCAGTCAGATTTGCCATTGAACGTTGTGGCTGGCATTTGTTGGGTTTGATCAAAAGTGTTTGATGTCTGGGTGTGTTTATATGCTGTCAAGCTATTATAGAGATGTTTGCTGTTCAGATCCAGAGCAGGAAATACATTTTCTTTGGTTTTTCTTGTCTTTTTAATGTGGTTGAAACAGTTTAAAGGTCAATCAGATGTCAGAAATTCTTGTTCTGTCTTCAGGATGTGACGCTTGTGTTGTAACAGGTTTGTAAGTGAAACAGTTTCTGCTTGATTTAAGAATTAGCGTAACATGCTACCCATTTGTAATAACAGTTTAGCTAAGAGCAAAGAATCAGACGTTAATGTTGTCTTTCTGGTTTGTCTAATTGGATGACTGCATTGCTCTAATATCTGTGCCGTTCGGTTGGAAGCTGTCACTAACAGGTCTAGGTGTGCTCATGAAGGTCATTTAATCAAGTGCTTATCATTCTTTAAACGGGAAGACTGTACGTTTTGGAGGTCACCCTTATTTGACCCCTAGTTCAGGATGTCTGGTTGGTTTATGATAGCGGCATAGATACATCCTTGCGCTACCTATGATATACCTCAAAAAATGTACTACTGTTAAACAATTTAACCATGTGGAACAACTTTATTTTTATCTACAGCACCTTAACGATACCTGGCTCACAGTTCTCTGCCATTTTTTTTTTTTTTTTATATTTTTATTTATAAAAAATGTTTTGCTCTTCATCAGAGTGCCTCCTGGCTGGACACTTTACTATTTCTTGACGGAACTTTAACATCCATAGAAGCTTTCCATAGCAGGTTTTTATTTTTATATATTTATACAATGTTCCTCACATTCTTAACATCACTGTTCACCAAAAGGTTTTTGGGAACCCTAAATCTAATCTTTAATTTAATTTCTGTGAAAACTCCCTTTTTTTTTATGAGTGACCGTGTTTTGCATGCTGTATCGCGGGGGAAGTATGTTGAAAATATTTTAAGTACGGTAAATGGGGAGACATCCAAAATGTGCAGTACTGGGGTACTCCAAAACCAGGATTGAGAACCGTTGATTAAATCAACAAATGAATGTTCAGTTTGCCTGAAATGCCATCGTGGTCATATTCCTGTAAGCGAATGTAGCTTTCTACCCTCAGTTACGTTTGTTCTACGTCTGTCTGTGATGCGCTGTGTTTGTTATGATGTGTGAACCCGCCAACACTTCTCATCAGCTGACTGATGTGGTGTCTTCAGCAATGAGTAATATGCAGCCGCATGCAGGAATCCCCATGCTCTAACCTTTTCATTTGCTCTTTTACACCCAGTGCTTTCCTGACATTTGGGGGAAAGAGGAGGTGTTGGGAGAAGTCAGACACTCCAAAACAGCGTATTTGTCAATAGCGATTATTTCGTTAATTCCCTTTCGAAACCGAGCACAGCTCATGGATCTGTTTGCTGAAAGCAGGCACATTTACATGTACATTTGTGGTAATGACAGGAAATGATGCCATGCATGTTGGAAACCCCTTGTCTCACTCTTGCTGGCAGAAGCCCAGCTCCTATCAGTCTGCTAAATAGAAATCGCACAGTATTGCTGATGAGAGCCGCTCTGTCTGTTTGATCTGTGCTGTCAAGCTTTGATGGATGCGATTGTTTGCTGATGTAAGAAGCCTGGCTCCCTTTGTAATGAGGACTAATTAGCCATCTTGTCCACGTTTGATGTATTCCAGTGGTGCACGGGAGGGAGCACAGGGTGCTTGCAGAGAAACGATGCGCTCTTTTACAAGTGTGCAGCCGTTTATGCTCCCATCTCAGCACCTTTTATCTCTGTTCCCCCTCAATGAATGGGTCTCTGTGGTGTTGATAACGCATTCCACTCACCAATTATTTTATCTTTGTTGGTCTTTGGAGTTCAAAGAATGCAGAGACCCCCTGAGCAAGGATGCTTGTAGATTAGCAGTGCATGTTTTTTTGTCATGTAAAGAAGGTCTGTTTAAAGCGCCAAGATTGTTGCGGAGCTTTATCTGATTCCTGAGCACTTTGGATTCGAGCTGATCGATTTTTTTTAATATTGCGTGAACTTGGCTGATGTGGACTTAAGATGTTTATTAAAGGCAAATTTTAGGGAAAATGTTAACTGAGCATAACAGAGTCTCTTTTGCCGCTCGACTGTGCAAATTAAGTGTTGAATGAATTATATGCATGGCTTTCATGCTCGTGTATTCGCAACTTGCAGGATTGTATGAGTTGGATGACATCTTTGCTGGAGGGCATGTCTCTGTTTTTCCCCATACAGCAGCTGCACACTTCATGGACTCATTCACTTTGTGTTTCCATGGCAGTAGAGGTTATCCAGGGTCATGCTACTGTCAACCCAGCAGAAATTTGTACTGCATCACTGTGAGCTTGTTGCGTGATATGCAAGTAGTTGTTTGGTCTGTATGTTATTGGTGAGGTTGCACTTTTTGGATTTAAGCTAATCAGAATTAAAAAAACACTCTCAAGCCCAAAGGAAAGCCTAGAACCATCTCCTTTCCTCTTAGCCCATCAAAATCAAATGCCTTCAAGCAGCATTCCTTGCAGATCATGTTTTAATATTACAGTGGAATCCTGAGAACAGAAGTGAAGAATATGACACCTTGCTTCAGTATCAGGTTCTGTGGTCGTTGTGTTCCAAGATGCATATCAGTCACCCACAGGTTTGAGGGAAGAATCCATTAGGAGATTCTTAAGTTGATTGATGTGCCGGATCGGGGGAAGTGTAATTTGGCCTTCGCGGTTACCTTGATCTTCAATGCTGGGGTACTTCTACTTCCCCTGAAGCTCCTTGCCAGGTCCCAGCCAAAGTTTTTCCTCCGTTACACAAGTGTCCAAGTAATTTTTTTCCCCTTCTTTTTTCAAATTAGGCTAATCAAATGCAAAACCACAAGAAACATTTTACCAAATTTTGTGAAGTGAATATGATTTTGAATGTCAATTTGTTCAAGTCTGCTTTATTGTCAATTTCCACATGTACAGTTAATACAGAGAATCGAAATTGCATTACTCTCAGACCCCGGCGCATACAGATAAAATTAACATTAAAGCCTAAAAATCTAGATCAAATATAAAATGTAGATACAACTATAGAATAAGGGAATGTAAAAAAAAAAAAAAAAAAAAAAAGGGGGCATATAATAAAATTTAAAATAAAGTTAAATAAAGCAGCGCAAGGCACATGACGGATATAGTGCAAATCAATGAAGTGAACAACAGTGCAGATAAAAGATTTTTAGTGGGAAAAAATCCCTTATTAAAAATACCTCATTAAGTCTGATTAAAGTGACAAGTGACAAAGGGCTCAAGAGCAGTTATTTTATTTAACTGACTGATGAGGTAGTGGAATGACATCAGTTCCATGCTGATTGAGGTAGTGAGCAGACCAATGCTGCACAAAGTGACTAGTGCATGCCATCATATAATTAGTGTGTGTGTGTGGGTGGGGGTGGGGTGGGGGGTTCATAGTTCAGTGGTGCCTGGGGCAGAAGAGGGGAGGGGGGGCAAGTTCGGGAGGGAGTTCAGCTTCCTGACAGCCTGATGGATGAAGCTGTCCTTCAGTCTGCTGGTCCTGGCCTGGAGACTCCGCAGTCTCCTCCCTGATGGTAGCAGGCTGAAGACGCTGTGTGAATGGTGAGTGGGATCACCTGTGATGCAGAGGGCTTTGCGGGTGAGATGTGTTCCATAAATGTCCTGGAGGGAGGGGAGAGAGACACCAGTGATCTTCTCAGCTGCTCTCACTATGCGTTGCAGAGTCTTTCAGCAGGACGCGTTGCAGGTGCCATACCACACAGTGATGTAGCTCGTAAGGATGCTCTTGATAGTGCCTCTGTAGAAGGTGTACATGATGGGGGCCGGGGCTCTGGCTCTCCTCAGTTTGCGGAGGAAGTAGAGACGCTGTTGTGATTTCTTGGCCAGTGCTGCGGTGTTTTCGGTCCAGGAGAGGTCCTCTGTGATGTGCACACCCAGGAACTTGGTGTTGCTCACTCTCTCCACAGTCACACCGTTGATGGTTAGAGGAGCGTGCTGAGTGTGTGCTCTCCTGAAGTCTACAACAATCTCCTTTGTCTTCTCCACGTTCAGAGAGAGATTTTTTTCACTGCACCACTTGGCCAGACGGCTCACCTCACTCCTGTACAGTCGTGGCCAAAAGTTTTGAGAATTACATAAATATTGGAAATTGGAAAAGTTGCTGCTTAAGTTTTTATAATAGCAATTTGCATATACTCCAGAATGTTATGAAGAGTGATCAGATGAATTGCATAGTCCTTCTTTGCCATGAAAATTAACTTTATCCCAAAAAAACCTTTCCACTGCATTTCATTGCTGTCATTAAAGGACCTGCTGAGATCATTTCAGTAATGTGAGAATGTCGACGAGCACAAGGCTGGAGATCATTATGTCAGGCTGATTGGGTTAGAATGGCAGACTTGACATGTTAAAAGGAGGGTGATGCTTGAAATCATTGTTCTTCCATTGTTAATCATGGTGACCTGCAAAGAAACGCGTGCAGCCATCATTGCATTGCATAAAAATGGCTTCACAGGCAAGGATATTGTGGCTACTGAGATTGCACCTAAATCAACAATTTATAGGATCATCAAGAACTTCGAGGAAAGAGGTTCAATTCTTGTAAAGAAGGCTTCAGGGCGTCCAAGAAAGTGCAGCAAGCGCCAGGATCGTCTCCTAAAGAGGATTCAGCTGCGGGATCGGAGTGCCACCAGTGCAGGCATGTGTGAGCGCATCAGTGAGGCGAAGACTTTTGGAAGATGGCCTGGTGTCAAAAAGGGCAGCAAAGAAGTATAGTGAATGGACTGCTGAGGACTGGGGCAAAGTCATATTCTCCGATGAAGCCCCTTTCTGATTGTTTGGGGCATCTGGAAAAAGGCTTGTCCGGAGAAGAAAAGGTGAGCGCTACCATCAGTCCTGTGTCATGCCAACAGTAAAGCATCCTGACACCATTCATGTGTGGGGTTGCTTCTCATCCAAGGGAGTGGGCTCATTCACAATTCTGCCCAAAAACACAGCCATGAATAAAGAATGGTACCAAAACACCCTCCAACAGCAACTTCTTCCAACAATCCAACAACAGTTTGGTGAAGAACAATGCATTTTCCAGCACGATGGAGCACCATGCCATAAGGCAAAAGTGATAACTAAGTGGCTCGGGGACCAGAATGTTGAAATTTTGGGTCCATGGCCTGGAAACTCCCCAGATCTTAATCCCATTGAGAACTTGTGGTCAATCCTCAAGAGGCGGATGGACAAACAAAAACCCACTAATTTTGACAAACTCCAAGAAGTGATTATGAAAGAATGAGAGCATGCCCATTTGAATTGCAGAGGTCCTGAAAAAGAAGGGCCAACACTGCAAATACTGACTATTTGCATAAATGTCATGTAATTGTCAATAAAAGCCTTTGAAACGTATGAAGTGCTTGTAATTATATTTCAGTACATCACAGAAATAACTGAAACAAAGATCTAAAAGCAGTTTAGCAGCAAACTTTTTGAAAACTAATATTTATGTAATTCTCAAAACTTTTGGCCACGACTGTAGTTTGTCTCATCCTTGTTGCTAATGAGACCCACCACAGTCGTGTCATCTGCAAACTTAATAAAGAGGTTGGAGTTGTGTGAAGGTGTGCAGTCATGGGTCAGCAGAGTGAAGAGGAGGGGGCTCAGCACACATCCTTGGGGGGCCCCAGTGTTCAGTGTGATGATGCTGGATGTGTTGCTGCCGACCCGTACTGCCTGAGGTCTTCCAGTCAGAAAGTCCAACAACCAGTTGCACTGCGAAGTGTTGAGCCCCAGCTGAATCAGTTTGTAAATGAGCTGTTGAGGGATGATTGTGTTGAATGCTGAACTGAAGTCTATGAACAGCATTCTGACATATGAGTCCTTTTTGTCCAGATGTGCGAGAGCTGAGTGGAGAGTAGTGGCGATGGCATCATCGGTCGACCGGTTGGACCGATATGCAAACTGTAAGGGCTCCAGGGAGGGGGGGAGGGCAGACTTGATGTGGTGCATGACTAGCTGTTCAAAGCACTTCATGAGGATTGGGGTAAGTGCAACAGGACGGTAGTCATTGAAGCAGATGGAGATGGCTTCTTCGGAACTGGAATGATGGTTGTAGTTTTGAAGCATGTGGGAACAACAGCCTGACTCAGTGAGATGTTGAAAATGTCTGTGAAGACATCAGTGAGTTCTGCTGCACAGTCTTTCAGTACACGCTCAGGGATGTTGCCAGGACCCGGAGCTTTGCGTGCATTGATCCTGCTGAAGGATCTCCTCACGCTGTCTGAGGTCAGCGTCATCACCTGGTCGCCGGGAGGAGGTGGAGTCTTCTGTGCAGTGGTGCTGTTCTGTTGGTCAAAGCGAGCGAAGAAGGTGTTCAGCTCGTTCAGTAGAGAGATGTTGCTGTCACAGGTCCGTGGTGGGGGCTTTGTAGTCCGTAATGGCCTGTATCCCCTGCCACAGGTTCCTAGTGTCTCTGCTGTCGCTGAATTGATGAGCTATCCTCCTGGAGTGCTGTCTCTTAGCCTCTCTGATGCCACGGGACAGGTTGGCCCTAGCTGTTCTCAGGCCCACCTCATCTCCAGCTCTGAAGGCAGCGTTCCGTGTCTTCAGGAGTCTGTAGACCTCCCCTGTCATCCATGGCTTCTGGTTGGCCCGGACAGTGATGGTTTTTGTTTGTTTGTTTTCATCAATACACTTGTTGGTGTAGGCAGTGACAGTCTCTGAGTACTCCTGGAGGTCAGTGGTGTTATTGCATGTGGCAGCCTGCTTAAACATGTCCCAGTCAGTTGAAGCAGTCAGTGTTGAAGCAGTCTTGAAGAACCTCTGATGATCCTTCTGGCCACAATTTAATCTGTTTGTAAACTGGTTTGGCGATTTGGAGGTGGGGGAGGGGGAGGGCTTTGTAAGCTCCTCTCTGTGTGGTGTAAACAAAGTCCAAAATGTTATTACCTCGTGTTGGAAAGTTAATGTGTTGGTGTATTTTTGGAAACACACTCTTTAGGTCAGCATGGTTGAAATCCCCAGCTATGATGAGAAAAGCATCGGGGTGTGCTGTCTGCTGCTCACTGATGTGCTGGTACAGTTCATTTAGTGCATCGTTCATGTTGCTGATGATGTTGAACGGGGGAATATACCCCGAAATGAGCAATATAGCAGTATATTCCCTCAGCAGATAGAACGGCCGGCACTTAATAATCATAAACTCCACCAGGGGTGAGCAGTGTTTGCTGATCACAACAGTATCGCGGCACCACACGTCATTGATGTAAACACAAAGCCCGCCGCCGCGGGTTTTTCCTCCCGCGACGAGAGCTCTGTACGCTCGATAGCACGTCAGCTGGTCGAGCTGAATAGCGCAGTCTGGAACGCTGTTGCTGAGCCATGTTTCCGTGAACACAAAAACACAACAGTCTCTTACAGTCCTCTGAGTTGAGCGTAGTAATCGAATGTAGTCCAGTTTATTGTCCAACGAGCATACGTTAGCGAGTACAATGGTGGGGATAGATGGCGTTTACCCCTCTTCTGCTTCCTCTCACACCGCTTGTGGCGCCTCAGCTGTGGGCGATATGCAGTAGTGGCGGTCGGTGATGGTGAAGGCCTCCTTAGCAGACCGAGATCCCACAGCTGTTCTGCGTGCGTGGAGTTTAACTGTAAAAAAGCGGTTCTGCCGACATTGAGCAGAAACTCGCGACTGTATTTGCGCTTAAAGACAGGTAGACGCGACGACGACGTACAAAAACACTGCGACTCACAAGACAAAAAACACGAAAACACCGTTCTGTCGAGACCGAGAGAAGCCGCTGCGTGTGGACGCGCCGCCATCTTGGTTCATGTGAGTCCTTTTAAAGCTCACACATGACGAGAATGATTAGTCTGTTAACATTAGCAAATCTGAATAATACATTTTTTACAACATTTATTAATGTAGGCTAAATTATATTTTGGTCATGTTTGGTCATTTATTAATTCATGTTAGTTTATTACACATTAATGTTAATTTATACAACTAATTTATTAGCATATGGAGAAATTATTAAATTAAACCTAAATTGTTCATGAAACCTAATGCCTTAACTTAATGTACTGAACTTTTTTCTAGGCTTGATTGTGTTTATTGGGTGCACTCTAACGTGTGTTAATGCTTCGTTAAAAAGCCCCTTCCTAAGAAATACATGACTGGCTATGATTGGTTAGATAGTCCAGTGTGTTGTGATTGGCTAAACCACCTCTAGTGTGTCTAAACATCTCGCCCCTCACCTCGGCAGCATGTGCTCTAGTTGTATTGTAAAATATGGTGTTGTCTATATTGCTTATCAGCGTGAGCCTGATTGAGAAGCAGAGGAAATCAGTGAAGAGGATCACGCAGAACCTGTGCAAGCACAGCTCTTAATGGTATGTTTCTTTGTTTGTTGTTGTCTTACTTTTAGATACGCTGTTATTTGTAAATGCTACTGCTTCTGTTAGCTTTTAATATACTGTTAGGTTTTATCTTGATTAAAGCTTTAATATAGTATGACAACCACACGCGCGTTCATGTTTAATGCTTCTCATAGCTATGTGAAAATAGGTGTATAAATGTAATGGTTTATTCTTGGAGCTGAGCTGGTGATCTGAATGAGAGAGTGAGATAGATGCAGAGCGACGTGAGAAACAGGATTGAGAACTGCTGCTTTAGGACATTGATTTGGAAACTTGTGAATCCATTAGAATCGTTAGAAAACAGAACCGCGATTGATATATGAATAGATTTTTACATCCACCCCTAGTTTTCTTCCTCTTCTCTAAAGCAATGCAGCATGGCCTCACCCCCTTTGTTGCATGGTGTTGCAACCACCCCTTAAAAAGTTTGATAAAGCATACACAAGACAAAATGTTACAGATATAGATGGTGTGCAGTGTGCAACCTCACAGAATTGGCTCTCCCAGTGCTTCTACAACAGCAAGCCTACATACTTTTATATTTAAAGGGAATGTATGTTTACTTTTGTGTATCACATGCTCAGTAGTTGATCAGTCTCATACATATTTACAGAAAACATTCTGATATGTTATTTCATTTACATTGAATGAAAGTTGTAGAGTTGCCACTTGTTGTATTTCTGTTGATTGGCCAGACTAGATGTTTTATTATGGATTTTTACAGAATCCTTGCATTAAATTTGCAGAGAGATACTTTGTTGAAACGTTTGAGTCATCGAAACTGAATCAAAATTGAGTTGTTTTCAACATTCCATGTTCAGTGAGTTTCAGTGTTGACAGTCTCTCTCGTGTGTCATGGAGGTAGGCACATAGAGCAAGCAAGTGGAATAATAAGTATGTCACAGCGCACAAATGCAAAGATCTGTTCAGCTGATGTTTTTCTGATGATTTTCTGATTTGATGGGAAATTGATGTTTTAAGTGCCTTGTTCCACTAGGAATAACATAACAATCCAGTAATTTTCTTCTCCATTGTTTGAGTGCAGATTGTTGAGGATAATGAAATTACATAATCAGGTGGTGCCAACACTGTGTCAAATTCTCCCATGCATCTACAAACACACTGTGACGCACTTTTGCTTATCCACAGTTATCAGCATTTAGACCTGCTTTAAACCACATGCATAAGCTTTTAATCTATACCAGTGTGTTAATTGAGGGTGTAAAACTTCTTAATGAGATTGTAGACATTTAAGCAAATCAGCACAATAGTCCTCTTTCACTGAAAATAAGAATGATATCTGGAATACACAGATGGGATTTTAGTCTTGTAGAGTTCAAATAGAGGTGTAGAGTAGTGATCACACATTATCTGGCAATTTCGTCATTTGGGATTGGAAGAATCTACCAACAGGTACTGAACATGTTGTTTTAAAATGTTGTAGTCAGGAATTAATTTAGATATTGAATTTCTGCAGTTCTATGTACATCTCATTTGTTTTCATTAAGTTGTGTTGTATCAAGTGAGATCCAAAAGTCTGAGACTACCAGTTAAAATGCATCTATTTTTAATAGGTCTAGCTAGATAATAAAATATGATCTATTTAGATTTTAATCGATTCTCATTTTTCTGAAACAATATTGATTCTTAAATCCAAAGAATCGATTAGTCTAGCCGGTTTTCAATATATCACAATAAGCATTGTGCTTTTACTTTTAATATGAAACAAAGTCTCAAATTTCTAATTCTGTCAATTGTATTGCAATATTCAAACAATCAATGCCGTTTTGGTGCCGTTTAATGTGGAGTGACCGAATGCTGTAGCGCCTTAGTTTAACAGATGTGGCAGCGCGAGGCACACGTGAACTAATCCTCTCCTCCACATTAATACCAGATTCAGCACAAAATAAACATTATTAAACATCCAAAGTTAAGTCTATAGTAAACAACTTTACAATCCGTATCCTGTCTCATGTAATCACTCAATCAGTGTTTCAGCCGTGCAAAGACGTCAGTATAATGGCTTGTAAACATTGTCACGTAATGTCACATTTACCTCAGAAAAAACACATTCGGTAACCACAAACTCATTAGTCAGCTAGAAAAATTAACTGTAGACTGGGTTTGCTAAATATATGCACCATATAGTTAGGTCTGGGCGATTTTCCAGATTTGATCAATTGATTTGAATTTATTCCACGATAAAAAAAAAATTAGAAAACGAGGAATTGCAATTTTGAATAGAAATATTACCAAATGTTAGAATTAGACGCTTTGACAGTATACCGGTGATAACAGTAAAGAGAAGTTGCATGTTGGCACACGTGATTAAGCACTCAACTGTAACGTGCTCTGTGAAGGACCATAAATTTAGTGCTAGGCATCATTCACAAAGTGCTTTTGTTTTGACAAAGATGCGATGCGGGCAGTGGAATAGGTAAAAATAAACTTCTTTTAACTTTAGTTCTGTGTTTTCAGAATGGCTTTTCATGCATGAGACACTGCAAAAGACACAAGCGCAACAGTCAAACACATCCATGTTTCCACAGAAAAAATTATGGAATAGCAGCACAATCGAATAAAAAACCTGTAAAGAAATACTACTGTATGTCTGATATTTCATGTTTGCATCATGCTGACAGGCTGAAAGTGGCTGTTGTTGTTGTTGTTTTTTTAATGAACATTTATAGTTAATAAAAGTTTACTGGTGTTATAACTTCAGTCATTTTGAATTTAAATTACCTTGACTTTTTAGATTTTCTAAAATAATTTTCCTTGTATTATTTCTGAACACATTTGAAAAGTTTGTACAATATATAGTTGTAGTTTTAGCGTTTTTTCAAGTGATTTGTTTAACATTTACATGTTGACTTCATGTGTGCTGCTCTTTAATAGAATTTTCTGTAACTAGAGGGTCAATAAAGAAAAAAGAACTTGAATTGTTGTAGTTAAATTATCAAATTGACTTGTTAAAAATCTTTGTCCAAAATTATTTTGCAAAATCGTCCAGCCCTGAAAAATATATTCATTATAACTTTTACTGTTATTCAATGTTTAATTTTTTTTGTGAGAGTCACCATTTAAATGTTTATTTAATATTTCTACTTATTATTTTTTTTTATGTAATTGTAACTTTTATTATAAAAACTTCATTGTAATTTAAGCAGTTGTATAGCCTAAAGAATCAGTCAGTTTTAGCCTTCAATATTATAGTAATGTAACTGACACTCATGTAGCCTATGTTTTTACAGCATTAGTTAAGATAATTTTTCCCTTGAATATTTGACGTAGGTCTACCTGATATATATATCCAGAATAATCGAATCAAATCAATTTGGGAATTGAATTGCAAGCTTGTGAATGAAAATCGAATTGAATTGTGAAATTAGTGTCAAAACCCAGCCCTATTTTTTTTGTCTTTTTATATTTATTGTAGATTTTTTTTTAAAATATGTATTATCAGCCCAATGATCTACAATCTACAATATTGTCAAATAAAATGTTTTTATATTCTTTACAGTGGGATCCAAAGGTCATTAGAGAATATATTTTTACAATTATTTTATGATTTCTGCATAATAATTTGATTGGAAAGTTGATTAGATTTTTTTCTTATTATTTGGGTGTTTTTGATGATAGCAGCACTTCACAAACTTGTACTGAACCTGATGATCGAATTCTCAATTGTTTTACATATTACTTGATTTATACTTTTAAATGGGTTTGAAGATTCCCAGCTTTTCAGTGTATTTTTAGACTTTTTATCGATCCCACTGAACTCCATCCTCCCTGCCCTGGAGATAGGTTGCCGCTTAGTATTGAGTTTGAACCAAGTGTGTGTGTGTGTTTGGGTGGGCTGAAATTGGCTGAAAGTGATTTAGCAACAGAGAAATTGCTGGCCGTGTGATTCTGAAGGGAGGCAGATGACAAGGCACCAGGGAGGAGATAAAAAAAGAGACCAAAAGAATAGAGAGAGTGAATGAATGCAAGAGCCCGAGCGAGCAAGTGTGCGTGTTGTACGTGTGTGCGCTGTGAGGAGGGGGTTGTGGGCCACTGCATGCTGAGTTTGATGGACGGCTCTGTTGGGATGTGCTCACTCAGCCAAGAGCCTCTCAGAGGGAAGGCAGAATGGAGCACATCATTACCCAGCGCAGGGAAGCACTGGGCTCACCCTCCTTCAACTCTCGCCGTCCTCCTCCTCCTCACCCGCCACATGTCATTCAGTCAGTGGAGCAGAGGAGGCTGCCGTTCGCCTGACTCATGCATATATCACATAACCACAGTCAGTGACGTTCGATGACCACACTTACTCCGCTAACTGAGTAGGAACTGAAGCCGTTTCGATTGAGGGACTCTGCCTCGCTGTAGTCTGGCAGCATCCAGCGCTGATGAAGATGGTAAGGCAGACAATGAAAGACGATGTGACTGACAGCTAGTCTCGATATGAGCTGGAATCTGTTTTTGCCGGAGGAAATATAAAGCCATTACTATCTGCAGCTCTGCTTGTATATAGATGTTAGCGCTAAGAGGATTAGTCAGCTTACTTTATTGCTTGCTGATGTGTTTTTCTATGACATATTGAAATTCTTCAGAGCAGTAAGGGCATGGATTTGCAGATAACATATGAAGGTGATGGGCAAGGGAAACATCTTTTCAGTGAACTCTTCATGTGAATGTTTTATTTTATACAAGCAGGTCTATTGGAAAACGCAAGCAATATACCAAATCAAGCAACATCAACAAATGCTGCTAGAACCATTTTTTAAATGAATTGTAAACGCCTATAGAGTACACTTTAATATTTTATTCAAATTAATTCAGAAAGGTCTTTAAATAACACTATTTATATTCTCTCTCTAATGCAGTCACTTTTTTAAGTGTGACTTCAGTGTTCAAATTCTTTGTAGGCCCACTGCCTCCAGATAGTTAAGTGTGGGAATACATCGCTATTGAAACCTTTTTTTTTTTTCTCAGTGCAAATGTGAATCACAAAGGAGCAGTTCAGCGACAAGATGTGGTTTTCTATTTGAGCGCTTAACAAAAAGTGCTTCATTGTTGCATTTCTCCTTATTAGTTTAGCAGAGCAGGCCAGTCTAGACATAAATATTCAATAAATTGTTGTGGTGAATAGGGTGCATATTGCACAGCCTTTAGCTTGTTCATACTGTTTCAAAAAGTGACCTGTAATTTATACAGGTCAGAGGCAAAGGCAGCACTCAAGGTTCTGTGAATCGGATGGAAAAGGGATCAACTCTTTCAGGTCATCATATGAAAAGAAACATGGCAAGATAGATGGATCCTTATGTGTGCTAAACACAAACACTACACCTGGTTTGCTGTCTGAGTGATGAGGGGAATAGAGCGGGTTCCTTTGGTGAAAGGTCAGACAACACAGGAAGCCTTTTCTTGGATTGATCAAAAAGAGAAAGAGATGTTAAGGGAAAAAGAAAAAAAATCACTTCCTCTTTGCTAATTATAGACAGGCCCATACAGAGTTTGTGCATGATTTCCAAGTCCAAAATATATATATTGACACTTGAGGAACAAATCCATTGTTTCTGTTGTTACTTGCAAACATATATTTTTTTTTATTAATTTGAATCTTTTTGTCCAATTAATTTTTTTTTCATGTTAATTTAAGGTCTGATAAACAGTCTGTTACATTTGTGTCTTTAAACATAAAAAAATGTTGTTAATGTTTCAAATGTATAGAAAACTAAATAATTCATGTATTCTTTGGTTTCAAGACCTGAGGGTGATACTTAATCAATTTCTGTTTTCTGCCACTTAAAAAAAGCAGAACAAAAAGTCAGGAAAGAAATTATTTATTATTCTACACTGTCAGCTGAAGTACTGCGTTTTCACATTGTAGCTCACATCCATGACTAGAGAGCAGTTATATCACAGTTAGATTTTCCCCACAGCTGAGATCTCCCCAGAGAGCAATTTCCTCAGGGAAGCGAGAGGGCAGAGTCCCTCCAGGGGAGATGAATGTTTAATGTCCTCCACCCAGTCGAGAGCAACAGCACAAGAACCCAGGACCTGTTCTCTAGGTGCTCTCTTCGCTAACTTCGTTCTGTACAGCAGGCACAAAGCCACTAATCTTTGTAGAATGGCTTATGGGAGCCCGGTCTCAGAGCTTGTTCAACACGCACACTCATGGCAGCTTCATCATCCCCCACCAGTCAAACGCTTAATGCTGCTACACCAGAGGATCAAGGTGCTCCACGAACTGCCACTGCACATAACTGTCGTGTTTGCCGTGATGTAAGAGGCGAGCGATGTTAAATCTAGTGGAGAATCTCACGAATGCTGTCAGGAAATGTCTAAAAAAAAAAAATAAAAATAAAATCTAGCGTATTTTTAGGGCAAATATGGGTGCTTTGCATTGCTTTTTTTATGTTCCGAGTCCTCCATCTGAGCTTAATTAAATCCGTAGGCTCAGTAGAAAGTCTGGATTCAGTTTAACAAGCCTTGTCCTTTAAATGACAACAGATTGCTTTTTAGATTGCAATCTGCCTATAAAGGTGCAGCCTTGTAGTCCAGTACCATGCATAAGTAGCAGATATGTATCCCATTGACCTGATTGTCCTCTCTCCAGGCCACTTTGTGTCCCCAAAGCATGCAAGAGTCAATGACCATGATTGCCTGCTTATGCTGCACTTGAAATGGAGAGCTGTGTTAATTGAGCTCTTTTTATTATTATTTTTTTTTTTTAGCTTCTCTTCACTGAAGCGTTATCTCATTCTGTCTTTGCCTCTACAAGCAGTCTGTTTCATTTAACGGTGCCGTAATTTACTGCACCGCTAACATTTGTGTAACTGAAGCCTAGACTGGAGTCTTGCGGAAATGCCAACTGCTCCAGGAATTAAAGAGCCTCCATGTGCGGTGTCATTAATTACAGCGCATCAGTTTAAAGTGACACATGCCACTGTGGGGGTCTTTTCAGACCAAGGCTTGTTTTCATGCATTCTTACATTTAGAAAATGACTATTTGTATGTATGAATTTAGTTTAATTTGTATAATGTAATGGAAAAATATGATTACATCAGAGTAACTTTCTTTAATATACAGCAGAAAAAGTGCAATAGCCGATTGCAACAAAGCCCTTTAAGCTAAGAAAACCCTTTGTTATAACCATTAGTTTTAAATAACAGATTCTTTTAGCCTGAGGGGTGGGTTGCAGCTGAGCCCAGATCTTTGCAATTTGACTGTTGGATCTTGAAGTTTGTGAAGGGTTTCTTATTTTTAATGATCCATGCATTTTCAATTGGTTTAGTCTGAGGTTTTCCTTTTGCTCATGTTGGTCTCTGTCCAGCAATGACTTGTGAGCACTAGGACTATGTTCGGAATGGAATACTAGCGTCATACTTGCTGTTTACAGCACAGTAAAAGTTAGTATGCTGGAACACATTGCATATTTAATTCATCAAGCATTCATTTAGCTTTTGGAAGTAAATATGAATATTTCACAATTTTTATAATTTTTTCATTTAGATTTAGATTTAGAGCCAGATTAAATGAATGTTGTAGAGTAGGGATGGGACGGTATGAAAATTTAATATCACGATTATAGTGACTAAAATTATCACGATTATCAATATTATCACGGTTTTGTTGAAAAGAGATGAAAGTGTTCAAAAATAGTTTTATATTTAATAATCAACAAACAACTAATAAAACAAGCAACTCTATGCACTTAATTTAAAGAAAGATTAAATTCTGTGGCATTTCCTTCCTTACAATGAAAAGTGTAGAAGCATAGAAAAGCATAGAAAAGTCACTGACTTTCGCCATTCCTTCTCGAAAAAAAACAAAAAAAACATTGTGCGCTGCGCTTGCGTCAGACTGTTGCTGGCTGGACATGATTTAATAGTGAGTTATTAAAACCGCGATAATCAAACACGGTTTTAATGATAATTCATTTTTAAACGATATTACTAACCTTCAGCACATTTTATCACGGTTATCAATAAAACCGGTCATCGTCCCATCCCTATTGTAGAGTAAATCATGATTTATGTTTCTTCCAGTTTATTGATGAAACCATAATTGGTAGGACAAGTCAAGTGCATTGCATTGTGGGATACAGTGTTCTATATTGTACTGCAGATTTTGTCAAATGTTGGTCAACTGGATGTATCTATCAATCTATGCATAAAGGAAATGTAATATGCACAGTAAATATACTATGTACTGCAGAAGCATAATTTAATTTGATGCAAATGAAATAAGCCTGTGAGTAAGAGAGATACAGTCCATTCAGTAGTTTGGAATATTTGTCTTTAATGTGTAATTTTCCAGCAAGTGTTTTCTGTTTTCTAAATGATGGACACTGAAGCAATACAAGAGTACATTGTCCCTTACAGCCTCATTTTCATTTAAGCCAAATTAAATGTGGCATATGCCCTGATTAATCCATAGTAAGAGTAGTATGGTTTTCCAAAACAACCACAATGACCTCTCTCATCCAGCTTCATTCAGGTTTCCCTCAGCTTGGCAACGTCTATTCGCTAATGTGATTTGGTCAGTGTCCATCTCAAACTGCATGCCCGTTCCACTTTTCCCACTGGAGTGATGCCACCTGTGTTCATACATGAGTCCTAGTCAACAGGGAGAGTTTATGATGAGGCGGTCATGTGTCAATCATTAAATAATGCATTGTGTGGTTTTTGTTGTGCTCGGGGAGTGTTGACAGCAGTCCTGACATGCCAATGAGCTCTCGTGGCTGAGTTACAGCTGGCACTGATTCATAGCTCAAATGTACGGCCTGTTTCTGTCTTGCTGTACTGCCCCTGATACAAATCACAGCGCGTGGCAAGAGATCCTCTGAGGGGAGGTTAATCAAATCAATCACAGGCCTGTCCGGCGCTAGACTCCTGGGCTAACCTCAAGTTGGAAGGGATTTCTGGATCCCCCTCAAGAGAGGTGAAATGAGCCAAGTACCTGTTAAGTGGAGGATTGTGCACTTTTGACTTTTCCCTGGCCTGGATTAGAGCAAATTCCCCAGTGTTCAGGGTACTACAGGTGATGGACTGAACGAGGCATCTGTCCTTGGCTTTCAGTACTCGTGTGTGATGATTGTTCTCATAAACCTTAGTCAGGGTAACGCCATACTTATTTTTGACAGGAATGAAAATGAGACTGTGAAGGATAGAAGTACATTGCATACAGTGGATTGTACTGTTGTTTAACAACATACCGACAGTTCAGCTGACGAAACGTATATTTCTATTAAATTTTCAAGAGACAAAAGTTCCATAAAACAGCTTTAAAAGTCTTGAAAATTACACGATTTAGAACCTTTTATACAGTAAATGCTATTGTAAAGATTGTAGGTCGCAAAATGATTTTCATTTGCGTTAAATTTAATTCTGGTATTTAACCTGATTAGGATCTATACAGTTGTTGTTAACTAGCTAATAAATACTTAAAACCTGTAACAATGCTGCCAAAATACTTTGCCATTATAATCCATACATACTGGCAGATGTCCCTGACATCCATCAGATGCCTAATTACTAAATATTAAGACTAAAAGATTACTTTTGAAGTGCAAAATAGCTATTTTAAATATAATAAAACTTACATACTTTATCATATTAACTAAATATTTATATATTTGTGTTGCCAAAAGTACAGACCATGTTGCCATTCGGTACTGAAATAAAAAAAGTCAATTTAAAAAAACTCTGCTGAACAGTGCTCATGATAGCGGGAAATGGACCGTCGTAAAATTTTCAGTACCGGTGGTATCGCAGTTGGTACTTTTAACAATACTATTACATATCACTCTTTTTACTATTGAAGGCAATAAGCCATAAGAAGCTATGGATCACAGTAATTTTTATCATGGTAAAGAGTATTTTAAACACTAAAGCCATGGAAAAATCACTTTAATGCATGACCTCTCATGAATTAATCCTCTATTACCTCACATGGCATGGTGTTTTTTCTTCCTCTGGACTTGAAATGTTACCTGTATAACATTAATTTAACTTTTGTATATTTTCACTTTTTCAATTGTTTAGTTTTCTTCCGTTATTCTGCAGTGTGTTAGTTCCTGATCTTTGTTTTTCTTGCCTTGACCAGCACAGACCCAATGCACACTATTCCCACATGCTTTAAATGATGCTCTCATGTATCCTTTGCCAGCGGGCTCTGAAGCTCATCTAGATTCCTCGCAGAGGTTGTATTGATTGGAGTTGTGCTTGCCTCTTGAACATGATTCCCTATTATGAGGAATTGATTGGCTTCTCATTGGCTGGTCTCTGTGAGAAAGCGTCTGTATCCTGTCAGTCTTAGGGAGTGAAAGAACCATTGCTATCTAAATGCCACAGGTTTTCTTAAAATCTCAGATAGACAGCCATTTTATTTTATCTAATGGTTTGAACGGCATCAACAAGACTATCGGGTCACTATGATTCTAGTGACAACCTGTTTGACAAAGTCTGTGCAGACTCATTTTCCTGTCGTTGCTTTCCAAAATTTGACTTCAGTCTTAAGTGGTAAAGTCCATACAACGGCACAGCGCAAAGCATTGGCTGAGCATGTTTGTGCACTTACGTAGAGTAGCTATGTATCTGGCCTTAATTTTTCCATTCATAAGTTTTGGAAATCTAACCACAATGTAAACAGCTAAACATTCACAACTGTGATTGATCTAAAATATTGAGGTGAAGAGGATTTCCAAGTCTAAATGTTTAGACAAGGCAAAAAACACTCATGAGCTTCGGCTCATCCCCCATGCTCAGTCGAAATCCTCTGTTACCCCCAGCTGCTGCCAGATGTTGGCCATTATGCTTGAGGAACGTGAGCTGGCTCAGGCTGCATGGTGCTCTGCCTCAGATCTCAGACACAGCCCCTCGGCTTTTAATTAACTCAACACCGTGCAAAGGAGAGAGAGTCTGCAGCGTGCAGCCACTGCCTGTCTTTCCACCGTTGCAGAATGTGTGTGTGTGTTAGTATAGAAGCACAAGAAAGGTTTCCTCCGCTACATGGATGCTATGCATTAGTAAAGAATAGGGCTGGGTATCGATTCAGATGTTCCAGATCGATTCGATTTCGATTCACAAGCTCTCGATTCGATTTTCTATACTCGTTTCTCGATCCAAGTCAATGAATATAGATTTAATACAAATACTATATGTATAAAAAAGAACAGTGAACATAAGTTTACAATTGGGTAATAACTAAAAAGAAATTAAGAGCCACAAACCTGTATATTAAACTCTTTCATTTTAGGTACACTTGGGTATAGTGTTGTCAAAAGACCCGGTACTTCGGTACCAAGTCGATACTAAAAAAATGAAAATGTCACGGTACCAGGTTTCTTTAAGTACCAGTGGGTACCCGGTCAACCCGCTTCTTGACACATACAGCGCTGATTTCCGCGAAGAATAAAACGCGGACGGAATCTCAAAATCCAGTCATGAAAATGAAACTTACATTTTAATATGGACAGTCACGGAATTTGTCAAAGTTAGCATAAATTAGGCTAATCAAATCAAATCCACATATGGACCAGTATCTGTAAATGTTAAGCCGCAAAAGTTGGTTTGAAAAGTTGGAGACACTGCATGTTCTGCGCGTCTCTGTGTGAATGAATGAATGGCAGAGACGTGCGGGTTTGTTTACTACATAGACTGAAGTGCTTGACGCTTGCAGTAATTTCAGCATCTGCCATCTCAATGAGGACATAAAGACATAAACAACATCACCAGAACTGTTCTGAGTCACTTCACAAGCATTTTACGGTTTCATTTGAGTAAAACCAGTGTCAAAATACAAGTAGCCCGTCAAAATAAAAGTAAATTTTTACATAAAGGCATTGCGCTAGAAATATTACTATTATTTAGTAGAATGTATGTGATACTGCTACTACTGTTGAAAAAAATAATAAAACTTAATTTTTTAAAGAAATAAATCACACAATATTTTTTCCATGTTTAAATTTTAATAGCAAATCCCCTTTATTTACCAAAAAATAAAATGTTTACATTTAAAGACCAATTAAATTTGGGTAAAACTTGTTTACTGTTTTTCATAATTATAATACTTGTAGAAAAACTTTAAACACAATTGTAAATAAGTATAAAGAATGCCATTGGTTTTATTTTTAGTGATAAGTTTTTTTTTTTTTTTTTTTTTTTAGCATATTTATGTGTTTTGCTTTGGTACCGAAATTGGTAACGAAAACCGTGGAATTAAATTTTGAAAAAAAAAAAAAATCAATTCATGGTCTTCGAGAATCGATTTTGAAGCGACCAAATTTGAAAAAACGATTAATCGAAGAAAAAAAAAATTTTCCCCAGCACTAGTAAAGAATAGTGGTTAGCTTGGATCACAAAACTCACTGATCAAGTCATATTGTAGGTCTTGATCATTTTTTCTGGTCAGCATGTAAAAAAATATATCCGTGTTACTTTCTAGTGTAACTGCTTTCCATTTATTACTTAAAGCACACTTTAAATACTTCTTAATTTCACAATGCATGAAAACTTGTAGCCTAAGAAAGTTCAAACAAGATTAGAGGCAAGTGGACAGGCAGTGTAAAAAGAAAACGTACATCAAATTACAAGTATAGATAAACGAAGTAAAAAATAAAATAATGTCTCGGACACAGACAGCAGTAGGTATTTATATGCTGCTGTCCCTTTAAGACCTTATGCATGAATCCAATATAATGATACAAATCCAAATTCTTTCTGAGCTGCTATTGTTCACTTATTACATAACCGTCTGCGTTTATGAGAATGATTGCCGAGACGATTATTTTGGCAAATTTTTAAGTGTGTAAACACAAACATGTCTATTTGAAATGCACCTCTGTGTGCACAGAAATTAAATGTGTAATAGGGATGGGACGGTATGAAAATTTAATATCACGATTATAGTGACTAAAATTATCACGATTATCAATATTATCACGGTTTTGTTGAAACGAGATGAAAGTGTTCAAAAATAGTTGATGCTCACACTGAAAACATTTCAGCAAGTTTTATATTTAATAATCAACAAACAACTAATAAAACAAGCAACTCTATGCACTTAATTTAAAGAAAGATTAAATTCTGTGGCATTTCCTTCCTTACAATGAAAAGTGTAGAAGCATAGAAAAGCATAGAAAAGTCACTGACTTTCGCCATTCCTTCTCGAAAAAAAACAAAAAAAACATTGTGCGCTGCGCTTGCGTCAGACTGTTGCTGGCTGGACGTGATTTAATAGTGAGTTATTAAAACCGCGATAATCAAACACGGTTTTAATGATAATTCATTTTTAAACGATATTACTAACCTTCAGCACATTTTATCACGGTTATCAATAAAACCGGTTATCGTCCCATCCCTAATGTGTAATGTGTAAATTGGCAAGACGGAACGCATGCAAATAATAAACTATAACTATGATGTTATTTTATTCAACTGTTATTCAACTGTGATCCATTCAACCCCTAGTAAAGAAGTTAATTTTCATTTTAATAAATCACTTCGTACCTGGTAACATTTTATCCTGGTATATTTGATGCATATGAGAATAGGTGAATATTGTGCACTTTCTTTGAGCCTTGGTTTCAGGTTTGCATTTTTTGTGATCCCTGTTCTCACACAGGAAAAAAAAAAATTGGTGAAACAATTTACACTCAGAAATTTGCTAGTAAAATAATTACAAAGAAAGGGCAAGTAACACATTCAATTAAATATGATATTTTGAAGTAGAAAACCTGAAATAGTATTTTCAAAACAGCAAGTTTGAACTTACAAAGGAGATCTGAGAGTAAGAAAATACCTTATAAATATATGATTTCAGCAAATAGCTTATAGTTGGGACTATTCATCACGTAAAACTATTATATTGTTTCATAACACTTGAAATCAAGCCGTATTGACTTTTTATGGATTTGTTTGGACAGCCCTTGACTATAAAGAGCTAATATACTTTATGTAAAAAATAATAATGTAGTTAACCTTTTTGAGTAAGCTTTTCCCTCTCTTTGCAAGTTTTGATGCAGGGGACTACCAGATTAAAAACCGCTTTCTATCCAGTTGGTGGCAAATGAGGCCAAACCTTCTAGCTAATCTGATTAGTCCCTATGACATGCTGCAAATGTCCCACCCTATGATCCTCACAGTCATTTTATTAAAGGAGTAGAGTAATGAGATTACACATTCAGCAGACCCAAACAGCTGGCGATGGGCCGTCATCACATTCAGGAGACCAGTGAAAGGGTTTTAGTCACTGAAATGCCTGCAGAGGGCTTTATCTGGCTAGGTATGTCTTAATGTCTTCACCACAATCCACAGAATCTGTGCTTGAAAATGATTTTGTGTAAACACTGGCTGTGGTGGATTACTGCGGACGTGCTATGGGAAGCAGACGCGTTTTGGTAGTGTACATTATTATCCAGTGAGCGGTGTGAATATGCATACTTAAAATTAGATTTTTGAATGATTCCTTAACCAAGTAAGTTGGTCTGACAGTTTTTGCTAGTTTTTGCTACATGAATGGTAGCTTAAGTGAACCTGATGGTAGTTTTTCAAAAATGAAAATGCATCTTGTGCAAGCTGTAGATGTCTAACCTTTTTCCAGTTGTTTAGCAATTATACATCTTTTCTAGATGAATGGGTTTCTCGTTAAATGTTGCTTACCTAATTTAAATTTGCTCCAAATAAATCTGTCTGTCTCTTATGTCTGTTTAATGGTTTTAAAAATAAAAATACTTTTGTTCACGCTAGTCTTCTGTTGACAATGGATAATTTGAAGTGACGTAGCTATACTTTCAGAAAAGTGTGTATTTTAACTTGAATATCCTGGTTGAGTGCATTTCACCATAGAGTTCTGCCGAAGCTGTATTTTACCGTAAATGCAATGGTTTGTTAAACCTAAAAAGTTCATTAAAAAGGATACATTACATTACTTCAGGCTTTAGATATTGAACTTGTACATGTCTATAACCTCCAGGCTCAACAGTTAAGTGAAGAGTTTTCAGCGGAGTTAGTGCCGCTCTAATACTCCTTAACAACTCTGTTCGGCCCCACAGGAAACCCCGGATAAACTCCCAGCTGGTGGCACAGCAGGTGGCCCAGCAGTACGCCATTCCTCCTCCCCCAAAGAAAGAGAAGAAGGAAAAGCCTGAGAGGCCTGAGAAAGATCGAACCGAGGGGGAGCGTCCCGACAGAAATCCACATGACACCGAACACACAGACAAGGACAAGAGTGAGAAGGAGCAGCCTGACAAAGAGAAAAAGGACAGAGAGAAGGAAATCACCCCAGCTGTCATCAAGAAACCCAACAGCAAAAAGAGCAAGTATGTTAGTCACCAATAAGAATGTGAGAAACTTGTGACTTTCTGCTTTATGGAGCGAGTAACCAAAAAATGTCTCTCTTTACAGACCCAAGTTAGATAGCCATCAAAGCCCACCCAGTGAACGAAACAGCATTCAATCTGGCAAATCCACAACCAAGACCAAGAACTCCCACATCTCCAGGTATCTCACCATTATCTTTGCATTTCATCTTTTTTTTTTCTTTTAAGTGTTGACAGGATCATATAGCATCAAAGCATGGGTGGAGTGAAGCAACAGCAGCTCACTGCATTTTGTAATGACAAATGAAAGAACAAGTGAGCCAAAGAAAAAGTGAGTAAAAAGGAAAAAGAATCATTAATTTACCATACCAGCCTTTTTAAAGCATTAGCTAAGAACAAATATGATTTCACAAAAGAAGCACTGTTTCCTTCTCACTGTTCAAAATTAAAATCTGTGATCCATTCCTTCTCCACTGTAAAATTCTTTTAATGTGTGATGCTGAACACAAATATGTAAAAAATGAAATCATGTTTGTGAAATTCCCATCAAGTTGAATTGAGGCTATTCTTGGCTAATGCTGTAAAAAGGCTGGTATGATAAATGAAAATTTTCTGTTTTCATTTTTACTCTTTTTCTTTTGCTCACTTGTTCTTTTCTCCCTCCCTTCCTTCCTTTCTTCTTAATACCTACATATCGCACAGTCCACCTAAATTCCATTACTATTTACACATTCCTGCTGTCTACTAATAGTATATCAATTTAGTTGAAGACATACACTACTGTTCAAAGGTTTGTCGTCAGTATATATATATTTTTTTTCCCTTAAATTAATAAGAATAACCTTTTAATTAATTAATAACCTTAATTTGATCATAAGAGACAGTAAAGGCATGTATTTTACAAATATATTTTTTTAATCTTTTTTAAATTTTCTATTCATCAAAGAATACTGACAAAATATTAAGCAGCATAACTGTTTTAATTATTGATAATAATATTTATACATGTTTACTGAGCACCAAATCAACATATTATAATGATTTCTGAAGGATCATGTGATGAAATTTACCAATCCAAAACTTTTGAATGGTGGTGTGTTAATATTGACCTGTTGGACTTTTCATTGTTCATTCCGGCTCCCCTGCTCAACAGGGCTCCAGAATCCAATTGAATGATCGTATTTTGCACAAGTTTGCCAGTATGAATTTTGTAAGAGAAAATCAGTGAGAATGTTTGTTTCTGTGGTTTAATTTGTCATTTTGATGGTGCTGATCAGATGCTAGTTCCCAGCTCTCATACTCTGAAAACACTTCTTTTAGCACTAGTCACTTTCATACAGTCCCATAAAGATGCTTAATGCTGTCATTTAAAAGCCAAAATAATGGTAGTGTAATAATAATAACTGCAGTTGAAGGTCTGGCTTGAGAATGTGTTGTAAGTCACACTGACAGTGAACAAAGCTGGCAGACAGCAGTGATAAACGTCACTGCAGAAAGTGCTCTGATTCACAAATGCCTCTCTCTCTGTCTGTGTCTGTCTCTTTCTCTCTGAATGAGCGAGTCGTGGGCTGATCTCAATTGAGCAGCTCAGTTTTACTCCCACTCACGCCCTGTTGGCCGCCGTCCCACCATTCTGTTTCTGTCTGCTTCTGCCAGCAGAGCTCATTGTGTCACATTGTCTTGGAGGCATACTAACAACTGAGGCTAATGCCAATCAATGAGATTTAGCTTTGTGCTTTTGCCATGCACACAACCCTGGAAACAGGTCTCAATTTTTAGTAGTGGGCTTTTTGTGTAAATGTAAGTGTTGGTGATGTTTAACTTTTGAAATGTGTGCTGTTGAGTATTAAAGGGTTAGTTCACCCAAAAATGAAAATTCTGTCATTAATTACTCCCCCTCATGTCATTTCAAACCCGCAAGACCTTCGTTCATCTTTGGAAAACAAATTAAGATAGTTTTGATGGAATCTGAGAACTGTCTGACCCTGCATAGACAGCAACTCAACTGAAATGTTCCCAAAGGAGAGCAAGGAGAACTGTAAAATAATCCATGTGACATCAGTGGTTCCGCAATTATATATAGTTATGAGAATAGTTTTTGTGCTCAAAAGAAAAAAAAACGACTTTATTCAACAATTTGTCTCTTTCACATCACCCTGGTGCCATTTTGGAGAGTATCTGCTGGACCTATGCTGTACTGTTGAATAAAGTCAAATTGGTGAATAATAAAGTATTCTCATAGCTTTGTATAATTTTCGGATGTCATATGGATTATTTTACAGATCTCCTTGCTACATTTCTGGATTTGGGAACATTTCAGTTGCATTGCAGTCTATACAGATTCCATCAAAACTATCTTAATTTGTGTTACAAAGATGAACGAAGGTCTTACGGGTTCGAAACAACATGAGGTTGAGTAATTAATGACAGAATTTTCATTTTTGGGTGAACTATCCCTTTAATCTGGCTGATCTCTGTTAGTCTTTGCATGCTTTTTTGGTTTCTGATGTTTGGGAAATGTGAACCTAACCATATTTTCTCAAAATCATCTTTTCATCTCAAATTTCTGAATACCAAGCAGTGTTTAGGGAATGTTATTCCTAAGTGTTGGCACTAATAGTTACCTGATTTTGTTTTTACTTACTGCAGGTTAGTTACTTATGTCTTTTGTGTTAAAGATTGTGTGGGTGTGGATAAGTGTTTGTCTCCTAAACATGGTTTGCATGCAACGCCCATATCCCTGTCCTTTTCTGCATTTAAATCAAAATAATGCAAATACTGTGGAAGGTGAAATGCAGGACTTGCCCCCATTGTCTAACCATTGAAACAATATTGTTTGTAATGGATGGGCCCAGAAAGAATCTGTAGTGGGGGGTTTTCCCCGCCATTCTTTTCACTGGTTTATGTAATCTTATAAAATATTTTTAGATTTCTAATACTTTTTTTATTTTTTATTTTTATTTTTATAATTTAAAATATACGTCATTTTTGCAAATATTCAAATACTTATGCTGTTAAAAATTGATTAAAAATATTTGTAATATATATTTTTATATTTTGTGATTGCAATACTGAGATTTCAGCATGTTACTTAAGTCTTTTATTTATTAGGAAACATTCTAATATGCTGATTTGGTGCTCAAGAAATATATATATATATATATTAGTGATTATCATTGTAAACAGTTGTGCTGCTTAATACTTTTATGGAAACCATGATAAATGAAATTTTGCATGTATTTTGTATCTTCATTTGAAAAATTTAAGTCATGAATCTACAGTTATGTTACTTCACTATCTTTACATCCAAAAAGTGATCGATTGCGTTCTTTGACACATTATCCTCCTCCAATCTGCAGGCCCAAGCTGAAGAACATTGACAGGAGCACAGCCCAACAGCTGGCCATCACAGTGGGGAACGTCACAGTGATCATAACAGACTTTAAGGAGAAGACCCGCACCTCCTCCACCTCGTCCTCCACAGTGACCTCGAGCACCGGCTCTGAAAAGCAACACCAGAGCTCTGGCTCCGAGAGCTTGGACAAAGGCTCATCCCGTGCATCGACACCAAAGGGAGATCTCTTGGTCGGGCATGATGAGTCATTCTGAGCACCACGGACGCTGTCGAGACAGCAGGGATGTACTTTGCCTCCATTTCCCCTCACCTTGCCCTGAGCCAACTCATATTCATTTCTGTCACTGAAAGAGGAACATACTGTCCTCTTACCCACACACACTCAACATACCTACACATACATCTGTGTAAATGGTGCAACCATGGTGGACCGTGGATTTGGTCTTCTGGGCAAACTGTCCCTAATTTCCCTTCCTGGAGACATCCCACTCTTGTATGTATTGTTTTATATTTGTATGTGGATGTGCAGCTGAATCAACATTTTTGTTTTGTTTAAAAAAAATATATATATAAATATGTAAATGTCCTCTGTGCACAGTAACCACCGACATTTTAACTATTCCGGACCATTAATGCTCTTATTTATATTGCATCTTTTTACTTTTAGAGAATTTTTTATTTTTTTTTGGTCAAAGGTTTTTTTCAGATAAAGTAGCTCAAGCCGATGGCTCCCCTTTAGTGTTGAAACCAGTTTTCTGGAGATTCCTGAGAAACTTCTCACAATGGTGCTAGCTACACTGTGAAATGGTTTCAGTCCTCAGAATGACGTTCACACCATAGAAACGGATCCCCGTGCTCCTGAAAACAGGCTGGTGTCAGGCTGCATTCTTCTGTTGCTTTGTTTTGGGATTTTTTTCCATTTTGCGAGACTAATCTGAATTTGTGCACTGGGGGGGGGTCCCAAGATCTAGTTTCGTCAACATACTAAACAGAGAATGTTTTACACCCGTTGCGTTATGGAGAAGACAGCTGAGATTCACAAACTGCAAGAAGACATTGCAAGCATGATGTGTGAGCTTTGGATTTGATCATTCGAAGATGAACTGAGGTTTCTTAATGCTCACTTGGCTTAATGTCTGGTTTTGCAATTGTATTCAGAACATTTTGTTTGACAGCTTTTATTGTCCTTCATGGTCAACATATGATGTATTGTAAAAACACTAAAAGGGTTTGATGTCTCAAATGTCTCAAAGGTCCGTAGGCCTTTAAAGTTGAAGAACTGCTTCTGCGTTTTATAGTTATTTTTGATCGAAAGAAACCGATTTTAATCTTAGGGTTTTACTCAGCCTTGTTTTAATCTGAAAACAGATTTGTGACATTTTCCCATTTTCAGAAACCTAGATGATGGTGAGCAGTGCAGTATTTACTAAAACAGTCCCAGCGCTAGAAATAAGAGACATTGTGCTGAACATGAACTGTTGCTGAATGCATGGGAACTCTAGCAAACATTCAGCACTAACATTTTTCAATTAGTTTACTTCAGTGTCACGAAAAATTGACGCGAGCATGATTTCCTACAATATTCCCGCTCCCCATTAACTCGAGATGTCTAGCTGGCGGTCCCACAATTCTCAAAGTCAGCATATCTTCCCTTTGAACTGTATTAAACCTGTACAAAGTATGTGTATATGATATGAGTTTTATTTATTGAAGGACCAAAGGAATTTGATATTGATGACATGCTAGGCAAATGAATAATTCAAAATGTAATTACCATATGTGTGATATAACATTTTAATAAAGTCTAATATAATCCATTTCTAATGTGTAATTCTTGTCCTCTTGATATATGCAGAAGATTTGTATACATGTAAATTCATAGACATTCAATCTGTGAAGACAACACTGACTTTTGTCATTGTACTACGTGTTCATTCTGAAATGGCATAGAATTATTACAGTGAACTCCCATCGAGCTGTGTTTCCATCTGCAAATACTTTGTATGTTTTAAAATTAATAGATTAATGGACATTTTAAACCACTGGCAACTTTGATGCTTTGAATGGGTTACTGCTTTTGTTAACCACCTTTGATTTGCACTTCATTAGCAGGAGTAGACAGACTAAAGCATCATGTATAAATGAAGACTTCACTGGGTTGTTTCGCAAGGGTGACCGTGTGTCTTGATTTTTATATATATATATTTACATATATATACATATATATATACATATATATATATATACATATATATATATATATATATATATATATATATATATATATATATATATATATATATATATTTGTGTGAGGTTAATCAACCAAACCGCTATTGATTGTTGGATATAAAGCATTTAAGTTGTATTGGTATTAATTTTGTATTCTGACCCAGTGCAATTCAAGACACTATTCTTAAAATCAGTTTTTCACAAGTATGCAAAGTAATAACCAGAAAAGGGGTTGTTTGTAAATCACAAATCAGTGGGGTGTTTTATTATTCTGCATTATTCAGATTGAGATTTTACTACATTTTAACCCCAAAAGTCATCAAATTTGCAATGTATAGCTTAACAGAACATTTCGTAAAATGTATGAAAATAGCCATTTTTCCACTTGCCTTATCCACTGTCAGAAACAGTTACCTGAATTTTGTAAAACCGTAAAAAAAAAGGAAAGAAAAAAAAAGAACAAACAATGAATTGTATCTTTAAGTTATTTAAATTTGAGAAGAAAAACAATTGCTGAATTTAAACTGCTTATGTATAACTAAAAATGGTGCAGCCAATGTAATAGGCTATGAATGGCAATGGAGTCTTTCCTTCTTTTTACGCGCAAGCAGTTCTGTTCTTGTGTACGACCAGTAACCTTAATTTACTGTGTAAAGATGGTTACTTTTTTTTTAGCTTTGTTTGTCAGAAACCCAAATATAGAATGCTTATTTACATATTCTATAGCGTTAACCTTGTGAAATTACAGTGTACCTGTATAGTCCTGGCTCCCTTGATTTTGTAAGTGTCTAGTAAAAATGCTTTTACAGTTTCCTTTTGCATAAGGTTTAATTTTGTAAGAAGGAATCTTCTTTTTTTCTGTTTCGTTTTCTTGCTAATTGCTGTTATTGGTAAATTTTTTGTGGAGCGCATTCATTTGTAAATGTACATTTTACTTGCCTTTCTTGATTTTTTTTTATTGATCACTGCTCCTTATCTATAGCTTTATACCATGCTAACATTCAACAGACTTCTGGCATGTGCACGACTTTGCTTTTAGATGCTTCTTCGTCATTTCCCTTGCTTCCGTAAAAATGTCTATTGATGCATTTTGCTTGTTTTTTTCCACTAATAAAATGTTAAATTTATCAGTGTTGTGCATATCTTGGTCTTTTTCATACAACTCAACTTCAGCACACCCAGACAAATGATCTAATAAATACAGTGACCCTAAAATGCATTTACACGCTTAAAATTACTTTTAACCAAATGATCTCAAGGTCTTTAGACCAGAAACTGTCCATTGTCTTTATCTTAAACCCTATATCTACCTATTTGATATGCTAGTCTTTATTATCTAACTTAAGTCTTTAGAAATCTTTTCACTGCATACTTCTTTTTAAAATAAATTGCATTGAGAATCATACATGTTAAGTGCAATTTAAGCACTGCACATTCTGTTTACCAGCAATCTCATAACATCGTTTTATGTTATGCTATTTGCATACGCTTTAATATGGGTGTCAAAATGGCATGTGACACTGGTCTTGAGGTCTGCGTTGAAGCCCTGACACTTGAAAGGGGTTTAATGCTGGTCTTTGGCTCTTCCCATCTGATAATAAGCCTGAATAAGCTTGTAAAAGACTTTGCGTGTGATTACTCATGGTCTCAAAACCACTTGTCTCCATCATCACCCAAAATCTGCCATAATCCTTCAGCTGCATTCACTAAGCCTGTCTGTTGCAGCACTCGTCCAGTCTCCAGTGTCCTGTAGCTTCTTTCATTAAACTGCAGAACCAATTGTAGTTTTAACTCCTCTCCCTGGGCTATCCTGTGACAGGCTCTGGATCGTCCCGCTGTGTCTGTCCCGACTGATGCATTTCCAAACAAGCCCAAGGGTTCTCCAGAGAGCCAGTCGGAGAGGGGGGCCTCATCTCTACCATTACCCACCTTGTTCCCACTCCAGATGGGTCTCTTCCACACCATTCCCTCCCTCCAGACCACAGAGTGAGGAATTCCATATGTCTGGGAAGGGAAGAACATCTGCAGATAAGGGAAGAGCATTTTAAATGAAGGAAAGCAACAAGCCGACTGTGGTAAAAGGTTATAGTATGTTTAACAGAGATTCAGTGGAAAGAAATCGAAAATGTGCTTAATAGGAAAATATTTTTGTCTGTTTTTGTTTTTTTGTTTTTTTACTTGTGGATGGGTAAAAGATACTTAGTTAATAAAAAGCGTGTTTAGGCATGTGCAAATGTGTATTTTATCTTTAGTTTGTATGTTGTGTGCATCCTATTTGATTTCTGGGTGAAAGAATGCTAATAGAATATAATAATGTTGTCTCATGATTGTTTTAAATGAAATTAAATGTATGCATTTAGCAGACGCTTTTATCCAAAGCGACTTACAGTGCATTCAGGCTATCAATTTTTACCTATCATGTGTTCCCGGGGAATCGAACCCCCAACCTTGATGCTTGACAATGCAATGTTCTACCACTTGAGCTACAGGAACACTGTTTTAGCAATGTCCTTCCTAATAATTAGGTAAATCTGACCTTTTTTTTGCACTTTTAATTTGCAGTCATCCCAATAAATGAGATTCACACACAGCAACCCAACTTGAATAGAGTAATATCAACCTAAAATTTAATGATGAAGCAAGAAATCAGAATGCATGCATCTCACATTACTCAGTGTTTATTAGATTACCCTAACTGGCTCTTATTACAAAATTACCATACAAGTAGATTCATGCTGTTACAGAGCGTGACTGTTGTCTTTCTGTAACCCGTGACATCTATGATATGTATTTGGATAGGTAACCTATGACCAAGAATATTCGATTGTTTACACCCACAGAAATGCACTTACAGATCTTACCATAACAGCATAACTCCTCTGGCTTCCGCATGTCAGTCGTCCAGAAGAATCAATAGGAAAAATCATTTACTCTGATGAGTGCGAGTCAATATAGCATTGATCTCCATTTTGTGGGAAGGAATTGTTGTCTGCTTAGAATCTGAGCCTCTCTTTTTTCAGTCCAGCATGACTTCCATGGTTTGATGAATGTAAGACGATAGTGTTTTCGAAGGTTTGAAAGGATAGAGAAGCAGTGGAGATTCAGACAGCTGCGGTGGTGTGTTTACATCAGTTTTTTGTTGATTAGAAGCTTTTTTTCTCTTGTCATCCAGCCTCCATCCTCTACTAACGTCCCTTTAAGTTTGTTATAAATCTGACACAGATATTATAGTATGCCTGGGTGTTTCTTACATTTTAAAGTAACTAGGATTTAATGTACTTGTGATGCCCAGTTAGGAATACAGATTGCAGAATACAATCTGAAAACAGAATACAGATTTTGACTAGATTGTACATGCCTACTGTATGATGCCGTCTACACAGATGACTCACTATTGACTAGGTTTGAATGCACAAACTCTTGTCCAAAATGCTGTCTAGATAGGAGTGTCTTTAGCTTTTAATTAGGTTTGAATGCTTTTGAATGAATGTTTTTGATGCCCAAAAATGTTGCCTAGTTAGGTGCCCAAAATGCTGTTTTCTGTAAATAACCAACTAGTTTTGATTGTGCCTATCAATAAAGGTTCTAAAAAATAAAGGTTATTTTTGTTTCCAGTGGTTCCATGAACAAACTTTCCATTGCACAAAAGTTTCCTCATGTTGGAAATAAATGTTCTCTAGATTATTAAAATGTTCTTAACGCTAAGGAAAATTGGTTATTTTTAAGAACAGTTCTTTGGGGAACCCATCTATGGCATCACTGTGAAAACCCTATTTTGGAACCTTTATTTTTAAGAGTCTACTAGGTTTCGACTAGTTTGAGCATGTCTAGGATGTCAAAAAAAATGCAGTGTATGTAGGTGACTCAGTATTGACTAGGTCTGAAATTGAATCCCAAAATTATACACTGGTATTGGCATCTCACTAGAATTCACTAAGCGGAATGTGTCTGATGCCATTCTAGATAGACAGCTCTTTTTTTTAACTAGGTTCAAAGGTGCCTATGATGCCCCCAAAATGCTGGCTCTACAGTAACTAGGTTTTGATATGGTTGAAATGTTACAATGATGGAAATAGTGTTTTGATCATGTCTATAATGGGCTTATATGCTCTCCAGGTAGGTGCCTCTCTAGGTTAACAAACCTGCGGTGCACAAAAATGCAGTCTACTGTAGGTCCACCTATTAGGTTTCGCCATGAATACAACATGATTCCGAAAAATGCTCTTGGGGTCTTTGAGACATCAGCAACAGATAATACCAGGCCAAAAACAACAAATTTAACATCAAATCTTCTTCGCCTAAAACATAGTATGTGTTTACATTAAAAGGACAGCAGAGAAGTCAACACTGTGCGCTTATATAATGTGAGCCATTGTTATCATGCCGAGCAGTCAAGTGTGCTCTCTATGAACTTTGTTTGCCTCTAACTGGGTGCTTCAATGAGCTGTGATGGAAAATGATGACTAGAAAATGTGCGCGAGTGAAAAAAGGGCCCATGGAGAGTCAAAATTTGCATGACCGCAGTCATTATGTTTGAATCAGATAGTGACAAACAAGGGAATTCTATGACAGAAAGAGGAAACATAGCATGAATTAAAGCGCATAGTTAGGAGTTGTTCAAGTACCAGCCTGAATACTGAACTAAAACCCCATTTTTAATTATTGATAACCCGGGTGCCTTTGTGTCGTGTGAGATAGACATATCTGCCGGTCTTGAGTAATAATTCGACTGCTGGTCATATCTTCATTTGTCTGACTTTGCTACAGCTCCTGTGGGCTTGTCTTTGTGCCTGCTTCAAAAGAAGACATTCTGCCTGGCCATTACAACTCTAGAGAAGAACCTCTGGAGGCTTGCAAACTGAACAGCTATCTTTAAAGCATTCCGATTGACATTGGGGAAGTCGTGGCCTAATGGTTAGAGAGTCGAACTCCCAATTGAAAGGTTGTGAGTTTGAGTCTCGGGCCGGCAGGGATTGTGGGTGGGGGGAGTGCATGTACAGTGCTCTCTCCACCTGCAATACCACTACTTAGGTGCCCTTGAGCAAGGCACTGAACCCCCAACTGCTCCCCGGGCGCCGCAGCATAAATGGCAGCCCACTGCTCTGGGTGTGTGTTCACAGTGTGTGTGTGTGTTCACTGCTCTGTGTGTGTGCACTTTGGATGGGTTAAAAGCAGAGCATGAATTCTGAGTATGGGCCACCATACTTGGCTGAATATCACATCATTTACATAGGTAGTGATGTGGTTGTGCATATTAAAGGATTCCTGCCTGTCACAAGATGTGTAAATGAAGATTTAGAGACGTGTCCTATGCATTTTTTACCTTGGTTTCCTTCATTATGCCAGTATTTTTAATATTCCAAACTCTCTCTGTGCCTTATTTGCCAGTGTATGCAGAGTTTGAAAGATTAATGAGAGGTTTATATTAGTCTGAGATGAAAAAAAGGGAAATCAAAGGAAACAATGTTGTTCTAAAACAACCCCAGAAACATCCACTCCGGTCAATTAGTTTATGTATGTGACTGTAGTGTACTGAGGTCCGATCTGACCTAAGCAATGTGAACTCCTCACATGACTGGCAGGCAGAATTGTTGCTAATTCTGTTAATTTTGCAATGAGTGACTTTGCATTGGAACCCTCTCTTTATCACGTTTAATGCAAGCGCTTTATCATTTCAAGTAATTACCACTCAGCAAATGCTTTCCCATTGCCAGCCAGTGCAATGTGTAATCATTCCTGACCCACTTGGTGATCTGCTCCTATTAAGTATCTGAACTGCATAATGTGAGGGCCTGGCCGCTAAATAATTAATGAGAATAAATTGCACCAAATGCAACCTCCATTTATCTGAGCACTAATAACTTAGCTTTTAACTGCCTAGCTCTAATGTCATGGCTGGGCAGCGAGTGTGAGTATAAGTCCAAAGCAAACACACCGCATATTAGTTTCTCTCTTCATTAATTGTGCAAATATGAATTCAACAATCAGAGTATTAAGAGCCAATGAAAATGTATAACAGTTTATGAAGAATTAGACTATTTCAGATGTGCATTTCATTGCACCTCAAAAATGACCCGAAGGTATATATGGAGTTTTCATATTTGTTACTTTAACCACGTTTTCTTCTGTTTTTCTCTTTTTCTTTTTAAAACACATTAATAATGTGAAAGTAACTTGATATAGTTGCATCAATCATCAATAGAGTCAATGTATTATATTATGCGTTACGCAATGTATTACTCCTTTTGCATAGTTTCTGTGTTCTGCTTTATTTATTCATTCATTTATCATTAATTTCAATTTAAGAAATCACCAGGCACACATATAGCACCATTTCCTAGAATGAGCCAAAAACCTTTTTGTTCTTGTGAAGGAGGATTTACTCCTCCTTTATGAACAGTTTCTCTCTGCATCATTAACATTGTGCTCTGCTGTATAATGCAGTGCAGTGGCTGAATCAGGGCTGTACTGGCATTAAACAACCAATATTCTCACTATATCACAGACTATAGGAAGAGGCAGAGCAGCCTGGCAGCCCACTCTGTATGAGTTTCCATGTGAGTCATATCCAAACTTCTCCGAACCTCAGCCAAGAAGGTCTTATGAGTTAGGAAAGGAGATGGAGACAGAGAGAAAGGACGAGGTAAAGCAGCATAAACTCATTCACTCCTTCCTCAGGGAGATGGGGGTTGTTTGTGTAGCGGTTTGCTCCTGTGAGGGTGGCCTGGGCTTTGAGGACTGATTCTGTCATCGTCAAACATTTTCAACAAGCCAAGAAGAAAATGTTATCTTTTTTGAGCCTTGTTATATGACGAAGAAGAAGATAAGAAAAGCTGATGCATAATGCAGATTTACATGCAGCATTACAGTGACTAACTGTTAAGAATAAAAGTATACAAATCTTAGGAAATGTTGAGTTCACAAACATTGTCATGCCAGGACACTCAATTGGCTTTGAAGTTTCCATAAAACCTTTAACATGCATGAAAACTTTTTATTTCACAAAATGTTCTTTATAGAGGAAAATGGTTCTTTAGATTATTAAAATGTTGTTCACATAAAAAAAAGGAAAGTTTGGTGAAAAGTTCTTTGGGAAAACGTTCTTTTTGAAAGAATGGTATATTTTTATGTTCCTCGTCATTTTCTTACATTTGGTAGACCTGCTTTTAAATTTCTTTGCCTGACTTATAAGGTTTACAGTATTTCGGTTATAAAATGGATGAAACTTAATACACTAGCATACTGATGGCAAACTGACGGCAAACTGACACTTCCTAACATCTACAAAACTATACCATTGTACATTTTTAAGCACCCTTTGCAAATTTTCTGGTACCGGTCACCTATTTCCTCTGGTCTCTTTTGTAAATTTTTTTCAATTTTCTTCGACAATGCAGTTGAACTTTTTCTCACTGACGATATCTGCAAGCTCTCAGGAATATGCTAATAAGGAAATGTGATGTGATTTCGCCCTATGCTTACCACATTATTCTTCGACCAGCTCTGACCTTTGATGGGAATGGATCTTATCATCTCCAGGCGCCACCTCTTTTGGGAGCCTTTAGGATTTCACAAGCATACCAATCATCTGCTGTCCAAGGGAGGGAAGCTTAAGGAGACAGTTATGCTTACAATATTGGTGGAGAGTTATTGCTCTACTTTGTATTTCAGCTCTCTGAGTCCCATTTCTTTCATATCACAATTTTATATTTGGTTCTTTATTCTCATGGGTTGGAGAGTCACTCTTGATAGAACCCACTTTTATCTCTTCAAATAACAAATGAAACACTTATTTGAAGATGTTGGCTATATTTGCTTTTTACTTGATTAAATGTTGATTACTACAGATGGTCATTTCAGTTCACCCCTCAGATTATAAAAAGTTTATGTTAGAATTCTTTGCATTGCAAGATATCACAAGCAATGAGTGAATATTGCATTAATTATTGTTCATGTTATGCTCCTCTGAAATGAGAGGGGCATTTACAGGGTTGGTGTGAAATTATATACAGAATGGCACGCTCATTTCAAGCTCTATTGAGGTCCGCCAGGCGTGAGGATTTGCAGGAACTGTTGGCATGGAAGATGGCTGTCTGAAATATCAGAACCTACAAGAGCAATGCGTTATGCCAAGCTGCCAGCTGGCATGCCTACTGTAGAAGCAACGTAAAAGGTTCACTACCATCGAAGGATAAAATGTGAAAACTAATGTTTTGGAACAATATTTCATTTAATTTGATGTGAGAGTGAGCTTAAATTTCATCTACAGGCCTATGCTGATCAAAAATGTGCAAATCAGTACAACATCACTCTTCCTTAATTTTTACCGAACGTAAAAAAGAAGAATTATTTTTACAGAAAGAAATTCCTGGCTTGGATTGTGAAAGTCTGTTAGTGTTTCTTTGACTGGTGGTACTCCGGGTTAGAATTGTGTTTGCACTCTGGAGTTGCTTGAATTTTTCACATTTTTCACTTCACTTATTGTTTTTTTTCTCTCACCATCTATTTCAATATCCAAGAGAATGGTATTATTCTATAACAGAGCTGATGGAAGGCAGACAGAGAAATGACCCACCTCAGGCAGAGTTTTTTCTTTCTCACTCTCTCTCCCTCTGCTGATCATGATGCATAAGTCCACGTTGTAGAAAAAAAATCATCCCCATTCCCCTCCCCAAAACAGCATTAAGTGAATGAGATGTCTGTTGGCTTTCAGATAGAAATTGGCAGGGCTTCTGGCATATATTTCATCAGTGGTCCAGCCTTGCCTCCATCCCAGGGAATTAATGGCCGGGATTTTCATGAATGTGGAAGCAGCACAGCTTGGTAACCTCGCACAATAACTGAAGATGCGTGAGCACACTTTGTGAGTATGTAGATGCTACTGCTGAGCAGGGAGGTGTAATCTTCTGGAAATAAATGTGTGTGTGTGTGGTATTCCCTGTTATGGAGATCAAATGTCCTCACAAGTATAGCAATACCAGTAAATTTTGACCTTATGGGGACCTTGACCTTGTGGGGTCCCCATGAGGAAAACTGCTTATAAATCATAAATAATTTTTTGAAAATATAAAAATGCAGAAAGTTTTGTGTGAGGGTAGGTTTAGGGTTAGGTTAAGGGGATAGAAAACATGTCATCCATAAAACATGGAAACCTAACCTTTGTTGTGTGTGTGAGTGTGTGTGTGTGTGTGTGTGTGTGTGTGTGTGTGTGTGTGTGTGTGTGTGTGTGTGTGTGTGTGTGTGTGTGTGTGCGTGCGTGCGTGTGTGTGTGTGTGTGTGTGTGAGGGCAATAGTGTGAGATGTTCCCATTATAAACAAAATTTTGTCATATTTATACATGCTTACCAAATTGCAATAACCTGATTAAGCTAGTATTATCTTTCAGACAGCTGGTATGTGATATAATAATCAGAATGTTTGTCATGTAAATATCTTACAGTATTAATTACTTGTTTATACCTGCTCATTTTCAAGTGGAAGTATTTGAGACACACGAAAAGGCAAGCTATTAAACAAACAAATTTTCACAGATTCTTTTTTTATAAACATTAAAAGAAACATAAATCAATATACAAATAGATGAAAGTCCTGACCTACATTTTGCAGTTTGTTACACTCTAGTGTCAAGGAGAATTAGAGAATAAATTAAATTACTTTGCTGCATTATTACAAATAAATTGAAATAAATGGCAGGGGTATGTACACTCCTGCCATTTATTTCAATGTATTTGTAGTTAATTACAGTATTTCCACCAGAGAATAGCACACGCAGAATGCTGTCTACAGGGATACAGGACATTTCAAAAAGCTGTGATTTTTTAAAATGTATTTATGATTTTCACTTAAAAATTATATGCATAAAAATTATATTACAGAAAACAATTCTTTTATTTAGCAAGGGTGCATTAAATTGTCATAATGCTACAAAATATTTCTATTTCAGATAAATGCTTTTCTTCTGAACTTTCATCTGAACTTTCATTCAACATAAAATAAAATGTTTTTTGAGCAGCAGATGAGAATATTAGAGTGATTTCTGAAGGACCATGTGACTGGAGTAATGATCCTAAAAATTCAGCTTTGAAATCACAGGAATAGATTAGACCTACATTTAAAAATAGTATATTAAAATAGCAGTTATTTTAAATAATAATAAAAAAATATTACTATTAATATTACTGGTTTTGCTGTATTTTGGATCAAATAAATTCAGGCTTGGTGAGCAGAAGATGATTCTTAAAAAAAAAAAAAAAAAAAAAGCATTAAAAATCTTATACTGTTCAAAATCTTTTGACTGGAACAAGTGTATCTGTGATGTGACAGGCCAAGGCTCCGTGAATGTTAGCCAATCCCTAAACTGAAAAGCGATTCGTTTTGTGAAGAGCTAGTAAGTCTACCTGTAAGCAGTCATGAAGGAGTGTTTGGGAAACTTACTTGGAAACGATTTAGTAGCACAGTACAGTCTTGTAGGTGCAGAGACCAACACGTCTTGAAGGCCTAGCTGCAGGACTGACAAAAACAGGCATTAACCGTCTTTATTAACGAATAACCAAGTTAATCCCTTATCTGACGCGTAACATAATTATTTTAACTGTAGTAACATTTAACGATATCGATAGTTAAGATTTTATTTCAAAAGACTAATAATGATTTTTAAACCGTTTAGGACTCTCCCTTCTCGTCCAGTTTGATCGTAGATGCAACGTAGCCCGAAAAAGGTAAAACTTTATCAATACTCGTACTTCAGGTTATTAGAATTAGCATTAGGCCTAACGTTATGCATTTTATAGCTCTTGTAACTTCCCAGATGTTTGCAAATTGAGTTAAGGCTAGAAAAACAAATGTGTTTTAGTGTGAGATCTTTGTGTTTCGATACTGTTGTTTATCATTTGATATTTCATAAAAAATTATTTAAATAAATTATGTTCTTTTCTGTTCTTTTACATTTTATCCCAATTAAGCGGCTGAGAGAAAGCAATATTTCAAAGGATCTTTACAGTAACGTAGCTTTTTTTTCAGTGGTATTACTCTGCCATCTAGTGGTCACAATCCGTCAGTTTGATGTCTGGTCTTATTCCGTGTGCTTTTGTGGTCAAGTTCGGCCTACATTGTAGGGTGGGACTAAACGTCCCCATAAAAATAGTAAGACCTGAATTATACTTTTTTTGTGGCTTATGGTACCCACCGGCAAATCAGCTTAATATGAAGACGGAGACACTGCAGGTAAGAATGCAGTTTTTTCATGCACCTGTCAATTTTTAGATTTTTTGGCTTTTCATAAAGTGTTATTTCAGACTAATGGAAAGAAAACATCCAAAAGAATTTTTTAAGTATTTCTTTTATAGCACTTAATCTATTTGTGTCAATAGATTTCAATTTCAAGGATTTGAAAGAATTTCAAATATTTTTAAAGGCCGTTTTCTCAAAATGAGTTTCTTCTCCAGCACTGAGCCATAAATCTCCACTTCAGTAGCACGTACATCTAAGTTTTTTTTATATGTTTATAAGTATTTTCTGAATTATGGAGTGTACAAAAAGAGATGCACAGAATTCCCTTTGTAAAAACAATTGACTCTAATATGTCAATGACTCTAATATGTCATATGTCATATATGAAGAGAATATCTTGTTAAAAAAATTAAACAAGAATTTTGAAATGGACTTAATCCAGTGTTCAGATTTTTGTACTAGACATTTATGCAAATTAGCGCATATTTCACTAAATAATGCATCATTTGCATATTTAAACATAACATTTTAGAAAACTTGTAATACAAAAAATGTTTGCAATTATCAGTGTAATCAATCAACTTAGTAAGTAAGGTGATAACTTAGTTTTTTTTTTTACCCTATTCACCTGCAGTGTCTCGCCTTATTAAAGAAAAGGCAGAAATGTAAAAAGGTATTAGGGGTTCGTTTTCTGAGTAGAGCTCAGGTTAGGAGATAGATAAATAGATAGGTAGATAGATAGGACAAATCCTTAGCTCAGTATAAAAACAATAGATGTTACTGTGAAGTCCTCACCATTATAGAAGAACAAATGTGTAGGTGAAAAAATGAGTCTGCAGCCACAATCTTGCTACATTAACTCATTGACTGTGTCATTCGTTGAAGCATAGTGTATGGTGACTGGATTGCTTGTGACACTCGGCGGTCGCATGCCAATTTGTGACACTTATAGCTAAATTTCGATCATTTTCATCCTCATCATCATATCTAACAGTCTAGCTACTGTATTAAAGATATCGCAGACTGCTTTTCTGTCACTCTTCGCCCACCCTCAGTACAGACAGTTTCATAAGCCATGAAGGCCAGTGTTGTCTATCCTCACTGGAGCTTACATTTACATTTATATTATTTTTTTAGACAGACTTCATCATGCTAAGGAGATTTAAAAGACTTTGAGGCTTAGCTGGAAAGATGTTGCACTCAAGAGATCGTTAGGAGCATGGCAGCTGTCTAGCCACATGTTAATTAACATCTCATGCTGCTTTAAGACATAAGAAGGCCAAAACTATCACTTCTCTGTAGTTAGATTTTTTTTTTTTAATTGTCATGATATTAGTGATTATAACAACAATGCATTTGAGTGTCAGTTATATGCACATAGATGGCAATCAGTGATTTTGGCAGTGCTCTGAATTTGCTCTAATTGTGGCAAGTCTGTAGGTGGCGGCACTGTTTTAAAGACATGGAGTCTATGTAAACTTTTTTTTTCTCCTTGCATACAAAGTGACTACTCCCATGTCAACTGTAGTTACAGTATACCTACTATTATGCTTTTACATGTACGTGACTGTTAACTGCCTATGTTGGATTGTTCGTTAAGTGCTCTAGATGGGAGGCTTGTATGTCACTCCTATTTTAGTAGTGTAATTTATGCAAAGATGAATGTCTTTTCAGTATTTACTCACCCTTATGCTATTTCAAACTCCTTATTTTCTTTGTTTTGTAGATTAAGGGTGCTCTTTCTTCATTTATAAGCAGACAACGACCAATGTCCGTCACACTCTATAACCCTGTGAAATCACCATAAAGGTAACATAGAAGTAGTTTATTAAGCCTTATTTTTATTTATTTTATTATTATTATTTTTATTTTTTTGTCACCATTCAAAACTTTGTAGTTGGTAATAATAATAAAAAAAAAATATATATATTTTTTATTTATTTTAATTCTCACCAAGGCTGCATTTATTTGCTCAAAAATACAGCAAAACAATAATCTTGTTAAATAGTATTAAACATTTAAAATAACTGTTTTACATTTTAGTGTATTTTAAAACATAATTTATTCTTGTGATGGCAAAGCTGAATTTTCAGCAGTTATTACTTCAGTTTCCAGTGTCACACAATCCTTCAGAAATCATTCTAATAATATGCAGAAACATTTCTTATCATCATTTAGTGAAAACATTGAAACTTTGTGCTCTTCATTATTTTTGTGATACATATTTTGTCAGCATTCTTTAATGAATAGAAAGTAATAATAAAAAAACACACAAAAAATATAAATATTTGTAGTAATATAAATTGAATGCATCCTTGCTGAATAAATGCATTAAACTTACTTACCCCAAACTTTTAAAGGGAAATATATGAGTAAGCGAGTATTTGTGATGAGATGAAAGATGTGATAATCAAATGTTTCCTGTAAGGTCTTTTGTTCTGAGACATTCAAATTGATGGACATGGAAGTCAGCAGGACTGCGTTTGCTACATCATACTGCGGGTGCCTTGCCAGGATATTTCATTAAAACAGAACTGTATTTATAGGCTATCCGTCTGAATAATTTATCTGAAAGTTGAAAAGGCTCAGGCCGAGAGCTAGCTAGGGCCGTGCAAAGCCTGTGAACAGCAGGCCTGTAGACGAAGTTATTAGAGCAGAAGCTGTCTTCAAAGGGGAAGCACAAAGCAACATATTTTACAGTGGGGAAAATTCCAGAGAGGCTTGTGTCCCATTCATTTTATCCTCTGATTACTTTCAGTAAGAGTTTTCGGTGCTTCAAGTTTGCCCCATGCATATTTCTCAGATGATATTGGTTATTTATGTTAAGAGCAATCATTCAGTGTTATGTGCTCTGGCCGATTTCACCATGCATAATTCAGAATGAAAGCTGTGTTTTCCTGTTCAAAACTTGCCGGAATGATCCTAGAGTGTTCCTAGATGGGCCAAAGTCATAAGAGGCCATCCCAAGTCTCTAGATATAGATATAATGAATTGATTTATTACAAAATAGAATTGATGGAGCTAAATTGTGTTATCTAATTGTCTGCAAACATTCTCCATGATTTTGTCATGATATTCCATTTAGCATATTATATCGCCATCAAACCTTGGTGCAGATGGTAATCAAGCCTGCGAAACGGGTCTCCACTGTGTTTGACTGTGATAAGCACTATGCAATTGAAATATCATGAAATGTCACATAAATATTCAGCCTGCTCCTCTGCTGAGCTACGTCTGAGCTGGACAACAACAGCTGTGCTCTTACAACTTCATTCGGATCCAACCGCATCACCATAATTATGTAAATATGGTAATTGGGCATCTGTTGCCTGGAGTCATCTCACACTCTTGACAGCTTCTCACATGTCCTTTCTCTATCTCTGTGGTATTTCTCTTGGGTCTGCGATATGCCCGATGAACTCAACATATGGCTCAGAGATGAAAGAATACAGAGACGCTTCGTATATGATCATGATTCATATATGAAGGTGTTGCTTGAAGTGAATGTGAATCATCTGGTTCGTGATTCGGTTCATTTAGAGGTGAAGTGTTTGTGTTCTGACATGTATGGACTGGATGAGTAAAAGTCTAGTGACGGTTTTAAAGCTGGTCTAATTAGTAGACTGAATTTTTCTCTGTACCGTTTAGTGTTTGAGTATGGTTTGTGTTGTAAGGGGAAGCAGGAAGGTTGATATCAGGTGAGCTTTCGAGGGGAATATCCTCCTGGGGTACTTTGCGATAAATCTTTAAATCCCTTTTAAGCTAGTCAGAGTCCCATCTCTCCCTTTGAAAAGCTTCTCATCTCTCTCTTATGGGAGATCCATCAGCCTCCAGGCAAACTGGCTGCCTGATCTCCCTATCTGTTGGTCTAGTAGTGCATCTAAAGCCAGTAAAAGCCACACCGCATGTTCTTTACATATTTGAAATAGTCATGAAGTTATTTTTTATATAGAATTTTAGCCTGTGAAAAGGGTAAGTACAAATCTGAACAACTAACCCAAATTGGGCAGCAGATAAAATCCTTATTATTGAGCTATATACTGTAAAAAAAGACAACATATGCTCATCTACATTATTTGTAATAGAATATATTCTCGCCACTCTTGTTAGAAGCTGTTGCTTGATCTGCTGTGATGTCACGGTCATTCAAGTGAAAACCTTTCATTAACGCCTCACGAGGAGGAATTCTCCACTCAATTAAGTGCGTGCGCCAGCAGCTTCAGTTAGACGTCATGCGGACGTGTGTGGTTAATGAGCGGGCCCTGCTGCCCACATGCAGGTGTGGGCAATAGTGATAGAGCAGAGTAAGGATCAAAGATTCATCCGTGCCGAAAAGAAGGACAGGCTGCCTTTGAAATGTGCAACATGGTTCCTTTGGAATGTGTCCTCAAAGAGAGCAATTTTGTAGCTTTTATTGTTCTAAATTGAATGGGAAACCAGGGCTAGCTTTTGACGAAGTACATATTTCTCAGTTTATTTTTAGAAGTCAATTTCTGTATCCATTCTTTATAAGAAAAAAATATTAATTTAAGACATTCACAGGAATATGTTATCGCACTGAATGAAGTAAGATGTAAAAAAGGGAGTATGATGTTTATTGAACTTATTGAAACAACATTTTTTTATTTAAAAAGAAAAAAAAACTTATTTAAAATTATATTTTAGTGCTTCTGCGTACACTCCCAAAAGTTTTCCCCCAAGAAACATATCTTGCATAAGCACTGAAATATAGTTTTTCCATCCATCTCCTATTTTTCCATCAACTGTTTAATGTGTGCAAAAGTTTTGCAAAGCTTTTTGGGGAATGCAATACATTTGCAGATTAATGCAAAGCCAATCACACTGTACTGTTTTTGTGAATACCAACGTTAATTACAACAAAAGCCACATTCCAACATATCTGTGTATAATAGGCTGTTTTAGGGCTTTTTGAATTTTTTAAAGTAATACGGTAAAACAGGAAATGGCAAAAAAGACATTTTTTTAGGGAAGCTACTTTGAGCTCTACTTTTTTGAAAAGGTGATTATCAACACTTCTGATAATAATTAATTTAAATTAACCAAGTGAACAGATTTATAGTGAATCAATATGTGTTGTGTTCCTTACTTTAAAATAAACTGGTGTGATTGCTCTTTTATTATCGACTGAATAAGTGCAAACTCTGCTCTGGGCATTGGTGCACACCAAACAAGCTTGCCAAGACCCCTGAAAAGGAGAACTGAACTAACTAAATGTAAACACACCCTTATTGTTACCCAGTGTAGTGAATTGATTTCACTTATTTGCCCAAGAGTTTTTCCAACCATAAACTAGGCGATTAAACTTGACATAACAAGCACTGCTTGAAAAAATAAAACATTTGTGTAACTGAGCTTTTGACTTTAAACCCTGAAGTTGCAGAGATTTATCCCTTGTGCCCTGAACTCTTTTATAACAATTAATTAAAATTCTTTAAAATGCCTCACTTAAAGAGCTAGTGTTAGACATTACTGTGTTATTGTGAGTTTTAAAATATTTGAATTGACGAAAAAGTAGACTGGAAGGCCTGTAAACATCATTAGTATTTGCTTTTAAATAAAAGATAATAGCATCGACATTTGGACATTTGGGAATCGTATGGCTCTGCTAGCACATGTCTCCAACAAAGCAGCGTGAGCAGCACATCACAAAACATCACAACATATAATATTCATATCCCCCAACTACACAGCTATTCAAGTCCATCTGAGGACTTCTGTTTGTCATCAAACACGCCTGCCAAACATGTTACAATACATAAAAACAGCACCACTGTGCTGTCTGTGCTGTTTGTGCACCTCTAACCCACAAGTGCTATGATTCAGAGAGATGTTGGACAAGTTTTAAAGATGCTCGATAAACAGCAATAACTGATGCCACTCACAAGTTGTTGTAAATTTAGGTTGAGTGTGGCTGTTTCATGAGAATATAAGGCTTGAAGAACTGAGAATAGTGCTGACTATTCACTTAAGCAAAGAGCACTGATAAAATATTTATATGTGTGTTTTTGGTTCCAGAGGCAATGGGAAATGTAACAGTAAAAACTCAACTCTGCCTGAGAAAGTAAAAGATAAATGACAAAACTGGATATGGCTTGTCTTGCAACTAAATATTAGTCACAATGTTTAAATATGTGCAAGTAAATGAAAGGTGACTGTGAAAATTTGTTAAAAGTGAAGAATTTAAATGTACACTACTATTTAAAAGTCAGTAAGATTGTGTGAAATCTTTATATATATATATATGTGTGTGTGTGTGTGTGCCACAATAACACCAGTGTGTAAAACTCTCATATTTTAAAGATTCTATGCTGCGAATTTTGAATATTTCTCATGCTTTTGAAAATCCAGCGTTTAGTTGATCCTGATAAGCGCTTGTCATCACAGTTGTAAACACAATGGCTTTCTTCTTTCGTGAGGGGGTTTGGTGTCATGGCATTTTTGCTTCCAGGCTGAATATTGAAGAACACATCACACATGTCTACCGGAAATCCTGTATAATTCAACCAATCCGACGACAACTTCGAAACTCCTAACGTGTTTCAACTCTGTGTGCCATATGCATCAGACATTCAGACAACGGTCTGTGGACGTGACATATGAGGCTGAGACTACAGGTGAATAAACTGACATAATCAGACATGTGGGAAAACTAGGTCACTGGCACATGAGGGAAGAAAACACAACAAAAGTCTGCAAATCTGACAGATCAATCCCCTCTCCGAAGGTGCGACCTAGCACCACAGGAACAAAGGGAGGGATAGAGGGGGACCCAGGTGGAGGACAACGGAGTGGATGTGGGATGGTGACAGGGGATGGCAAAGGGCTGGTAGGAAGGCAGGTAGACAAATAATGGAGGTTTGGGCAGAGGACAGACACCCGGGAGGAGGATGACAAACAGAGTCCAGGGTGAAGACGACAGAGGAAGGAGCCAGGAAGGAAACAGGAGCAGCCAGAACAGATCAGATGGATGGAGGAGCCAGGTGGGACCCAGGCCACAGCCATGATGGTGTCCCATGGTGAAGCCGACGGCACTCAGAGACTGGAGGCAGAGACAAGGGATCCTCCAGACAAGAAGCCGATGGAGACTGGAAGACCCGCAGCGATCCCACCACACAGATGGTGGGCTGACAGGAGACAGTGGTGTAGATGGTGAGAGGGAGGCTAGGCGGGAGTTCAGGATGATCAGAGGTCTTAGGAACAAGTAAAAATTTAAAAACTCAGCGGTGGTGCAGTGGGCGTAGCTTTATTCCAAGCCCTCGCACTCCCGTACTTCTTCCACCGGCTCGCCCTCAGTAGCCAGCTCTTGCACCTGGTCTGACGATTCAGGCTCTGGGGTGATCCTAAGCTCTGTTGCTCCATTTGGTGATGGCTCAACAGTCGCGGCAGTCTCTGGCTCTTGCTCCATGCAGCGGGGTGATTTTGGCCTGGGCTCTGGGTCGAGCGGCATTCAAGATTGGGGCCGGACGCTCTCTAGACAAAGGATGATAACCTCCCTCCAGTTCAGTCCTGTGGTGTCTGGAAGGTTTAGGGGCAGTGGGTGTTTGCCCCGATCTTGAACAGGGACTTTCGATGACTCTCGTCATCGATGGTGGTGGTGAAGGCGAATCAGCTGAAGTCCCTTGTGAGCCAGATCGGCGAATCTTGCGACGAGCTCCGTGAAAAAAAAAAAAACGCAGACACTTTTAAAAATGAAAAACAAAACATGCCGCGCACTTTCACTTTCTTGGTCCGGTATGCTATGGGGAGATAAACCCATGAAGAAAATGAAGATAAATACAAATAGTAAATCCACACAAGGGTAAATACAGGACAGAACAGGCAGGAGACACACATAGGGACATAGTCACACATGACATCAACAATACTAGATGAGGGACAACAGAATATTGTCATATATATTTAAATATATGTATGCTTCAAATAAATGCTCATTAACTTTCTATTCATTGAAAAATCCTGGGGAAAAAAAGTCAAAGAAAATAGTATGGTAACCACAAATATATTATGCAGTAACAGTTTTCAACATTAATAATAAAAATTAATCTGTCTTTATTTTCATTTTATTGAAATCCGAGAAAGGCACCAAATCAGCATTTTAGAATAATTTCTGACAGATCATGTGAAACACTAGAGTAATGGCTACTGATAATTCAGCTTTGATATTACACACATAAATTCCATTTTAATATTAAAAAAGAAAACAGTTGTTTGACTTCTATCCAAAAAAATAAAAAAAGATATTTTAAGCAATGGTACTTTCAAAGGTATGCTTCTCACTCAACGCTATTGTAGCTTTAGATTTCAAATATAGTATACACAAGACATAACTACTTTTATTATTTATTTATTTATTTTTGCAGCTTGACAACCGTGGTCACTATATGCGTTCACTGTATGTAGAGAACAACCTGAACATTCTGCCTAACATCTCCTTTTGTATTCCACGGAAGAAACAAAAGTCATACATGTTTAGAGCAACATGAAGGTGAGTAAAAGCAGGAGGTAAAGTAAAAAATTCAGAGTAAGGGGGTGGGGGTGCAATTTTTTATGGTTTGCTAGATCATTGCGTGTACACAAATATGATTACTCAAAAACCCTTACAACAGCAAAAGTGTGCTACAGCTCAGCTTGCTCGCATCATTCATTCAAAAACATGCTGCATGTGTTTAACTGATATAAATGCTTTAGGCACCACTAACATTAAACACTGGACTGATACCAGCTCCTCTCTCCCAAATGATGTAGGCTATTTAAACATTAAAATGCAGAGAGCACATCTGACCAAGGCTCTCTTGTGTGAGGAGCATTTCACACAGGACACATTCTTGCGTTTAAAAGCAGCTTTGGCACAGTGCAGAAGAATCGAGCCGAACACAAAGATCCCAAAGCACGCTTTTAAAAGTTAAACTTATTTTTACTTAAAAGAGACTTTAAAACTCTGCACTAATGCTGCAGACTCTAAAAGCAGTGTCACTGCAGTCAAAGTTGTTCATCTAGTGCATGTTTACATAGATAATAATGTGATGGACACAAAATTGCACTCTGTGGGAATGGCCTCTAACAATAATTTATTAGCAGATATCTAAAAACGTGTTTCAAATACTAAGTATTTGTAGCCTGTCACATTGTAAACCGTATTAACATTCTTATAAAAAAATATATGGTTCTTTTTTCATTTATATATATACTGTTTAAATGTTTGAGGTTTCTATAAAATTTTTGAAAGAAGTCTTATCAAGGCTGCATTTATTTGATCAAAAATACAGTAAAACCATAATATTGTACACACACACGTCTATTCTAATACTTAATCATTTATATTTCAATATATTAAAGTGGCAGTTTTTTCTTTACATCTTTGCAGTGTATTTTCCAAGTAATTTAGGTCTACTGTATTTACCTAGTCATAAAAAAGCACTTTCTTCTGTATAAAAGGCGTAGTTTTGGTAGATGTGCACTCTGTCCCCTCAGGCTGTCAGCTGGGTCTCTATTTTTAGCGAAACGCCTTTGCAATTTAGTTGAACAGTGTGCACAAATGTACTCCGTGTTTCTATGGACTTTGGGCACGCGTGCTCCATGAGTTTGACTTTAGGCCTCACGTGTACACATGTGTTTTCACCTCTATATTTAAAGAACATGTCCATTAAGACCGCTCTTCCTACTACTTTCACATATTCTCTGCGGTCCTGACTTTACACAACAGAAAATCCTGCTGCACTTCATAAATCTTCCAGAAAGAATACAAAGGCATTTAATAATAGCTACATGTTTTCCTTCCATTTTTCTCTCCTGATTTTTTCCTATTGCTAAGTCACTGAAAGACTCTCGCTCTCTCGATCTATCACTCTCACTCTCTCTCTATCTCTCTCTCTCCCTTTCTCACTTCCACTTTATTTAACAGCATTAATAACTGAGCGTCCTTGGGAGGTTAATTAGAGGGAACTTCTGCTGGCATCCATATTTCAACAGTTGCATATGTAATTATCTTTTTAATTAGTACCCCATTACAAAGCATCAGCCTTCACCTTGTGTTTAAAGACTTCTTTGTGGCTAGTGTAATGTCTTAATTAAGTGTTGGATATAAGAAGCGGATGAGATAAATGTGTTTACTTCATTCACATTGTATTGTTTAAGATAGACTGCTGTTTAGGTCATATTTTGGTTGTTTATTTCATAATTAGGTGGCCTGAAGGACTATCAATTCATCAAGAAAAACTAATAATGCCTCTCGAGGTGGATATAAATGACATTGTAAGTAAACCCACAATATACCATAAGAAAATGCAGTAAATCCTTAAAGAGACATTTATGCTGGCATTTTTAGAGTAAAGGACAGATTGAAGATATTTCTCCAGAAGCCCACAAAGGCTAAATTGACAAATGAGATGAAGCCCAATAGGGTGACATTGACTAAGAACCAGGAAGTAAGGTTATCAGCTACAGAACAGGAAAGCTATCAGAGGTAATAAAGAAGTCGAGCCTCTGGCAGGTGAAATATCACTAAGGGACAAGGATGAAAAACTAGTCTTTCTAGGAGGTTGATGTGTGTGTGCATGTGCGTCCCTGCGAGTATGTGTAAATGTGTTTGAGATCGAGTGTGAGGCACTGTTCTTTCTTTTACCTGAGGTGCTTGGCCATCGAGGAGAATAGATTGTGTTATGCTTCATTGCCTGGCTCAAGCAAACATCCATCATTACTGCCCCATACAGGCACCCACAGGATTCCCTGGTAATATAGGTTACACACACTGTGGCTGTGACAATTCAGGCCATATATTTCCCACACCTATCATATGCTCATCACCCAGATAGCTATAATAGCCATTGATTCAACATAGAGTCAGTCAATGTCTGTCAATAAAACAACCTTAAAGGGATAGTTAACCCAAAAATGAAAACTCTGACAAGGTCACTTGCGCAAATCATTTAAAGAGATAGTTTACCCAATAGTTAAAATAAACAGACTCAGTAACCAAACCATTTTAGTGACCAATCACTTTCATTGTATGGGCAAAAATCAGAGAAATTTCTCAAAATATCTTCTTTTGTGTTCCACAGAAAAAAGAAAGTAATAAAGATTTGGAATGAAAGCAGGGTGAATAAATTATGACAGAATTTTCAATTTTGGGTGAACTATCCCCTTAAATGTTATACCTTTCATAGATGTAAGATGGAAAGGTTTGATATGTTAAGTGAATGCTCTTGAAACGGATGCATTTGGATGCTGCGACAGTTCCATGGGTTCTTCTAAACTGTCTCTGTTTCTGGCTTGGAAGCCTGGGATGTGTCATGAAAGGACAAACATTTGTTCGCACAAATCTCAGCTCACGTTGCACTGATTTAAATTCTCTCTCTCTTTCTCCCTTCCTCACGATTTCTCTCCCTCTTTCTCTCCCTCAGTATGGTGTTGTCCTGCATCAGCTGTCAGGAGTTTGAGAGAGAGTGCTTCATTTTGCCTCACTCAAAAGAAGTGAAAAGGAAGTGCAGTTTTACCTTCCAGCTCCAAAAAAAAAAAAAAAAAAATACTGTGTAAATATCAGAGTTTCTGCTTCAGCAGGATTTTCTAAATTAGAGAAAAGAGCAGAGGCCTCCCCAAAAGACTAAGGTAATTTAATAATGTAACATGGAATACATTATTCTTTCACATTACTGCATCTTGCGTTAAGTAATTGTCGTTATAAATCATGGCATTGTGAAATATAGCATATGCAAAATAGCTGAATCTCTTTATTTAGCATTAAATTAGGGCTTGTGTGGTTCATTTTTTTCACTCTCTGTGGGAATGATCTTAAAAGCATGAAGTAGGTTACCAGATGTTATTGAAATTCAAATTAATGCAGATGCCCTGGAGCATAATATATGTTTAACCCAGTAAACATCATAAAAGGTCAGATTGCCTTTCTCGGATTTCAGGCTTATGATTAAAAAAAAAGAAAAAAAGGTTGTACTCACAGCAAGAGCTGGAGATGTTAGGTTTACATACAGTATGATGAATATTTTCTTATTAATTATGTCTTTTTCACACTGCCGCTACAATGTTAACACACTGATTCATCAAAAAACAACAAATAATTGGAAAAAATGGTACTTCAAAATTTTGCCATTTTTACAATGTTTTTTAAAAGAGTAAATATAAAAGGGGCAAATATTTATGAAGGAGTTCCTGGAAGTTGGTATTTCTGTGGCTGTTCAAACAATAATTATGAACATTCCTGACATTTAAAAATGCAAGACTTCCCAGAATTTCCCAGACATTTTAGAAAGAGTTCCCAGAATTATTTTTCAAGTTGTTTAACTACTATTAGATTCTTTGTTTCCAGAGCTTCAGTGAATTTGAAAGTGTTCATATTCTCTTCAAAGACATTCATGTGGCCAGCTTGACCAGTGTCACTCGTAGGGAATCAGTGTGTATATGTGTATATCTGCATGTTTGGAGGACAGTAATGTCATAATGCCTCCAGCTAACCTCTTTAATGAGGGAAGCTCCTTATTACTGCCGTATGCTGTGCATCTGCCAAAGGGGCTTGTGTCAGGGGTAAACAGGCTACAGAGGAAGGGGAAGGCACATCAAAGTGAGAAATGCAGGAGATAAAGGGAGAAAATGGATGAATCTGTTGAGTTTGATGGCAGCTTTCCATTGGAAGGATTACGAATGGTGCTGTGTGTTAGCAGCAGAGGCAGAGAGGTTTGTTGTCCCTTTTAAGCCTCAGTGTTTTCCCCATTGAGCATGATGTAATGCCTTTTTTCCCTCTGGCCTTAAACTATCAGTGCAGTGTTTTCTTTGATTAAGGGATTATATCAAGTAAATAACATTTTTGTTGACGTTTTGAAATGAAAGAGTTGTTTTAGTTCTAAAAACACTACTTTAAGTCTCTGATCTCAAAATTAAAAAGACTGTCTATTGAAACTAAATGGCAAATTGTCTTGTTTGAAGTATGTTAACACAAGACTGCCCACATTAAATTGACCAGATGTTGTGATAAATGCAGGACAGTACCACTTTTTTTTAAAGCCATGTCATTTATGAGGTAGTTATAGTATGAAAATCGCATAACTAGGAAAATTTTTTTTTCATTTGTTTCATTGGTAATGATAATTTCTACATAAACTAATGCATTTTTAACTAGGCAAGTGTAAGAATTAACAGTAGTATGTATACATTAAAATAAATGTATTATGAACAAATATTAATTACCAGTGATCAACTGTATATTTATAAATTAACATTAAGGTGATAATTAATATACAGCACAAAGGGTTTTGGTGGTAAGATGTTTTTTTTTAAAGTATAAGTAAAATAATAAGTACAATAATGTAAATATAATAATATACTCACCAAGTGTAAATTTATTTGAAAAAACAAAAACACAATTGTCAAAAATGCAGCAAATAAATTTAATATTTAAATTTAAAAGGACAAACTTTTCAGCAGTAAAATAATTTTAAAATGTTGATTTGGTGTTTTGTTATTATTATTATTATTAATCAAAGTTGAAAACAGATGTGCTCCTTAATATTTTTGTGAAAACCTTGATAAATAAAAACCACCATTAATTTGAAAATGGAAATAGAAAATACAAAAAAAAATTGTCACTTTTGAATAATTTTAATGGGTACTTGATAGATATAGATAGATAGATAGATAGATAGATAGATAGATAGATAGATAGATAGATAGATAGATAGATAGATAGATAGATAGATAGATAGATAGATAGATAGATAGATAGATTTGTATTAAATTAATAAATACAAATCGTGTTGACCTCAAGCTTGTGATATACTGTGGTACTACATTTTAAAAGTACTTTAGTATACATTTGTGTATATTAACTAAATTCTTATTGAACCTTATGTTACCAGATGCTTTTACAGTAAAGATTAAAAAAATATATTTTTACATTATTGATTCAATTTTTTTTTATAGCATACAGTATGTATACGGTGCAGGATGCTGTGAAGTGCCATGTTCCATTTCATTAATATTCCATTAGATCTCAGCATCTGCTCTCTAAACACATTTGCAATGCATCATGTGAATCTACCATAAAGTTACATTATACCTGAACATCATAAATACCTCCAGGATTCAGCAGGAGCTGGTCAGTGTGAAGGTGCAGGAACAGAAGAAAATGTAATCATTAGTGACTCTTCTCTGGCTCAGGCTGTCACATGATCACCACCATGTGACTGCCGCGGGTTCTGCTGGCCCTCCTTGTCAGCCCAATTTACCATCATGCCAGCGCACTCTTGGCCCATGACAGCAGTGTGTACATGAATACATGTTTCAGTGCCAGGGTTCTGTTTACAGGAGGTTAAAAGATAGAAAACCTTCGTCCTAGGGGACTGCGGGAGTCAATATGTTTTGATCCTACCATAATAGTATGAGCAGAAAAACATACACATAATAAAAAATAAAGTTTAATAAAATAGGTTCTTAAAAAATAAAAACCTAAACCATATATATCAGAATTTCAGACCAGAATGTCATGAGGACTAAATGCTAAACGGCTACCAGTTACCAGCCCTAATCTTTATTAACTATTGCACACATGAAATGCAAATAATACATTTTTGATACTTGGGTCATTTTGCCACAGAAACTATGCTTAAGTTTGTCACTTTATTTATTATTTAAGCCATTGTGAAGAACAAATCAAATTTTTGGTAGCTCTAAATTCCATGAGCCTCTGATTTGCAGATTAGTCAGTTTTTGGGGACAGATGTTTTAACACAGTCAAGGTCTTTCTGTTTATGAAAACTGATGGATTCCTGGCCTTGTGGGGGTGTTGAAGACATTAGCATCGCATTGACTGTCTTGGCAGCATAAGGATAAACGTTAAACATTTCAAGGCCATTTTTTCTGTATGAGAGACTTGCATGTTTGTTCAAGGACTTTTTCAAAACAGCCTGACATTATTTCTACTAGGATAGTGCAAGTTTCTTCACTTTTATAATCATGTTCTTATAACATCAAGAGCATCATGACATTTGACCTCCAGGTTCAAGTAATTTGTACACCACAATCTCTTTATTTAGACTTAGATTAAATTACAGAGTATAAAGTATGCGTTTTAGTTATCAAGATATAGATCTACGTAAAAGATTCTGTTGCAGGGCACTTGACTAACTTCAGCATCTAGTTTTCAGTTTTTGACCGTGATTAATGATAAAAAGTGTGGCATTAGGCATTAGGTGCATGACGTACGTTACTGTTCACTAAAACTCTGATGTTGCAGCTGTTTTGGAGACCTTCATGATCTCTTGTACATATTGTTCCTCTGTTATTGACAGCAGGAGCCAAGGCTGTCAGGATCTCAGCCAAGAGAACATAAGCTGCTACCCTTGCAGAACCAAACGTAATAGCCATGGGGGATCCTTCATATTTATGGACCTTTAAGGTTAAGAATTTGGTCTTTTAAGGACTGTGGCATTTCAATGCAAGGTATGGTCTAAATTGCATTATTTCCCAACCTGAAAATGATATTGGTTTATTATCAGTCTCATAAAGGATATTCAACATAAAACCAAAATAGTATTTTAAGTTTAGAGGGTGAATTAAATTTCAATGAAATATCTGCTCTGCAATGTAGTGTAACATACATGTACAGAAAAAGACTGGTATTGTGCACATTGTGCTTATTGAGTAATGAGATGCTAATTTTCCCCAGTCTCCATTGGGTATTCCACCACCCTTCTTTTAATTTCTCTTTAGAACAACTTACATAAAAGAGTTAGAAGAAATATGCTTTACAAGAACTTTTACAAGCTTTAAGAAGGTCCCTCTTTTTCATAATATGATAAGCATTTAAATATTTGACTTGAATAATAGTTGCATCAATTGTATATTTGAATTATTTTTGTCACCCAAAATATGCAACTTATCCTTACAAATAAATATATATATATATATATATAAATATGTATGTGTGTGTACTTGCATATTAACGTAATAATAATAATAAATATCGCTTCTCTTGTTGTATTCTTACATAAAAATCTGCTTTGTTTTGGACTGTTTATGCTTGTAAACAGTGCTTGATCTGTACATATTTCTCACCTGATTCTGATGAGACGACTTTTTCACTGTAGGCTTTTTTGCAGTTCGCTTGAATAGTCCTTCAGTCTATAAATCAATTTTAAGATGATAAATGTTTAATGTAGTCTCTCAATTAATAGTTGTTGTTTTTGGCCTGAAATGATATATTTGACCTGACTGCAAATTGTCAAATGAAAATGACAAAATGAAATGCAAGCAATTTAATCACAAATACTAGACATAAATAATAGTTTGTGCGAGAATCAAAAATTTGTTAGAATATCCATAGCATTTTACAGTGGTTTTAATCAGACCAATACTAATGTCTTCTGCCAAAGCTCAGTTCCAGTGCCACAGCTGTGGCAAAATCCAGTTCATTGGTTATGGCCTGATTGAAACTTCAGCCTAAATTAATCAAGTAGATTGAAGTTGCAGTCTAAACAAAGCAAAAACAATCAATGACACTCTAAAATAAATGGGCGATGAAACATTCTTAAATGAGAAGAGTCTCAGAGGCGAGCTAAAATTGAATTAAAGTCAAACATTAATTTAGGTTATTGGAATTTTAACTGAATTACAAGACAAGTAATTTACTGAACCTCAGAACCATTTATAGGAAGAAGAAACTGCACAAAATATGATGCTGTGATCCAACCTGTTCCATAAACTGTTCCATTTTAATTAAATTGTGCTCACAATGTTCATATTTTTATCAATATTTGAATGTAGTAGAATGTTTTAACATTTAACATTTAACATTTGTAAAATGTTTTAACATTTTATTGTTTTATTTATAATATTCATTTGAATATTAATTTCCTGCTTTTGGAGGCCAAGCATGCCTATTGACTCCCTATAGATAGTTTTATACATTGACAATTCACCAACATATGTATATTTTGAATATTTTTAAAATTATTTGCTTATGACATAATTCATTTTATTTGCAGTGCAGAATATTTAGTTTGACATGCAAAAACTTTTAGGCATAAAAAACATACAAGGACATCAGAGGGCAAAGTCTAACATCCACATTTAAAACACCAAGGAGTGGGTGGAATAATTGGTGTTGGATGTAAACACATCCCTGCTGGTCTTTATTGTATCAACCATTTCTGTATTCATGAGGTTTAACAATGCAATGGGGCACTCGGTAATCTGTTATGACACCACAAGACACTTCTACACTTTCTCTGCCTGCCGAACACCCACACAAAACCATTCTGATAGCATGGGGAACACAGCACGAAATAATTGATATGCTCTGTATGTGTATTTTTTTTCACCCTCAGTTTGACACCTGCTGAGGGTAGCAAACCAGAACGTGATGGCATAAAATCCAAATGCATCCAGACAAAGATGTTTCTATCAGAGAACATGAGGTAGGATAAGGTTACTGATTTCACCAGAGTTTCTATTTTAGTTTTAGATAAACAAAATAGTTTAAATATTTAATAAAGCTGTGTTCTTGAGTCAGTCTATGTTCTTGAAGTCAACTGAATGTTGTGTTATGTCCCTTTTGTTCTACTTCTGTGTTTGTGTGTGTCTTCTGTCCTGGAAGAAGCTGATTGGTTCCTGCAGTCTAAATGGTGCCACGCCCTGCTGATCAGCTGACTTCTGTCTGCCTGTAAGAGACTCCGTCATCACTTCCTGCTTCAGTGTGATGGGAAGTTCAGATCATTTTACTGAGTCGGACCTTTGAGTCTCGTTCAGCAAAATGAACGAATCTTTTTTCGAGTCTTTTAGTTGATTTTTATCAAAATATAATTAAAATGTTAAGTGTTAATTCCCTAACATGTCTACTTGTACTTACGCAAACGTTGATCACGCTACAAACAATACAAAACTATAATGCTATAAGAAACAGAAAAGATAAATTAATTGTCTTCAGTCTATGATTAGTTCACCTCTCCTCTTATCTGACAAGTCTTCGGGTTTGAGTCGTTCTTTCATCACGTGACAGCCCCATAAGCTTTAACCAAATGCAGTCTGAGCTTAAAAAATAATTGATTAGTTAATCTTTTTAGTTAGTTTTTTTTTGTTGTTTTTTGGAGTCGTTTGGAATCATGTGACAGACCCATAATTTTGACCATAGACTTTCATATACATAGACACCCCTTTAAAATACTGTTAATTCGTTAAAAAAAGTATGCAACCTAAATGAAATGTTTATTTACATCTATCCATCCATATGTTGTTCTATTGTTCCATTTATCTGTATATTGTTTTATCTCTATATCTGTCCATCCATCCATCTGCATATTGTTCTATTGTTCCATCCATAAATTGTCCTATCATTCTATCCATCCATCTATCCATCTGCATATTATTCTGTTGTTCCATCCATCCTTCTATCTATCCATCAATCCAGCTGAATATTGTTCTATAGTTCCATCCATCTGTATATTGTTCTGTTGTTCTATCATCCATCCATCCACCCATTCATCCATTATTATCCTTCTGTCTATTTTAAATTGTTCTGTTGTTCCATCCATCCATCCATCCATCCGTATATTGTCCTATCATTCTATCATTGTTCTGTTGTTCCATCTATTCATTCATCCATTCATCCATCAGCTCTAATTATTTATTGTTCCATCCATCTGTATTGTCCTATCATTCTAGTGATCCATACTGTATATCCATGAATCATCCATCTGTACATTCTTCTGTTGTTTTATCATCCATCCATCCATCCTTATATTGCCCTATCATTCTATCCATTAATCTGTCGATCAGGCCACTCGACGAGAAATGAATGATCAATAAATCTGAACGTAATGTTACTCATCAGATATCTTCTTACAAAATGGATGAGTCAGAAAAACTCTCTCCTTTTGTCCTCTTTCTCATTAGAGACCTTGGCAAATCTGTTTAACATTATGTTTCTGTTTAGCATTAAACATTTATGCTCCCCACTAATTCTTTGTAAGTCCTTCATAGGCTACAAAAGAGCTGCTATGTAATCATCTCTACTGCAGTTTGCTTAAATCCCGTCTCTAAACCATCTGCTCTGCTTACTCGAGCATAGTAAAGGATTATGGCACTGGATTATGGGGGTCTTGTTAAAAACCATGATACTACAGAGAAAGCTTAGATAAACATGTATACTGTAGCTGAATTTTATGATGCAAGGCTGCAGTTCTGGACCTCTGCTCATATGGTCCTCTTTAACCATTCACATCACTCTTGGTCTGAAGTCAAAAAATGTCAGCATTAATAACTCCGAGATGGTGCAGAAGAGAAGCAGTGTAGGGGAAGAAGGCCAAACACCTGGCACACAGAGAGAAATAGAGAGAGAGAGGCACTAATGGGATATTAATAAGCCCTTTATGAGGCTGAAACTACATTACTGGGCTGGCAACAAAGTCCACTATTGTTATGAAAGCAGAGATGAGGTGTTTAAAATGACTTTTTAAAAATAATCTTTGAACCAAATTGTGCAAACCACAAAGAAGCAGAATGATGTGCTTGAACATTTACGAATTCCATTGTGCTGTAGAACAAATTGCTCCTATCATTACCTGCCAGGTCAAATGTAGTGGGTCAGTGGCCATGGCCAAAAGTCAGGTAAGAAGCATATATTTTGAGTTTGCTTTACTCTTCAGGCAGATCGATGTACAAACAAATGTATGGACACATAACTGGCAAGGCTCCACAATGAAATGAAGGGGTCCATTAACGCATTCCATGTACAGCGGCCCTAAATGCTGTTTGGACAATTACGACAATGTCTTATGTTCTTATAGTTGATGAGAATATTTAAAACAGATTTCATTACATGATTATATGAAGGTCACATTAAAACAGTTTTATCAGACCTTTTATTTTTGCTACTTTTCAAATGCATGTGTATAGATTTTTTTTTTTTTTTACCCATGTCCCAGATCCAGACTTAAAATCTTTAAATAGTAAAAACCTCATAAACATCATAAAAATAAGTTATTGCAATTAAACTATGCTAATCTAAACAAAGAGTGAAATACACCATATTTATTGACGAAACAAATGTAGTATTATTATTCATTATTAATATAGTTTATTTACTCATTTAACTAGAAGACAGCAGTGAAATATGAGACGTGATGTGTAAAAAAAAACTGGAAAATCAAGGTAAAAATTATTTATGAACAACATATTAGTGCATAATTTTAAACTGTAATTTTGTCAAATTATACAAAGTGTTCTCATGTGTGTATTTAAAATTTATAAAATACTAACTGTAGCCTTGACAAAATTACAACCCGAATTCCGGAAAAGTTGGGACGTTTTTTAAATTTTAATAAAATGAAAACTAAAAGACTTTCAAATCACATGAGCCAATATTTTATTCACAATAGAACATAGATAACATAGTAAATATTTAAACTGAGAAAGTTTACAATTTTATGCACAAAATGAGCTCATTTCAATTTTGATTTCTGCTACAGGTCTCAAAATAGTTGGGACGGGGCATGTTTACCATGGTGTAGCAGCTCCTTTTCTTTTCAAAACAGTTTGAAGATGTCTGGGCATTGAGGCTATGAGTTGCTGGAGTTTTGCTGTTGGAATTTGGTCCCATTCTTACCTTATATAGATTTCCAGCTGCTGAAGAGTTCGTGGTCGTCTTTGACGTATTTTTCGTTTAATGATGCGCCAAATGTTCTCTATAGGTGAAAGATCTGGACTGCAGGCAGGCCAGGTTAGCACCCGGACTCTTCTACGACGAAGCCATGCTGTTGTTATAGCTGCAGTATTTGGTTTTGCATTGTCCTGCTGAAATAAACAAGGCCTTCCCTGAAATAGACATTGTTTGGAGGGAAGCATATGTTGCTCTAAAACCTTTATATACCTTTCAGCATTCACAGAGCCTTCCAAAACATGCAAGCTGCCCATACCGTATGCACTTATGCACCCCCATACCATCAGAGATGCTGGCTTTTGAACTGAACGCTGATAACATGCTGGAAGGTCTCCCTCCTCTTTAGCCCGGAGGACACGGCATCCGTGATTTCCAACAAGAATGTCAAATTTGGACTCGTCTGACCATAAAACACTATTCCACTTTGAAATAGTCCATTTTAAATGAGCCTTGGCTCACAGGACACGACGGCGCTTCTGGACCATGTTCACATATGGCTTCCTTTTTGCATGATGGAGCTTTAGTTGGCATCTGCTGATGGCACGGCGGATTGTGTTTACCGACAGTGGTTTCTGAAAGTATTCCTGGGCCCATTTAGTAATGTCATTGACACAATCATGCCGATGAGTGATGCAGTGTCGTCTGAGAGCCCGAAGACCAGGGGCATCCAAAAAAGGTCTCCGGCCTTGTCCCTTACGCACAGAGATTTCTCCAGTTTCTCTGAATCTTTTGATGATGTTATGCACTGTAGATGATGAGATTTGCAAAGCCTTTGAAATTTGACGTTGAGGAACATTGTTTTTAAAGTTTTCCACAATTTTTTTACACAGTCTTTCACAGATTGGAGAGCCTCTGCCCATCTTTACTTCTGAGAGACTCTGCTTCTCTAAGACAAAGCTTTTATAGCTAATCATGTTACAGACCTGATATCAATTAACTTAATTAATCACTAGATGTTCTCCCAGCTGAATCTTTTCAAAACTGCTTGCTTTTTTAGCCATTTGTTGCCCCCGTGCCAACTTTTTTGAGACCTGTAGCAGGCATTAAATTTTAAATGAGCTAATTAAGTAGATAAAAGTGTAAAATTTCTCAGTTTAAACATTTGCTACGTTATCTATGTTCTATTGTGAATAAAATATTGGCTCATGTGATTTGAAATTACTTTAGTTTTCATTTTATTAAATTTTAAAAAACGTCCCAACTTTTCCGGTATTCGGGTTGTAATTAATTATTTATTTAAGCATTATTTCCTCCACAGTAATTTTTTCATCACATAATTCTGTCAAACACATACATACATAATTTGAGATGTGGTGTAAAAGGACACTGTGGTAAGAGTTTTCATGATTTTCAGAAAATATTCCAAAATTAGAGATTGTCCTATTGAATAATCTTGGGAGAGTGGGAAAAGTGTATTTTAAGAGAGTTTTTGAAAGCCCATAGGGTCAAAAGTATTAGCTGAGCATAAATGTATAAATAAATTTGCCTTCGATAACACAATATTTAAAAATGGTATTAAAAAAATGGTATTAAAAGACACAATGTAACAGAAGGGTTTTTTTTCTGTATCATGATGAAAAGAATGTAATGTACAGTCATGGCCAAAAGTTTTGAGAATTACATAAATATTGAAAATTGGAAAAGTTGCTGCTTAAGTTTTTATAATAGCAATTTGCATATACTCCAGAATGTTATGAAGAGTGATCAGATGAATTGCATAGTCCTTCTTTGCCATGAAAATTAACTTAATCCCAAAAAAACCTTTCCACTGCATTTCTTTGCTGTCATTAAAGGACCTGCTGAGATCATTTCAGTAATCGTCTTGTTAACTCAGGTGAGAATGTTGACGAGCACAAGGCTGGAGATCATTATGTCAGGCTGATTGGGTTAGAATGGCAGACTTGACATGTTAAAAGAAGGGTGATGCTTGAAATCATTGATCTTCCATTGTTAACCATGGTGACCTGCAAAGAAACGCGTGCAGCCATCATTGCGTTGCATAAAAATGGCTTCACAGGCAAGGATATTGTGGCTACTAAGATTGCACCTAAATCAACAATTTATAGGATCATCAAGAACTTCAAGGAAAGAAGTTCAATGTAGGTCCTTCTTGTGAGGAAGGCTTCATGGCGTCCAAGAAAGTCCAGCAAGCGCCAGGATCATCTCCTAAAGAGGATTCAGCTGCGGGATCGGAGTGCCACCAGTGCAGAGCTTGCTCAGGAATGGCAGCAGGCAGGTGTGAGTGCATCTGCACGCACAGTGAGGCGAAGACTTTTGGAAGATGGCCTGGTGTCAAGAAGGGCAGCAAAGAAGCCACTTCTCTCCAAAAAAAACATCAGGGACAGATTGATCTTCTGCAGAAAGTATAGTGAATGGACTGCTGAGGACTGGGGCAAAGTCATATTCTCTGATAAAGCCCCTTTCCGATTGTTTGGGGCATCTGGAAAAAGGCTTGTCCGGAGAAGAAAAGGTGAGCGCTACCATCAGTCCTGTGTCATGCCAACAGTAAAGCATCCTGACACCATTCATGTGTGGGGTTGCTTCTCATCCAAGGGAGTGGGCTCACTCACAATTCTGCCCGAAAACACAGCCATGAATAAAGAATGGTACCAAAACACCCTCCAACAGCAACTTCTTCCAACAATCCAACAACAGTTTGGTGAAGAACAATGCATTTTCCAGCACGATGGAGCACCGTGCCATAAGGCAAAAGTGATAACTAAGTGGCTCGGGGACCAGAATGTTGAAATTTTGGGTCCATGGCCTGGAAACTCCCCAGATCTTAATCCCATTGAGAACTTGTGGTCAATCCTCAAGAGGCGGGTGGACAAACAAAAACCCACTAATTCTGACAAACTCCAAGAAGTGATTATGAAAGAATGGGTTGCTATCAGTCAGGATTTGGCCCAGAAGTTGATTGAGAGCATGCCCAGTCGAATTGCAGAGGTCCTGAAAAAGAAGGCCCAACACTGCAAATACTGACTCTTTGCATAAATGTCATGTCATTGTCGATAAAAGCCTTTGAAACGTATGAAGTACTTGTAATTATATTTCAGTACATCACAGAAACAACTGAAACAAAGATCTAAAAGCAGTTTAGCAGCAAACTTTTTGAAAACTAATATTTATGTAATTCTCAAAACTTTTGGCCACGACTGTATATTACCACATCCAACACTGCACATTTTGTATGTCTCCGTATATCTGACACACCCACTTCAGCTCTTGCAGTCTCCACTAATGAGCTGATGAGTTAAATCAGGTGTGATAGATGAGAGGGACATACAAAATATGCAAGGCAGGGGGTACTCCAGGACAGGTTTGAGAACCACTGGTCTACAGCAATAATTCCACTTGGTTTGATATTTCAGTTTTCTGATACAGAGACTTTCATACATGGGTGCCCAAATACTTTTTTAACACCTGAATGCCTAAAACAAAGCAAGGTGTAACATTCTTAAAGTGGAAGAAATTTGTATTTTTATCTGTTGTTAGCAGCACACTCTGAGTTTCTTTCCCAAATTCTGTTTTTTGTGTTTGGGCAGCTCTGCATTACAATGTTTACAGGCAGCTCATTCACATTCCTTGCAGTGCGTAATGGATCTTTTCAATTTCTTCTTCACCTTGAACCACCATTGTTAATGCTCAAGGACATTTGCATCTGACGTTGCCATCCCTGGCCTGGTGAACCAACACCATTCATAGTTTCCCTTCATCAGTTTTTTTCCCCCACCATTTTTTTGCATTTCATTAGAGCAAATACTGTATAAATAAAAAAGACATCGGGAGTGGAAAAAAAAAAAACATTTTGTGTGGTATACATCAGTTTTGACTGATTCGTGAATTGAAATTTGGGTCCAAACTGATTTGGAATCCTTGGGAAATATTGTAGGTTGTACAAGTCAAATTATTATATTTTAACGTAACAATAATTAGCAAATTATGTGCACAAGGACATTGCAATTAATCAAGATTTTCTTATTGCATATTATTATTATATGCATTTAAATGGCAATGGACCAGAACAATAGAAAATATATTATTAGGTATAAGGGAATGTTATAATTTGGAAGTGAGGGGCGGGTGTGAGTTCAACTGCATTGCCTTGAATTTCTTTGTTCCTCTCTTTCGTACTCCATCTCTTTCACGTATGAAGACGTGACTCACTGATAACTCTGAATGAAGGACAGTGCTTATAAATCATCCGTCCCTCATCAGAACAACTGACAAGCTGCCTCTCTTCACATTTTGGAGAACAAAATATATATAGCACTTTGTACCTGTGGGACATTGGCATCTGAAGAAAAACTATACTTTAGTTTTAAGTCTGTTTTGGTGTGTCTGAGCAGAAGGCAGTTTGTAGTACTTGGACCCCCCTCTTCAGGGGAGAGGAGAAACCTGTGGCACTAGCATTTGAGAACCATGACATCCAACATTTCTGTTTTTCTCTGCCTGGTGCTGGTGTCTTGTGGTTCGACTGCAGTCATCACTGGGGTGAGTAACCCTTACAACTTCAAGAGCCAGCCTAGTGAAGTGGATTGAACACATAACAATAAAATTATTATCATTATTATTATTATTGATGGTTTTATTTTATTGAATTATTGAATTTATTTTCAGTTATTTACTGCATCTGTCTTTGTGCCATTTGTGTAAGTTTTTCAATAGACCCTTTTTCCTACTATATATATATATATATCTGCTCATGTGTTTACATACTCCTTGCAGAATATGCTACATGTTAACAATTGTAAAAAAAAAATGTTATTTTTTATTTAGCATTCTCCTGAATAAGCTGTTTGACATAACAATTATCTTAATATCCATATTATATATAATTAATTTATTTTATGTTGATTTATTATTTTGCTTTCAATTTGTTACTGGTTCAGGAAAAACACAGATTCAGGATACATATAAAAAAAAAAATTTAAAAAAACGTCTCTGTGTAACCCTTATTCCCTGAAGGAGGGAACGGAGACAGTCACTCTCAACATCACATCAGTGACCGACGAATTGGGATCTCGCTTAAAGACCAATCTACTTGTCGTGTAAACTAAACGAGCCAATGCATCATTATATCGGATCCATGCATCAGGTCTTAAAGGCAGAGTTGCCTATACTGCTACTGGCATTTATGATCATCAAACAACAAAACAGCTGTAATAGAAATCTGTATTTAATTAATACAGTGAACACTCTGTAGTGTTATTTTCCCTAATTATTAAATTTCTGTATTTTATACTACCAACCTTTTTTTTTTTTTTTTTTTTTACATATTCTGTTGTATTTATCTATGCTTGTTATTTGTTCTTATTTTACTGGCTGTTCTCTTGCCTCTTTAACCATGTTTAAACTTAGTTAATCTAGTATTATTTGCTGTGGTATCAAAGAAGTACTTCGCTAAGTAATAAGTAATAAATGGAAAGCAAGTTAAATTTAAATATTTAAATTTTCTTGCTGATCCAAAAAATGATCCGATCCATGGGTCAAAAACTGTATTGTGATCCGAACCATGAGATTTGTGATCCGTTGAACCACTAGTACGGAGCAGTTTTAGCAAGCCTACACTAAACCGGCGCCTATTAGTGCCTCTGCCCGTTTGAGGTGAGAAAACAGGAGGATACCAGCTCCACTCGAAAGCTATATAATCTAGCGAACGTGTTGGGCGTCACCCAGCCCGCAGCTCTACAAATATCTGTCAGCAAGGTGCCACGAGCCAGCACCCAGGAGGATGCAACACTTCTAGTAGAGTGAGCTCGCAACCTGAGCAGGCAGGGCACACACTGTGCCTGATAAGCCAGGTTGATGGCATCCACAATCCAGTGGGCCATCTTCCGCTTAGAGATGGCCTTCCCTTTCTGCCAGTCTCTATAACAGACAAAGGTATGAAGTCCTAAAGCTTTGTGTTCAATCTGCGTACCATCTCAAGGCTCAGACGGGACAAAGCAAAGCTATGGCTTGGTCAGCCTCCTTTCCGGGGCAGCACTTGCAGGTTCACTACCTGATTCCTGAAGGTGGTATTAGGAACCTTGGGCTCATAGCTGGGCTGGGGCCTCAGGATTACCTGGGAGTCAGCCGGCCCGAACTCTAGGCATGAATCATCAACTGAAAATGCGTGCAGGTCCCCTATCCTCTTAATGGACGCCAATGCAAGCTGGAGCAGAGTTTTTATTGAAAGAAACTTCAGCTCAACTGACTGCAAAGGCTCAAATGGGCCTTACTGTAGTGCTTTGAGCACTAGAGTCAGGTACCAAGAGGGTATAGAGGGGGGTCGGGGAGGATTTAGCCGCCTTGCTCCCCCTAAGAACCCTGATGACCAGGTCATGCTTCCCTACCAACTTCCCTTCCACGGGGTCATGGTTAGCAGCAATCGCAGCAACATAGACTTTAAGGGTGGAGGGAGACACAAATCCAAGATGGCGCCGCACATGGCTGCTTCAGTGCTTGGCTCTCCAGTGTTTGTACTGTTTTTGTTCGTTTTTCCTGTTTTTTGTTTAACAAACACGATCAGTTTCACCAGGGATGAACTGCTGAACATTCGGCAGAACACACCACATGATATTTTTCCGGATTTCTATTATACAGACGTTTTACTGAACATTGTTATCGGAGGAGCAGCGGCGCTGATCAAGCGCTTCAGGACGCGCAGACGGGGAAAGCGAGCGGGAGCGCTCGTCAGACTCAGGAAGCGCGGATTTCGAACGCCGTTGCCTAGCATCCATCTCGCAAATCTCCGCTCTCTACCCAACAAAACGGACGAACTCCTTCTGCTCTCTCGGACAAATAAGGATTTCTCTCACTCTGCTGCTCTGTGTTTCACGGAAACCTGGCTGAATGACGCCATACCGGACAGCGCACTCCATCTGCCGGACTTTCAGCTGTTTAGAGCGGATCGCGACGCAGAATCAACGGGGAAATCGCGCGGCGGCGGGACATGCTTTTACATCAATGAACGGTGGTGTACAGATGTAACTGTGTTAAAGAAGATGTGCTGTCCTGATCTAGAAACGCAGTTTATCAACTGCAAGCCGTTCTATTCGCCGCGGGAGTTTCACTCGCTCATTCTGGTTAGTGTTTACATTCCACCTCAAGCACATGTGAGCTCAGCTTTACAGAAACTCGCTGATCAGATCACAGACACAGAACAACAACACCCGGACTCTGTTTTAATCATTCTTGGGGACTTTAATAAAGCCAATCTCTCCCGTGAACTGCCAAAATACAGACAGCATGTTACCTGTCCCACCAGAGACAGTAATATACTGGATCACTGTTACACCACAATAAAGGATGCATATCACTCTGTTCCACGAGCAGCTTTGGGACGTTCTGATCACTGTCTGGTTCATCTTATACCGACCTACAAGCAGAAACTTAAATCTGCTAAACCTGTAGTAAAGACTGTGAAGAGATGGACCAGCGAAACAGAGCAGGATTTACAATCTTGTTTTGACATCACAGACTGGAGCGTTTTTGAAGCTGCTACCACCGATCTGGACGAACTCACAGAGACTGTAACATCCTATATTAGTTTCTGTGAGGATATATGCATTCCTACCAGGACTTATTTAACATTCAACAATGATAAGCCATGGTTTACAGTAAAACTCAGACACCTTCGTCAGGCCAAAGAGGATGCCTACAGAAATGGGGACAGGGTCTTGTACAATCAGGCCAGGAACACACTGAACAAAGAGATTAGAGCGGCTAAAAAGACCTATGCTAAAAAGTTGGAAGACCAGTTTACTTCCAACGACTCTACTTCAGTTTGGAGAGGACTGAGAGCCATCACAAACTACAAGACACCATCCCCTTGCACTGAGGCTAATCAACGACTTGCTAACGACCTGAATGAGTTTTATTGTAGATTTGAAACCCCCAACACCCACTCTGACCATCTCCCTACACAACCATTAACACCTCCTGCAATCCCCCTCTCCATACCTCCTGCTCTTCAAATCTGTGAAGATGATGTGCGCCAGGTCTTCAAGAAAAACAAAAGAAGAAAAGCACCAGGCCCAGATGGCGTTACACCAGCCTGTCTGAAAATCTGTGCTGACCAGCTGGCCCCCATCTTTTCACAGATCTTCAACAGATCTCTGGAGTTGTGTGAAGTGCCTTCCTGCTTCAAACGCTCCACCATAATCCCCATTCCAAAGAAACCCAAGATAACAGGACTTAACGACTACAGACCTGTGGCTCTAACGTCTGTCGTCATGAAGTCGTTTGAAAAACTGGTTCTGGCTTATCTGAAGGACATCACTGGACCCTTACTGGACCCCCTGCAGTTTGCGTACCGAGCAAACAGGTCCGTGGATGATGCAATCAACATGGCATTGCACTTCATCCTGCAACATCTGGACAAAACAGGGACTTATGTGAGGATCCTGTTTGTGGACTTTAGTTCGGCTTTCAACACCATCATCCCAACAACCCTCCAGACCAAACTGACCCAGCTCTCTGTTCCTAGCTCTATCTGTCAGTGGATCACCAGCTTTCTGACAGATAGGCAACAGTTAGTGAGACTGGGGAAATTCATGTCAAACAGCTGCTCCACCAACACTGGTGCCCCTCAGGGATGTGTTCTCTCCCCTCTGCTCTTCTCCCTGTACACCAACGACTGCACCTCTAAAGACCCCTCTGTCAAGCTCCTGAAGTTTGCAGACGACACTACAGTCATCGGCCTCATCCAGGACGGTGACGAGTCTGCTTACAGACAGGAGGTTGAGCAGCTGGCTGTCTGGTGCAGTCTTAACAACCTGGAGCTGAACACGCTCAAAACAGTGGAGATGACTGTGGACTTTAGGAGAAACCCCCATGCACTTTCCCCACTCACCATCATGAACAGCACTGTGGCTGCAGTGGAGTCATTCAGATTCCTGGGAACCACCATCTCTCAGGACCTGAAGTGGGACAATCACATTGGCTCCATTGTGAAAAAAGCCCAACAAAGGTTGTACTTCCTTCGCCAGCTGAGGAAGTTTAACCTGCCACAGGAGCTGCTGAAACAGTTCTACTCAGCCGTCATTGAGTCAGTCCTGTGTACTTCAATTACTGTCTGGTTTGGTTCAGCTACAAAATCAGATATCAGAAGTCTACAGAGAACTGTTCGGACTGCTGAAAGGATTATTGGTGCTCCCCTGCCCACCCTCCAAGAACTGTACACATCCAGAGTGAGGAAAAGGACTCAGAAAATCACTCTGGATCCCTCACATCCAAGTCACCCCATCTTTGAACTTTTGCCATCTGGCCGGCGCCTCAGAGCCGCAAATACAAGAACAGCAAGGCACAAGAATAGTTTCTTCCCCCAGGCAATCTACCTCATGAACAGTTAAATGTTTCCCACTTAAACTTATGCTTATGCAAAAATGTGCAATATCCTTATATTTATTTGTTACCCCTCCATCCTAGAACATTCCTGCATCTCACTCAATCCTATTCCATTATCATTTATAGCACAATTGTTTATACACTTATTTATTTGCCAATTTGTAATTCTCCCGTAATTTTTTTTTTTTTTTTTTTTTTTTCCTGTGTGTTGTTGTGTGTCTGTTTACTGGAAGCTTATGTCACTAAAACAAATTCCTTGTATGCGCAAGCATACTTGGCAATAAAGCTCTTTCTGATTCTGATTCTGATTCTGATTCTGAGACAGCCTTTTCTCCAACCCTTGCAGCAAAAAGGAAAGTACGACCCTGATCAGGCATTTCCGGGGGTCTTCCCAGTGAGGAGAACACCACACAATGAACAGGTTCCACTACAAGATGTAAGTATTTCTCACAGATGGTTATCTCACCGAAGGGATGATGACAACTACCTCCTGGGGTAGGTCACCTAGAACCTCCACGTACCATCAAGGAACCAGACATGAAGTTTCCAGAGGTCTGGACGTGGGTGCCACAGGGTGCACTGTCTCTGAGTCAGTAGATCCTTCCTCAGAGGAATCTTCCAAGCAGTGTTAATTTTGTTGACTAAATATTTTCGTCACAAATATATTTTTGCGGACGAAAACGAAACGAAAACTAAAAAAGAAGTCACTGATGGAGACTAAAACTATGACTAAATTGATTGACATTATCGTCAACGAATAAAGGACGAGACCAAAATAGACTGTGACGAAAATCAAATCAGCAGATGGGAGAGATGCGAGGAATGAACAAAAGAACCGGCAAAACGGAACAGGCGAGACTGCATGAGAGAAGAGAACCAATCAGAGCCTGACTTATTGAGACGTGAAGCGAAGGTATTCAGTTTTTGACTGAGCTCCCGGGAAGACGGCATTCGAAGAGGTGATGTCTAAAAGAGTGACAAAATGTCCACAGCTCACTTCAAGTTTGACGATGAACAAAACAAAACTAAGTGTAAAGCATGCGGAGCGATCATTCGTGGCAAGAACACAACCAATTTGAAAAGACATTTACAGACGAGCCACCCGGACATTTTCTCAAAGGTAAATTCACAACAATGTTCTTTTGTTTATTGAGCTAAGCAAATTGGAATACTGCAGTGCGTATATGTTGTAGCATTAAATATTACGAACTGAAAAGTACTGTAAAATAGCCCCTTCTTCAAGTTAGATGAGAGCACCATACTAATACGTAATAGTATGCTACATACATTTGATTAATACTAATGTTTAGTATATTTTATAATGTTCTACTTGTTGACAATATCACAAATAGTTCTAGATTAGTCATGTGAAACGTGAATGTTCACATCCTATCATTATACATACTAATTTAGCAATATTGTAGTATTTAAAACATACAATATTGCTAGACAAATGAATACCTTATAAAATCTTGTTACTTTGTTTATCCACCTAGCTGCCAACTTATTAAATATTTACTTTAAATTAAAAATGTTTGCACTTATTGTTCAGCTCAGCTGTAAGCTTTAAGGTCCTGGACCTAACTTTATTTTTCTTTTATTGATGGTCAATTGGCAGCTAGTTATTGTTTACATTATCATGACAGTGTTTGTTGCTACATAAAAGCTTTTGAATTCAAATAAAGACACAGTTGTGTTGAAATAAAGTTGAATTTGTGTTTTATATATTTTGGTTAAGTTTGTTTCCTATACCAGCGGTAAAAAATTGTCTAGTAAATCTGTTATTGATTTTAGTCTTATTTTAGTCAACTAAAATACCAAGCAATTTTAGTCGACTAAAATACCAAGCAATTTTAGTCGACTAAAATACCAAGCAATTTTAGTCGACTAAAATACCAAGCAATTTTAGTCGACTAAAATACCAAGCAGTTTTAGTCGACTAAAATAAGACTAAAATTCAAACAAATCAGATGACTAAAACTTGTCGAATTATAGTAAAAAAACTAAGACTAAAACTAAATTAAAATTTTGTGGCAAAATTAACACTGCTTCCAAGGAGGGGCTGTCACGAGGATCATTAGTTCAGGGAACCAGGTCTGAGTGGGCCTATAAAGCACCACAAGCGGGGGTGGGGGGGTGGGGGGGTGGGGGGCTCCCTGGGAGAAACACATACTTGTGAAGGCCCCGCAGCGTGTCCATGCGGAGTGGTCCATCGGTCAGAAAGTAAAACAACTGGCAGTGACAAGTCTCTGGAGATGCAAACAGGTCTACCCGATTGGCTCTAAAAACGTTCCTTTGTGAGGCGTGCTGTCTGTTCGACTGAATCCAACTCCATACAAAGAAAAGATATCCTCTGCATCAGGTGGAGTTTGCTCTTTTACCGGTTGACCCGAAGACCCAACTGGCTAAAGTGCTGGAGCACCAGGTCTCTGTGCTCACACAACTGAACCTGAGACTGTGCTAGTATAAGCCAATCGTCATGATAGTTGAGGATGTGAACACCCTGCTATCTGAGGGGAACAAGAGTCTACTCCACATCTTTCGTGAAGACACGGGGAGACAGGGCAGGACCTTGTACTGATATGCACATCCTTCATACATGAACCACAGAAATGGTCTGTGGCGCGGAATAATCGACACATGAAAGTATGCATCCTTCAGGTCGATAGCTGCAAACCAATCTCGGGGACAGACCTGAAGATGCGTTTCTGCGTCAATACCTAGAATGGTAGCTGGTAAAGGGCCCAGTTCAAGACACGCAGATCCAAGATTGGTCGTAACCCACCACCTTTCTTGGGTACTGTGAAGTAAAGGCTGTAAAACCCGTCCCCATATCGGCAGCAGGGACTGGCTCTATCACATCCATCACTAGTAGGACTGCGATCTCAGCACACAAGACGGGAGCATCGGCCACCTTCACTGCCGTGAAGTGGATGCCACTGAACTTGGGGGGAAACCGGGTGAACTGAACTGCATAGTCGTGGCTAATGGAAAGCAAGTGTATGCGAGACCAGCGGAATCACCACCATACCGGCAGTGGGGCAGCAAGGTGGAATCCAAGGACCCAAATCGGGCAGCTTGTGGGCAGACCGAAGAGTGGTCTGAGTGTGTGGTGCAACACTTAACTGGTTCCACAGTTTGGCAGAGGGTGCATGAGTAGGGCCTTTGTTGATGCTCTCGAACCACCCACTGCTGCCTGCTGACACTGGAGGAGGATGAGGGGGATCTGGTGTCCTCCTGCCTACGCCCAGATACACATCTGCAGCACCCTCGATCGCTCCACCAGGGGGATCGCCGTATACCCCCTAACTGCAACCCGTCAAGGGTGGTGAGGGAGGAGGAACCAGTTTCCACCAGTAAATGTGCTGTCCATGACATGGTGAGCTCCCAATGCACCTCCAAGAAGAAAGGCACCAAGGTGGGGTTCTGAGAACCAGCGAGAGCTATCCCCAGAAACCAGTTGTCCAACCTCGAGGGCTCGGGACACGGTGGAGGTTTCCACTTGAGCCGTACCCTCTTGGTGGACCGGGAAAGCATCGCCGACATCTCCGGATCTGATTCAGGCATTGCCACCATTCTGGTGGGTGGCCATAGAGCAGCCTGAAGTGCCGGAAGGACCACAGCTGAAGCACCGTCCGCCAACACAAGAAGCTTCATAGAGCATGCTAGACTTGTCACACATTATGCAGAACGTTGATGTCGCTCTGCTCCAAAGCAGAAGTGACCGACTGAAAGGAAAATTGTGTTATTTTAATTCTCTTAATTTTAATGTTTGGTTATAGTTTTTAATCTATGAGAATAGTTAAGCCATTCATTGCCATCAAGCCTCAACCTTGAATACTATACTATACTATACCTTAGAGTATATATAGATAATAATCTTACTTTTAAATTACACATTAAGAAGGTTTGTAATCGCATTAAGTACAACCTGGCAAATTTTAGATATGTCCGTAGCTGCATGTCAAAAAGGGCCGCTATGATGTTCATGCACTCAATGATTTTATCACATATAACCTATTGTTTGACAACCTGGTCACAAGCTAGAAACACTTCTCTCAAACCACTACTCTCCTTGTATAAGAAAACTATTAAAGTACTTGATAGGAAATCCATATATTATCATCATTGTCATGTTTTAAAAAAATATAGTCTATTGAATTTTGAAAACTTGATTATATATGCAGATCTCTGTCTTGTGTACAGAATTTTGTATGGACTGGTTCCTCCTGTATTGCGCCAGTTTGTGAGAACAGCGCCAAATGCTTGCAGATCTACAAGGAGTGCAGCAAGAGGTGACTGCATTGTTCTGGTTTGGAAGAGTGTACTTGGTCAAACAGCTTTCTCAGTCAGGGTGTGATGATAATGGAGAGAGAGGACTCAAATGCGAGTGCAATCAGAACTGTTCTTTAATGAAACAAAGTCTGGCCACAGGTATTCCAAACAAAAGCAAGGGAGAAATAGACAAACTGAAGATAACCCATAGACTGGGTAGCATAAACGAACTGAGAAGACCTCTGTGGCAGGGGTGGCCAGCGGACTGGCGAGGCAGAGGTACTTGACACTCACGAAGGAGCAGACGGTCGGTGCTCACAGAGCGGGGAAGCTGAAGCAGCTCTCAGCAGGTAAGGTTCTGTGGGTGCAAATGACGAGCACAGAGTAATTCCAGCAGTGGTAGTGAACTAATAACAAAACCCCGACTCGACAGGACAGGACAGGATAGGACAAGACTAACGTGAAGACGACAATGGTCGATACTCATTGGTTACATCAAATAGTCTGACATCAAGACAGGAAAAAGAGAGGGTAGAAGTAGCCAAGATAATGAGACAGGATGAGGAACAGGTGGAGGGAAATGAGCCTAATGGAAAGTGGAAACAGCTGTCAGTAAGGAAACGGAGAGTGATGGAAAAAGGGGAAGAGAGTTACCAGCAGAGGTAGACCGAGAAAGAGACAAGATCATGACAGGATCATGACAGTACCCTCCCCTCAAAGATCGCCTCCTGGCGCTCCAGCGGAGGAACTCTGGCGAGACCGGAGGAAATCATCAATGAGCGAAGGGTCTAGGATGTCCTTGAGAGAAACCCAGCTTCTCTCCTCAGGACCATACCCCTCCCAATCGACCAAATATTGGTGCCCATGCCCCCGACGGCGCATGTCCACGATCTTGCGGACAGTGTAGACCGGGGAGCCCTCAATACGAACGGCGGAGAAAGACGCGGGAGGGAGGGGAGCGGGTGACCGGCTTAATGCAAGAAACGTGAAACACAGGGTGAACAGGGTGAACATTTTTTTAAAATGACACGTCTACAGATTTTAGCACACACAAATAATGTGATGTAATAAAATGACAAGTGTAATATTTTAAAGATTCAAGCATGCATAGATTTGTTCTTTAACATGGTAACGTTCTCTCAGAGCATTTCTTAGGGTCAGCAGAGATTCTGTGCTGTTTGACATGAATGTGTTGGGATGCTCAAATGCATTTCCTTCACACCTGACAGGACAGTTAAGCCTACAGCACTGCCAAAATATGTGAGTGCTGTCAGAACACCCCAGGCCTAATGGAGACGGAGGCATGGTGTTTTCAAACACATCGAGTCCATCATCCTACATGGTCTGTCAGGGCAAATCAGTAGTCTGGATCTACAAGAGAAAATCCTATGCCACTTTTGGGGTCCTACTCTATATACACAGCTTTAAAAATGCTTCATGTTTTCTCACTAGAGGTGAATGTGGACATGTTGATGTATTTATAATGAGAAAGAGCCCTAAGACCTGTGTGTGTGTGTGTGTGTGTGTGTGTGTGTGTGTGTGTGTGTGTGTGTGTGTGTGTGTGTGTGTGTGTGTGTGTGTGTGTGTGCAGGCATGTGAGAAGGACTCTCAGTGTGGAGGTGGCATGTGTTGTGCAGTCAGCCTGTGGATCCGGAGTCTGCGAATGTGCATCCCAATGGGTCATGTGGGAGAAGACTGTCATCCAATGAGCCACAAGGTTTATTTCCTCAATTTCCTCCTCACATTCATTCAGTTTTTTTCCTGTCTTCTTGTTTTTTAATCTTTCATTTCTACTTAGGTGCCGTTCTTTGGCAAGAGACTTCATCATACATGTCCTTGTCTGCCTAACCTCGCCTGCATTGCCATAGCTGATGGCAAGTCCAAATGCCTCCCACCATTTCCATTCCAGGATCAGTACCTCTGATGAAGATATTTGCCTGTGTACCTTGCAAAATGTCTGTATAAAGTGTATAGATGTAAAAGTGTTTTCTTGACTGATTTTCAGATTTATTTTATTTATTTAATCTTTATGGAAAATATCAAATAAATGATAAGTAAATTATGGGAATGAGGTCATAAAATGTAAACGCTAAATGCAAAATGTCAGAATATGACCAAAATAAATAAATATGAAAATCATTCTTAAGCTTGTTTAAAATATTATACACTAAGGTAGTGTACTGTAAGTATATTAGCCATTACCATTTCTTTATTGTTATTTTTATTTATTTATTTTGTTTTGCAGAAAGCAGTGTTGAGTAATACAGGAAAAGCATTTTATCAATGTTTTTATTTTATTGTATTTCCTGATTGTCTTGAATTCTGCTACTTTGCTGTATTTTTAAAGGGAAAAATGAGAATGAAGAGATGTAGGACTCAGAAGATTTGATTTAGAGGTGGTAATAGCTATTTGTACCTGAAATGCTATTTAAATTATACAAGCATGGTCAGCATGTCGTGGTTCTTATCAGAGTGGTGTGTGACAACTATTTGACAGTTCATTAGTCAAGAACTATAGCACAATCCTTCAGTTTCTTACTTTACCATAGTTCTATGTATGTCACAATATAGCATCACCAACATTTAAAGCAGAGTTCCTTAAATCTTGCCCTGGAGGGCCAATGCACTGCAGAGTTTAGCTCCAACCTTGATCAAACTCACCTACCTGTGATTTTCTAATGAACCTGAAGACATTGATTAGAATGTTCAGGTATGTTTGATTAGGTTTAGAGCTAAACTCTGCTGGAAAGTGGATCTTTTTGATTTGAGATTTGAGGATCCCTGATTTAAAGTGATAGTTCACCCAAAAAAAATGAAAATTCTTTCATTAATAACTCACGCTTGTGTCCTTCAAAACCCATAAGTCCTTCGTTCATCTTCGGAACACAAATTAAGTTATTTTTGATAAAATCCTCTGACCCTACCATAGACAGCAAGGTTACCAAGATCAAGATAGCTTTCAGAATTATGATTTCATGCCAAAACATGGAATTTAATTTCACTCAAGAATATGCTTTTAAAAGCTATGTTATGAAGGAAAAGAACCTTTCATACTTGTAATTTAGAAGCAGTTTTAGCTCCGCTGTTTACTTGGGGTTATGAAATCTTGCTGCAGAGCATGATTAGCAATGATTCTGCGGTATATTAGTATGAAACATATGCAAAAATATGCATGTAAAAAAAATGAAATAGCCTGATATATAAAATACTACTTTATTTTGTTGGTGCGCTTGAATGTATTAAATACAAAGAAATATCTACTGTATTATTTATTTTCCTGCTATCACAAAGAGGCCTAAAAAAAAGCTTTTTTATTAAAAAAATGTGTATTCAACTGGTCCAATATCCAAAAAGGCACTGGCATATAGATTACTGTGTGGGTCTATGTAGAGGACGTCAAACGACATGGACAGAACTATTCTTAAAATCTTACTACAGTATTCTTTTCTCACTTCACTATTTCACAGTGAAGACACTGTCCTGGGAAAAGGGCCACCATCACTTTATTTACCCTCCATTGCAGCACCGAAGAACATTGAGAGTGCTGGAGCTGGAACAGTGCAGAGAGCTATTTTGTCGCTGTTAAATAAAAGACGTGTTTCTAGAGCAATTATACAAACTCTTCTAAAAGGTCTAAATAGGCTTTCTCTTTTGAAAAAACATCTGAGTCTGTGAAAATACAAGTAATCTATCTATAGTATTGCTTTGTGCAGTAAAAAAAGTAATCTCTGAATCATAAGAAAATATGCACAGATCATCCACTGTTTAAACCGTTTTAAAAAGATACATTGGTGGGTTTTTATGTGAGAAGACAACAGGGGATTTGATTATTTCATATGAGGTAGTGTTATTATGGATTATGGACTTGATTCTGGCTGAAAGCAACAGTTTAAAGTTAAAAAAACTTAATGTTAATTGATGGACAGCTATCGTGTGGATTATGTATTGTTTTTATCAGCGGTTTGAACCCTCATTAAGATGGCACCCATTCACTTTAGAGGATACAATGGTGAGCAAACGATGTACTTTAATGCTTAATTTCTCCAAATCTGTTCCAATGAAGAAACAAACTCATCTGCATTTTATATGGCCTGAGAGTGAATACATTTTCAGCAAATATTTTATTTTGAATTCTTCCTTTAAATATATATTTTTTAAATATCTTAAAATTCTTTATTAGCATTTAAGTAACTACATACCCAAGATTGGAGGATTTAGACCATCTGTGATCATTTCAGAACTGTAAAAAGAAAAGTTTTGGTTGATTGCTAGCCTAAAGGTGATGATGCATGTGGCAAATTTTTTGAGCAACGTTGCTTGGGCACTTTCCCATTGAGAATGGGCAACAGATTTCTGTCTGGATACTTTAGATCGGTTGTGGGCCCTGTTTCTCACCTTTTTTCTCCCCTATTGCTCAAAAAGTTGTCTTGTGTATCATCACCTTAAATATTATGACACCATGTCACCTTCAGCTATGGTGGCTACGGTCTCTTGTCTGGGTTAACCAGAAATATTTTCTATCTTCAGGTTTTTCCTGCTTTTACATAGAAAGCAGCTACACAGTATGTCCCGTTCACATTTATTGAAGACAAGTAATCTTATTTCACATCTCTAGTGGCCTGCATTCATTCTGTCAGTGAAACGCACCAGATCACATTAATGTAGTGCTGGAGTTGTGCTGAAAAAAGGGCTCTGTGTTATATAACTGTCTGTAGGAAGGGTGGGGGGATGGAAAAGCAGCCAAAAGCCAAAAATTTCTCCCTGGATGAGTGTGTCTGAAACATCACATTATGTCTCATGCCCCCCCACAACATCTAAGAGCAAGTAATGAGATGGAGGCTTAACTAAATATGCACAAAAGCCTGATGTTTTACATCAGTTTAGTCTGAAACGACAACAAAATCCCCTATTTTAATGCCTTGTTGGCCTTTGGCTAACATTTGTCCTCCCATTTGATTCTTGTATTGCTGTAGCACACCAACAGTGAATTCATAATCATTTATTTTAATTGAAATACAAATCATAGTCTTCTCAACACTGACCCATCAAATTTGCTTGTGTCCATTGAAAACTGATTTCCATTAACAATTTAAAGGGACTGTGAGAGAGACTTGGATTATTCACATTTAGGCCATGTGATAGTAAAAAAGCCACTTGCCATTTAGTTCACACAAAAAGTCATAGCAAATATATTACATATCAGTTACAAAGAGGCTCCAGAATATAAATAAATAATCTTTTTACATTATTAACATTGATATGTGGATTGTATAAATGTGGATATGGATCTTCTGTTATGCAACATTGGAACAGGTCTGAGATTTCACCTCTGAATGAAGGAAAATATCACATGCTACAGTGGCTCCAAAAAGTCAGGACACAGAAAAAAAAAAAAATCAGGACACAGAAATAAAAATGAACACTATTGCATTAGATATCGAAAAAAATATGAAGTGCCATTCGTTTAAAAAAATGTCATTGACTTACAAATCTTTTAAAATATACACAAATATAAAAGATTTATTAGGGAAAAACAATTTTGACATGAGAAAGTTTTGAACAAATTAATAGATGCTAAATGATAGAACAGCTGTCAATGTTTTATGTAATATGTGTGTGTGTGTGTGTGTGTGTGTGTGTGTGTTATTTTTTTATTTCAATTAAATCGGCATTTCCTGAATATGGTGGCTTGATGCAGCAGCACTTTTTGTGAAATATGCTGTTTAGGGAGAAGTAAACCGAATTATAAATGGCTTTATTTTGAAGCAGACAAATATAAGATACGTTTGAACACTCCCAGGTCTCTTTACTTTTTGGGGCCACTGTATGCTATGACAAGCAGGAAGAGCAGGTGAAAACAAGTGAGCAAAACACTTCAAATCACGCAGTAGGGCTCCATGGGTGTTTGTGTAGTCAGGCAACACGGCAAACAGGCTCTGAATCTCATCTTCAGCTCCTTATTGAATATGAAACATATGATGGGATTGGCCCCCGCCTGGGCAAACGTCAGCCACACGCCCGCGGTCAGGTACACCTGAGGAAGAGTGTTTCCCTTCACAAACACCCGGATGTAGCACGAGACGATGTAGGGCGCCCAGAACAGCAGAAACGCCAGCGTGATCATGTAATACATCTTCCCTATCCGTTTCTCCATCTTGAACTCGTCCAGCACGAGCAGCCTCCGGCTGGCGTTGTGTGACGCCTGTCTGATGCCCACTAACGTCGGCGGCGTCGGACCGCGTCCAAACCCCGCGATCCAGTTGGCAGCGGCCTGGCCCGTCGCGCCCGGTCCGTGGAAGGTCCAGTTTTGGCTGATAGCCGGGACCAGCTGCGCGGGCTTCATTTTGCGGTGGTCGTAAACAAAGCACAGCATTTTGACATACACGACGTGCGTCGTGGCCACAATCACGGCCAGCATGAGCATGAAGCCTAGCGTGTCGTTGGCTTTCACGTATCTGTGCTCGAATATGCATTGCTCTTCCTCGCGGATAAATTTGTAGGTCCCGACGTCGAAGACCGGGGGAAACGCCATGGCGACCGAGAGCGTCCACACCATACATATGACCGCGACGCATGTCCAAAGCGTCATGCGTTTGGAGTAGAACCGGTGGTGCGCGATGGCCATGTAGCGCGTTACGCTGACGCAGAACAGGAGGAAGGCAATATGGAAGCAGAACAAGACGGCCATGAACGCGATGATCTTGCAGCTGATGATGCCGTAGCTCCATACGGAGCCGCTGTTGATGGAGATCATCACGAACGGGAAGCACACGGCCGAGCGGATGATGTCTGCCACGCACAGGTCGAGGAGAAAGTAATACGGAGCCTTGTGGAGAGAGCTGTCTTTCAGCACCAGCACCGAGAGCACAGTATTTCCGAGCAGGCTGATGCAGGTGATGAGACCCAAAGACGCCAGTTTGACCGCAGACGCAGTGATGGCATAATTCTGGAGCGAGGGGTTGCTTTCCCCTGGATCACTTGTGTTCGCCATCTGTGCAAGCGCAACCCAGCCTGGGCTTTGTAATCCGACATTAAGCAGTCTTGGTCCCCCAGTTTGATGTACAAAATATCAGCCTTTAATAATCAGTTGAGTCTTTTATATGACCATACCTCGAGCCTTTTTTGAGATCCAAGACATCGTGCGTCGTTTTGACCATAACAGCTTCGTACGGTTGGTTCTTCATGCTTCAAACCAGATGCTGGGTAATCCATTATTTGTCGAAGAAGAACGACGTGTATTACACACTAATAAACACTTATCTGGGGGGGGGGTGAACGGGGAGTATAATGGGAACCTCCGGTGACAGCAACGGTGTGGGTCCGTCAAAAAGGAAAGCGGTGCGATTCTGACACCGAGTCTGCACTGGAAGCGAACGATGATGCCTCGCGACGCGTCGCGACGCGGCTTGAGGCTGTCTACACTGAAGCAGCACGTCATCTTAAAACGTTTTCTAGCGCGTACCAATCAGCTGTAAACGCGATGACTTTAGCAACGTTTAATGGGTGAATATCTATATCTACAACTGCATAGTTTTAGCTCATAAAAAAATAAAACAAAAATGCCATTTGAGAAGGTTTGTGGTTTTAATATTTCGACCGCCATATATATATATATATATATATATATATATATATATATATATATATATATATATATATATATATATATATATATATATATATATATATATATATATATATATATATATATATATGGAGACTTAAATTACACTTTAAAAGTCTGAATGTCATTGCTTTAGAAGATACAAAATGTTAAACCTTCAGCTTAGAGCTTTTCTCAGAACTAACTTCACTTTTGCAATTAAGTTTAACAAACTGGTTCCAAAATAATTTTTTTAGTGGATGTACACATATTCGTGTATTAACATCGACATTTACTACATAGTCCGTGGTGGTCGTCCATGAGTTTCGCTCTGGTGTGTCATTTAAGGTAAGCGAAGCGCTGTCCGTGGTGCTGAAGTGACTAATCATGACTGATAGCATGACTGATGTCCATCTATGTTGATCTGAGAAAATCACCCAGCTTGAGAAAGAGCATTGAAAGAAAGTAACACGGTTACATGAGGCTCTGTATCGTAACAAATATCAATTTCAGTGCGCGTGCCTGAATCAATGGTACTTTCCTTTCCTGGCGATGAGCAGCACCAGTCAATTTTGTGATGAATAGCGTCCTCTAGTGTTCAGTTATGGTCATGTGTAATTAAGCAAAATCCCAACTACTTCTGTATTTGCTGATCGTGTACAAACACTGTAGTGGCATAAAGGCATATTAGATTAACTATATCTAATGCATAGCAATCCTGTTAATATAAAGTGTCCCCAAAAAGTATCTGGACACTTAAGTCACACTTAGAAATCGATGAAATCATTCCATTTGACACAAAATATTTAATCATTGACAATAAATATATGTATTTAATGAGAATTAAAATATTTAGACACTTTCTGTATTTAGACACTTCATACTGTAATGAATGTAAAAGTAAATGAAAGATACATCCTGGGGTAATCAGACATTTATGAAAAAAGGGGAAAATAACCTTGGATTCAAACAAAACATAAATCCTGGCCTTGGAAGAGTAAAGGCAAAAAAATAAATAAATAAATAAATAAAAAACCAATGACTAGATGACCAAGGAAAGATAATTATATGACCAATACAAAAGTGAAACATAACTATTGAAATACTGTACGCAAGCAGTTGAACGAGAGACCCTTATTCCTGACCAAAATGGTAAATGGAGTGACATAAATGTGAAAGGCCAAGTTTTTTCTTTGAATGGCTAGTCCTTCAACATAGGTTTAGACTCTTATGAAGCAATTCAACAGCTATCTCACAAGAAATTCTTAATAAACAATGTTTAAACTTGACACCCTGATGAAGGCATGTAGCCGCAACGCGTAGATGTACTTCTCACTAAAAGAGTTTTAAAGTTTAAAGCCAGTGAAGCAATAAAGGCTTTTTAACTTTATACTATAAAATTAGAGTGCCTTGGAGTTCAAGTTCTTAAATATATATTATCCCATACAACCAAAGAGCACCGAGATTTCATACCCCATGCAGCACTTCTTGATGCATTCAGTGCTTTGAATGTTTAAACTTGTTTTGTCTGTGTGCTTATTTGAAACAGTTTAAAACCATTAGAAAGTATATAGATTGTGTAGCACTACATTTAGCAGAACAAATCAAACAGTTGGTGGTTCCATTCAGTGGAATGTTAATTATGAATGAAATGTGCAGTGCATTTTTATGTTATGCATTCATTTAAATTCACCATTCTTTTAAAAAATCAGATAAAACAAATACATTAAAAAATGTTGGGAAGTTAGATCTGAGAAAATCTTGCTCGCAGATGCCTCTTGGTTTAAAGTGTCATCTAATGCAATAAAAAGAAATTCATACAATAATTTTGTCTAAAGTGTGCTTTAGGCCACTGTAATAATAGATTTATAAAGTCTTTATTTTTATTAATGTGCCTATTAATTACAAATATTGAATAAATTTATATTGCAGCAACGATAACCTAATACGCTATGCTTTCTGATTCACATACAGCATGACTTTTATATAGTATGTACTGTATGTATGCATGTATGCATTTTGCATTGAATTAAAACTTTGTGATTTTGAGTTTTAATTTAAGTCAGATTAGTTCACAGTAAGCTCTTTGCATTAACACTTATATTTTGTTTGGGATTTGAAAGGCTCCCAAGAACATTGTAATAGCTCAAAAACATACATAAGGTAAATTTTCAGTGTATTCTTTATGACATTTCCTAGTCTTTGTAAAACGTATTATAAATAAATAAATACATACATAACTTTTTAAATTGACTGAATGATTGCATATTATAAAAGTTGCATAAACCATGGAAAAATGCTGAAAAGTTTTGACATGCAATAGTTTAAATGCTATTTACCTATTAAGATTAGTTCAAAGCAACATTATAGATAGATAGATAGATAGATAGACAGACAGACAGACAGACAGACAGACAGACAGACACAGGTTTGTTTTTTGTATTGATATTTGGCTCCACCTGGTGGTTAATGTCGGAAAGAGCGTAACCGCTATTTGAGGTAGTTCACATAAATATCATATGTGACATGCTATATTTACTCACCCACTCACTCATTCAAAAATAAATAAATAAATAAACAGGTAGATGACTGGCTACAGTATAACTACACACTTTCCCTTGCATATGCATATACATTGTAAACTAAAATGTTGGTTGTTTCTGGTGTTCTCTTCAGTGTTACATGATAATTATCATATTGAGGTATGGTATTAAATAACTATTCTTTTAAATGGCAAAATGTTTATAAGTTAATACTTTCCATTGGATTTTTATAGTAGATTAGGTGTATTGTTGTTTCTGTTTGTTGTTATATTGTGTTGTACTTATGCTAACAGGAATGCCCTTTTGTACACACTGCATTCTTATTAGGTATAGATAATAAAAATAGTCATCATATTTTTTTAAAGGTCAGTAGTGAAAATATATGAAATTGTTCCACCTGTGTCATAACAGAATTAGATAAAGAGCTCTTTGTTTTTTATACAATAGGCAAATATCAGCTATTGTTCCTTTGTGTCTCAATTGTGATTTGAGCTGCAGGGACGGATATCGCTTACCAGCCTTAAGAAGAACAGAGTTGTCTCGTTTCATTTGCTTAATTACCTAATTAACACAACTCTAATTACTCCCTTTTTGAGCATGAGTGCATATTGAGAAGATGTTACATAACGAATAGTAGTTCTCAATTAATTTTTAGAGTGCCACTTTATCACAACAAGACCAAATCCATAGAGCATCAGTCAAGCCACATCTACGTGATGTTAACACAATCCACATTTTATTTGAGAAACAAACCACATGTCAGTTTGTGCAAATGGCTCAGATTTTCCTGGAGATGGAATTTGTATTAAAGTTCTTCAGCCAATTACTGATGAATGTATTTTTTTATTTTTTTATTTTTTACATTGGGGAGGTTTTGACCTCAAGGGAAAAATTATATAATCTAATATTATCATCTAAAAAAGACAAAATTTACAAAGAAAATGTCTCTTTAAAACCTGACATTAAAATGACACGGATGTTAAAGTGTTATCTGTGTTATGTTATACTCTATAGTATCACCAGAAATACTGAATGTAAATTAATGACAGGTTAATGTATACAGGTCATAATTTTTTTTTATAAACAAAATACTGATGTTATTGACCAAATGGACCAAAATTGTTTGGATTATTATTAAAAATGTGTTTGTTACACAGTATGCACAATTTGACCTCTTTTAAAATATTTATTATCTTGATAAGGTTTTTCAATGTTGCTTTTACGTAGTTCAGTAGATGTCCATCTCTTTGTTAAAAGTATTCTTGGTTAAAGGCAGTGGACACAAAGTAGAAAAATAAGTCAAAATTGGAGTATATCTCCATGAAGGGTGTGTCTGTGATTGATGTATCCGTCTCATGCCTGCAGGCGTGTAGTTTTTCTGGATAAGAATATAGGCCAGTGACGCCCCTTGACATTAGATTTCATACTGTTAGCAATATATCCAGGGACAAAAGCATTGCAATGCCCCTCCTTGTGCCCTGCAAATGTCAAAACAGTGTTTATGGAGGTACAAGGCTTTTTTTTTCTTTTATTTATAATTATTATTATTTTTTTTAAGATCTCTAAGATGATCAAAAATGTTATTGCAACAAATAATTAAATAAATAAAGATTCTAAAACATATCTGAGATGGACTGGTGAAAATTCAGCCGGGGCACCTTGGCTGCACATATGTGTACATATTTTGTTATTTTAAGTCTATGTTAACACATTACTGTATTCTAGTTGGCATGTCAGGTGGTTGAAGTGTTTTATGTATTTATTTGGTCTGGTCTATAATGCACTGGATGATAAATTTTTTTACATTTTTACCTTTAATTTTATTTTACTTTTATACGAATATTTTGATAATTAAAATAATTTGTAACTTCTAATAAGCTTAAATAAACTGTTGTTACTTTCACTATAACTATTAATAATTGCTGTTAATAATGTTCATCGTCTGGTTGACTACGTCTTGTATGCATTTTTCTGAAAAATCCTGTCATATGTACACAAACTGACAGTCACCACTTAGAAGCATCTACTAAACATAAACGTAAACGTTTTAGTCGACCTTTTTTATGCGTAGAATTTATTTTATGACTTTTTTTTTTTTTAAATCAGCTCCACATGTCTGCAGGAGACACAATAGTCCAGAGGGGAGCGCTCTATATCCGTGAAACACATCTACTTGGGCCCATAAAGATGCACCGTCTTTTACTGTTACTTAAACTGTGTATTGTCCCTTACTGTCCCTTCCTCCAAAATCTGAGATTAATACTGTTCACACCCAGCAGTAATCATCTTATTGACCCGAACAAAAATTATGCTCTTTTTTTCTTTTCTTTTCTTATTATTATTTAGTCTTTTTTATAATCGAATTATATTTACAGTTAGAGTTAGAGTACAGTACAGTTCACTACATACAGATTTAACTGAAAATGACCTTTGGCTTTTGGGATTCTTCTCGAAATATATTGTGACTAGCTGATATGACATACTTTTGGGAAGCTGGTTGTAACATGCTGTTTTAAACAGCATTTTTTTTTATATAATTGCTGCTTTTATGACCTATTTTTTAACTGAGACATTTATCACATCAGTTAATTTAATGAGAAACAGCTCATTTAGATCTATCTATTTTTTGTTTACATTATATATGTATGTGTACTGTGTATATTTATTATGTATATATATATATATATATATATATATATATATATATATATATATATATATATATATATATATATATATATATAAGACACACACAAACAGCATTGTTTTGAACATATTTACATGTATTTACATTCATATAAACTATATATATATATATATATATATATATATATATATGAACAAAATATTTTTCTTAAATATATACATGCATGTGTGTGTATTAATATATACATAATAAATACACTCATATATTCTGTAAACAAAAATGTTTATTTTGGATGCAATTAATTGTGAATAATCACGATTAATCGTTTGACAGCACTAATTTCTGGCAACAGTAATTAATTACACTACTAGTTACATTATTTTTTCTTCATGCCCCACAGAAGTTGTAACTGTGTATCTTCGACATAAAATTCTTCTAGAATGTTGCTAACAACATATTTCTGCCTCATCATTTGACCAAAATCTACATTGGTTCCCAGTGAGTAGTTATTACAAACACTCAATAGTGATCGATAGTGACATACAAGTAGAAGTGTTGTATTAATCTCATTAATTGTCATGCTTGTAGCTTGAAGCTAATTGTAATTTCTCCGTTACACATATATGATTATTTTTCATTATGTATTTTATCAAATCACATAAGTTTGTCAGAAACTGTTTAATTTTCCAAAAATATTTTTTAATTATAGTAATATAATGTACCACATGCTGATGAGAGGGATGTGGGTGGGATGTACTGCTAGAGTAAAGTAAAGCCACAATGTACACAATAATCAGATCATCTTTTTTCCTGACAAAATCAATATAACGCCATATTTCTATCTGCTGAATGTAAGCTTTTCCATATTCCAAGCTTGCCTGCTGCACTGGGGACATCACATGCATGTGCGAGTTGTGAAAATTATGAAAATAAATCTAGGAATGATTTGATTGTTGGATTTTAAATCAGCAGTCTTGAGGCATCAAAATGTAACTAAGCTATTTATGGATGGTAACTGTGGGCTAATATAATTACTGAAATCTCATTAGCAATTAGTTACACTACTAGTTACTGTAAAAAATAATATTATTATAGTAACTAAGTTACTAGTAACTAGTTACTGCCCAACACTGAGACACACACACACACACACACACACACACACACACACACACACACACACACACACACACACACACATTACCATATACTGTACATTATACAAGATTTTACATTTAATGTAAAATCTTGATATTTATTTATGTCAACTACACTTATTTATTAGGCCAGAGAAAGTTAAGTGAATATGGAAGTACACTATAATATTAAGTGAGTTTAGTTAAGACTAAATCTAGTTATAGCCAGTGAGTGGTTACTGGACTCTCGACTTCTGTTAGAATTTTCACTCTAACTGCACTTCCTTTCTTATGGGTTGTTCTTCTCCTGAACTGTCACCGTCACCTTGTCTTGCTACATTGGACATTTTTTGGAAAAAAAAAAATTCTGTACTAAGCCTACATCAGTTACAATTACCATACTAGCAAAGAAATTAGTCAAAATTACGTCGTCTGGCAAAAAGAGAATCTTTTATCTCTAAGCCAACTTATGTATCTGTGACTTTTTGACACTTTTGTTTTGCAGCGCAAAGATCTGCATGAATGTTGTTTACCCAGCAGGTGGATGTGACGTCACGGGCGTAGAACACTAAAAAATAACAACATCCAAATCCGCGATTCTCTCTCTTTTTTGTGTGCAAGGGGCAATAAAGTGAAATTTCATCCGAAGCACCTCCGTGGAGAAAGGCGGCGTAAACCGGGCTCGAAACGGCGGCGTTGCTGCTCCCACTACAGTGTTTGCAGCTGAAGTTAGTACCGCTGGCGGAGTGATATATTTGTTGGTTATTTACAGTACGTTTTATAGCACGCGTTCGTGGTATACAAGATCGCGTGAAGAGTTGAATTTGTTATCGCGCACAAATTTCCGCGTTTATCTCGTCTCTGTCAAACCCCGGTAAGTTCATTCTCTTCCAGCATTCTGTAACATTTTAGGGCATATGGACAGTTTTTCTTTGTTATCTAAGGTTAATTGTTGCCTTGTTGTTTTTAACGGCGTAATAAGCAAATTAACAAACAGCATTATTTCTCGCGCGTCTAATAACTGCTGTCTGGGGGATTAATTCTATTTTCAGTCTTCAAGTACTTTTTCATAAGTTAGCTCTGTGGCTAGCAAGTTGTTACACTGTTCATGTTTGTTTGTGGAAACAACATTCTATCGCTACATGTGTGTGACAGTTCTAGTGTGACGTGAAGCGTAAAAACGATGTATTGAAATCTCTGTGCGTTCGATATCGATGGTGTAAAAGTTTGCGAGCCGAGATTTCTTTCGGTGATACAGTATTGTATAGGGGTCTTTTCCCCACGTGTTCCCTCAACCACAAAAAACTTCTACTGGTGCATCTGTTCACTATTAACGTGTACGTAAACCGTTCCGAATATCGCAACAATTTGTCCGTGCATTTAAAAAAAGTTCAGTGCAGTCTATCATCCGGTTGGGCTATGGAGTTGAGAACAGAAGCTTTCAGAATTAAGCTTTACTTCAGCAAGAACAGGCTGTGTTTCAAAACCTAGTGAGCTGCCTAGCTAGACAGCATTTTTGAGCATCATGTGGATATCGAACGTTCGAACGCGCCTGTCAATTCTATAAATGCTGTCATGTCTGAGGGTTTGAGACACAGCCCAAGTGTAGTTCGAGTGAAATTGCTTTTTCAACATGATTATGTTGTAACAAGTGTCAAGAGTTAAATTTGCCTTAACTGCTTGTACTTTCGGAGTTTGATACACGTAACAAGTGGACAAATACATATACTGCAAATACAATAATAAAAGTCGAGCAAAAGTTAGCTTACAAAAAGTGGAGAAAAAAGAAATTCTTAAACTGCATGCAGTCCTTGTGCACTTAATCAGAATAAAAGTAGCACTGTTATTTTTCTCTTAAAATGTCAGTTGAATTTTTAACAGTATACATTTATTTATAATTAACCTGAAGTCCTCTTAACATAATACTATGTTTGGTCCCACTATTGTTCATCTCTCTTTTGAAATATATGCATTTTTTACATTCATATATTTGGTTGTTTTTTAACATTTACAAATTAAACAGAAACAATATACCATATATAGAATATACATAGATTTTTTTTAGATACATTACAATGTTTACTTTATGTCCTTTATATTTCATCTAAATTTGTATACACACACAAAATGGATAGGTGTTTTTTTTGGGGGGGGGGGGGGGTGGCTAGGTACAAGAAATGTTGCTTTTTTTTGTGTGTGTGAATGTTTATTAGTATTATGGGTGTAATAAAAAGAGTACAAGCTGAAGTTACTAATCAATAATTGTAATATTTACCATTACCATTATTATTTTTTTCTTATTGATTCACATAAGTGTAACTTTTAAATGTTTTTTTTTTAAATCACACTTTAAAATAAGAGCAGCAGCAGTTTTAACACCCAGTGTTGGTACGGCTCAGTTCTTTGGATTAGTCATTGTCCGAGGGAAGGAGAAGACAAAAAAAAAAATGTTTTTTTTTGGGGGTAGGAGAAGTAAAGTAAACAGCCTCCAACAAGTGAACCTTGACAACCCAGATTAAGGAAAACATTGGAGATCAAACAGTGCTGCTGCTGGGCCGTTGTCATGAGCTGCCTGAGAGGGAGAGACAAAGAGAAGGAGGGAGGGAGAGAGAAAGAGACTGTTTGAACAGGCACTGGAGTTTGTGTGCTCATTTATGCAGAAATGGAACTCTGCAAATGCAGACTGACCCAGGATTAAAAGCACTGGTTGAACTTTTCTTTGCAACTTTTCGGCCTTGGCGTTCAGTGGCAGGAGAGCCTGGGTTATTTCTCACGTTACTTCACTACCTGTAGTGAGAAATCAACTCTTGCGTCTCCATTCTTTATTTTTTCATATAGAGTTTCCAAAAATAGATTTGGGCAAAATATAAGTTCGTCAGGCTATTACAGGAAAAGCGTGCAAATTTTGCATTCTAGAAGTGGTATTTTCAGATTTACTCGCAATCGTGCAAAAGAGCTTGATGACTCAGATGTGTGCGGTGGTTATAGCACAGAAAGGTTATAAACATGTTAATTTGCTGAGGTAAAGTGCACTTAAATGAACTGTAATCTGAGAATCGTAGAGGTTATAGACAGCCTGCCGAATAATGCATGAAGTTGTGATGTCTGGAACATAACGTGGGAGAGAGGTTGCTGCGTCCCGTTTCTTGCTGTGTGTTCGGGCAGCTGTTGTCCCTCTTTACTGAGTGGCTTTCATGATGGGTTTCCTGGCTTGAAAGGCAGGCCCCTGGCCAGATGCTGGTTGGCTCAGGTTGAGGATGCAGCCAGCTTCTTGTTTCTATGGCAACCCTGGACGCTGTCAGTTTGTGGCAGTACATTGCTTAGAGTTAATTATAGCTTGTTGTTTGTCACACCAACCCAAGTACTTTAGCATTTGCGTACTTGAAGGCAGTTGAAAATTATACAAGTTGACTGGAAGTTGCCACTTTTTCTTTTTAAATATCTCTCACCCAGTTAATTTAAACAGAATGTTGTTTTTTTTCTCCTTTTTTGCTACAAATGTGTAGATGGATGTAAACTGAAATGAAATTGATAAGGATTGTGCCATTTTAGAATTATTATTATATTATATAATTATATTATACAGTACAAGTTAAAAGTTTGGACACATCAATTTGTGATTTATTTATACACTACTAGTCAAAAGTTCAGGCACATCTATTTATGAATTATTTAATTGATTATTTATTTATGCACTACTAGTCAAATTTTGGCCACCTGTTTAGGAATTATTTATTTATTTTTACACTTCCAATCAAAAGTTTTGACGCATTTATTTATTTATCTATATATCTATCACATTTTAGAATGAAAGTGAAATCTTCATAACTATTAAAAACACTAATGGAAAGATTGTACAGTGTCCAAAAATGTTAACTTATATTTAAGAATCTTCAAAGTTACTACTCTTTGTTTTTCCTCCACTGTCTGCTAATTTATAAAAAATGCACATACTTTTTTTGTGTAACATAATTTCAGTCATTTAACTGTGAGCCTTTAGATCAAATATTTTTAAGATCATGAGAAATTAAAATTCATTCAAGTGCGTTTGACTGGTAGTGTATGTCTATTCAAAACAGTGTACTAAAATTAAATGTAAAGAATTTGATTCTATGACGAAATGTCAAGACTTTCTGTACAGTAAGAGTTCACTGATTTGTTACCATTGAAATTGTTGATTTATAGCCAGTCATCCTGGATGTCATCTTTTTATTGGATTGTAAATTCAAATGGATTGGATTAGATGCTGGATTAAATGTTGAAATGGTGTGATACTCACAAGTCCCTTTATGCCAGCTGTGAAGTTGACAGCTGAGCTGGGATCAGCTCGTTGGATCAGTTTCTCTCACTGATCTAGCCCCAAAGAGCTGAAGAGCAGCAGCCAATGCCTGGATTCCTGAATTTTACAGCAAATCCTTAAGCAATAGTACTTTCCAGAAATTTGAATCGCTGCATTTGTAGACCTTTATGTCATGTATAATGTGCAAAGATTCTTCCCAGCCTTTTTTTGTCTTTGTAAAAATTGGCATTGGTATTGTTTATTCAGTTAAAAAGAAATGAAAAAAAAAATACATGCAAGAACTCCATGCAGTAGTTTTCTTTTCTTTTGTGATTTCTTGTCTGCTTCAGTATGCAAGAGGTAGGGCTCAATCATAACGTTTATTTTCTGCTGGACCAGTTGACCCAGTAACTCACTTTGACCACTTTTTTTTTTTTTTTTTTACTTATATTGATATCTGGAAATTGCAGCTTGTAATAGTCCATTAAATAAAATGTATTCATAGTTTCCCTTCTATGTTTAAAATATTTTGTATTATTTTATGCGATATTTTTAAGACTGTCACTGAAGATTTTGATAAAACTACTTCAGCTTGATGACATCACCTTGGCATTTAAATTATGAACTCAGCTGGCTATGGGGACCTTCACACTAGCGTTTTTCTCAGAGTCAGTTCAGAATTTAGTCATTGTAACCTCTTTGGTACTCAGTCTTGTCCTTCTGAAATTAGTGTTGCTAGTTAGTGTTGCTGAAACTATTGCTGGCTGCTGAAAATTCAGCTTATACATTTTCATTTCTAACATATTACCGTTCATATAGGATATTTGACCAAATAAACGCAACATAGGTGAGCATAAGAAACTTTTTTCAAAAACATTTTAAAAATCTTAATTTTTTTTTTTTTATTTTATTTTTATATTTTTTTACTTTTTATTTATTTATTCTTCAACACTTAACATTAGAGTAACAAGTTTTGAACAAGTTCTGTGTTGAAAAAAATTCCTTAAGAAGGATTGTTTATAGTGGAGAAACGTGTATGAATAAGGATAGAGTAGTTGCCGATATTGTTGACTGGTAATTAATGTGCATTTTGTCCCAGCCTTTGAGTCGTTTTGTCTCTGCTTATTTGTTTGTGAAAGGGACATCGTTTAAGTGCCCTCTGAGGGAATAGAGTTTTTCCTCCCTCTCAATAGCAGCATGCTCTCAATTAGAGTATGTTTAATCAGGAAACCAGCTCGAGTACTAATTACCGTATCTTAGCATGCATGTTAATTAGTTTTGCGAGAAGGTTTCTTTTTTCCAATTGAATGTTCAAATGAATTCAAAGGCGAAAAAAACGATGGAACTTTTCTTTGATCTTCTGTTTACAGCTGTATGTGTGTTTATACCAAAATGTGGCCTATTTGCCAGTTTGAACTTCGAAGCAATTTGGGTGGTCTTAATTGACGTGTTGTTGCTTGTTTACTTGATATATGTAAGGCCTTATCGGATGGATCATTATGAAAGCACGGTAATTATCTTAAAACGCTCAACTCAGTAGCAAACCTGCCTCATTCACATGAAAGCCCACACGTACAGCCTTTTTTGCTTGCCTGTTTGATAAAGCAACTGAAAGTGAATCGGTTTGAGTCATTGTCACCTCACTTCAAGAAGCTGTTTAAAAGATGCTCCTCGCAAGCTCTTGGATGCAGCCCAGTCTGAGCTTAATGTGCTCTCAAGGCTGGGAAACGTAGAGTTTTGTGCTTCTGAAGAGCTGATATATCCAGGAGTTGCTATACAGGTGGTTTTGCTCTTTGTGCGCCAGTTTACACAAGCAAATTGAAATGTTTATTGAAATGCCATGACAACATTATTTTAGGTCCAGAAAGTTCCTGACAAAAATCCAAGCTCTGTACTTAGTCAAACAGGTGGTGATATCCAAGCTCTGTAACAATAAAGCACCATTTGTTGGGTCTTTGTTTTTCCTAGTGCAGAGCAAAGCTTTGTGAGTGTTGAGAAAGAGGCCTGAGAAGTGTACTTGGGGATTACTGGATATTTCTCTAAAAGCATTTTGATGTTATGAATAAACTTAAAGTAGGATCTTCTGAGGTGTGGATTGATCAACTTGCCATTGCTGAGTGAATTTCTAAGTTTGAGAATGAGAGAATCAATCTCTTGATTTAATATTATAGAGCGGTGAGATGGGAATTTTGAGTGCATTTCTGTGTACTTGATATGCAATTGTTTACATTGATTGAATGGATACTTTCAGGAGGGTTTATCGCTTGCAGTTTATTGGTATAATACACTTGTGTTTTCTTTAATGTATTGCAATGGGTACAGCAAATTAAACTTTGATTCATGAAAAATAGATACACATTTAAATTAAAATGTCATGAAACCAGTTTCATGAAAGCTATTTCTTTGTTCCTTCATTTATAGTAAAGTAACAAAATGTTTGTCTCCATAACACCTGCCACACTGACTGTTGACATATGTATATTTGTGATTTCAGGCACTTCAACAAGACTAGAGGGTTTTATGCGTACAAGTTTACCTCCTGATACAGTAAGGAACTTCATACATTTAAAAAGGATCACAATGCTAATTCGTAATACTAATTAATGCTTACGTGGCCTCTTTGCCCACTTGTTTTTTGTTTTTTTTTGGTAACCACTGATATATCAGCCCATACTGGATGATAATCTTTGATAATTTCTATAACATAAAAGACTTGTATTGTTAATATATGGGCAGTCGGTTACGGCACTCTTTAGTTACCCATATCAGTCATTAAAAACCCATTTTCTCACACTCAATCAGCATAACTTTTAAAAGTTAAATGTGGAGGAAGCAGCAAAAATGGAGGATAATTTCAACAGTCAAATCCAAATGCAACCGAGTGAATTCAGAAGCATCTCAAGAGTCAACATCTAAGTTATAAAGCTTAAGAATTACTGTTCCATTCTGTTCATTGTTTATTCTGCATGAAGTTTGGTACTCCAATCACAATTTCTGAACCGCTTTCTTGGATAAACATGAGTTAGTTGTCATAATTGTAACGGGACCATTCTGGAAGGAGTCTTTAGTTAAAATAGACTGATGGTTGTAAATATGCTTACAGTGATGCGTTTTCGCATGGTTAAACATCAGAGGCTTGTCCTTTATCAGTGCATTTGACAGTCTTGCCGTGTGTCGCCTGCATCGCACAATTTGGATGACAGTGGTAACTGGCAGTCGAATAACCAAATTATTTAGTCATGGGTTTTAAATGGGCACGACGGCAAATGGATGTCAAGTAAATGATGCAATTTATTCCCCCTTTCCTCCTCCTCGCCAGGCGGGCTGCCACGGGACTTCTGCCAGCCTTAAATAAGTGTTACCCAGATGGCACTCACATGACGCCCACTTGGTTACAGAATTGTTCCGTGGGAATAACAATAACTCGGCTTGCCACAACAAGCAATAGGTCAAATGAGCAGCGAGTGCCTGTTGCTTGACCTGTTTTGCATATGCAAATCTGCTAATGTTGTGTCATTTCGGTAAATTCCAGGGGAAGGCAGGCTCTCGGGGCTTCCTGAAATGAATTGGAAAGGAGCCCAGTTAATGAGGGCGGAGGGGAGAGAGGTAAAAAAGAGGAGATGCTCTCTTCCTCCACTCACTTCCTTTTGCGAGTACATCACTTCCAAGTGCCTCTGCTCGTGGTAAAGGGAAAATGTCTGTAGTTGGTCTTCGTGGTAATGGGATAGTCCAGCGGGTACTAGGATAAGTGGTTTTTCACCCCTCTCTCTCGCTCTATGGTCTTTAAGGAAGTGTTGAAGACAGCTGTGATGTTTTCTATCTCTTTTCACTCCCTCAAGCTCTCTGCATCTTTTGATATCTATTTATTCCTCTCTCTTTTTCTTTCCCTCTCTTTCTGATTTGTGCCCTTCCTTTTCTCACTTTCACCTTTCAACCCAGCCTCTTTTATTTTCTGCCACACTTCATGGCATGTAAGTGGGCCGCACTATGGCTGTGCAGCTTGTGAGATGGTATAAAATGAACTTTTTCATAATGGCCATGGATTTTCAATATACATCTTTGCAGACTTTGGTCACACTTGCCATTCTACATAACATTTTGACATCCTTATTGACAAAGTTGAAACAGTTCAGGAATATTATTGGCAATGTCAAAAAAAGTGTTATAATATCAGAACTTTTGCTCTGTGACTTCATAAGCGATCTCTTATGATTCTTGAAATTTGTTTCAACAGCAAAATTGTGGCAAAACTCTTACAAGTGTGCGCCCTGGCTAAAGTGAACTGTGTCCTCTGCATCTCTGTAACGTGCTACAGCTGCAATCGATGCTGCCCAGGGCTGACAGCAGGAGCAGGACAATGTGGAGATGATTTTCTGCTGCCAAGTCTTAAGTAAACAATCCAACAATCCATAGCCCCGAAACGTTCCCAATTCAAGCTCAGCTTACAACAATCCAAAGACCTTGTTTTCATTTTGCATGCTTTTTACTAAACATATGCTCACCCCATAAGAAGCGGCAAGTCACAGGTTTTTTACATTTAATTCACATTTAATTCTGTTACATTTTGTAATGTTATAGCATAACAAACAGAACATTTTGTCTGCTTTTTTGGTTGCCAAAATTATGTACAATTCAGAATGGAATCGAGAAATGTCTGTCTGATTTTAATGCTTATTAACTTAAAAGGAATTTGGAATTGCAATTTTTTGAAAGATAGATTAGTTTATATATTTCAACATTTTTAATAATTGGACCATGATGGAGGAATGCTTCATTTTGCACAGTGCATTGCATTAGTTGATATTCTTTCAATTTCATTCAAATTCCAACATGAAGTGAAAGAGAGACAACTTTTCAATTCTTAATTTTCTATCTTGTTTTTAATAGGCTACTTTATCAAAAGTGTGTTTTCTCAAAAAACAAAGAGAGTATGTGGGTGGAGATATTTTTGTTGGTTAAGATGTCTTCTTGTCATTGGTGTTATATTAAAAATCGATTAGAAATAGAAGAATAATAAAGCTGACTCTGAATTTGTCTAGAAAGTGCTCTAGTTTAGGAAGATTCTAAAAATATTTGGTAAGCGTAAAAGTCGAGGGAGGTTTGAATCTGTCTGTCACTCCTCTGTACTGGAAGATGCCAGTGTGTAAAAGTCAAGCCAGATATGTTTTTTTTATTTATAATTTTTTTTTTTTTTTGAACAGGCAGTAAAAATGATTGTTTAGCACCTTACAAATAACAGGTATAATTGGATGTGCATATAACCTCAATCATCAAAATGTAAATGCTACGGATTCTCCTTTGGAATTTAATTATATCGCAGCTTGTAATCGACTATAAATCCAAACAAAACAATCAAAATACATATTAACAGGCTCAGCGTGATGAGGAAACAATCTTCTAAACTGAGAAAAACAATCTCACGGATTCCTCCAGCAACCCCCTCACCTTGTATTTGCTCTTGTGTGATCTCTTTGAAAGCATCAAAAGATGCAAGCGCTCTCTAATGTTTCTCTTACTCATGCCCAGAGAATAACCCCTCGATCACACTGCCAACATTCTTTTTTTAAAAGCGCAAAGAAAGATGAATTTGGGCCATAAAGGCGCGTATCACAAGGGCTTTTTATCCTAAATGGTCCTTAGAATTGTTATCTATAGGGATGGTGCATTCCCAGCACTGTCGTGTTCAATCAAGTGTCCACTTAGCTGCGGCCAGGAGTAATTGTCCCCAAGTGGGCCACACACTGACCTGTTAATGTCTGTGTTGACCCTCTAACCTTGTCAGCACGTCTAAGAGAAGAGCTCTAAATCATCCCGATCTCCTCCAGTTCTTCTCGTGCTGCCAGGTCAAATGGGAGACTGCCGCAAGCAGACCACTCCCTTAAATTGTCCGTCTTGGGTAGGTCATTGTCTTCAGGATGATGTCCAGCTTCAGGATTCACTCTTCTTTATTGTTGCACAATCATGGTGGTGGAACATGTGTTCAATGCTGGGGAGTGCAAATAGCAGCTGAAACACATACAAACAGCACAGTAAAGAATTGTATAACAATATGCAGCAAAGCAACACATTATAAAGAGTATTTACTGTGAGCAGAAGACTTATAATTTCATTATTAGTGTGACTGGCACTTGCTTGTGCAAAACTTGCCGTGACATTGCTAGTTTTTGTGGTTGAATGCAATAGCATTGCTCTGTGGTTGCTAAGGTGTGGCTAATGTTTACGCACTGATGTTTAATATTTAAGGGTTAGGGGTTTTGAAAAACCACTGGCACCACTAATAAACATTCTCCTGTGGTTCTTTTCAAAACCTGAGGTAATTGTCTTTTTAATCACAAAATATTGTTCACCATATAGGGCCAGAGGATTTATAAGATGAGGAGATGGTCCTATATATATATATATATATATATATATATAATTTGTTTTGTTTTTTTAATTTTATTTTAAAAATAATATTGTGCATTATCTGAGAATAAGAAGCACTGCTTATACCATTATTTTTAGATTAGATTTAGATTATATTTTATTTTAGATTACTATTAGATTTTAAATGTTTACATTTATAAAACAGCAAGTCATGGTAACTCGCGCTTCTGGTTAAATTTCGAAGTGTGCATACAATAGACACTTCACTATCCCATGAGACCACGGTAGAGGACGCAATTGAAGCTGGTAGGTCTTTTTAAGTGAGTCTTTGAATAGTTCATTCAAATGAGTCATTGAATAATTCAAGCAATTAATTCAGAAATGCTGATTTATTCAGAAATCAAACTCAACCACTGTGTGTTTGTTCAGAGAAGCACAAATTTATTTTGCCGTGACTTTATTTGGAACTTATTCGTTGGCAGAACAGAAGTAACAGGGCAGGCAGTAATTTACCTAAAATGAAAGTTTCTAAGTATTCTCTTTTTTTTTACTGCGCCATTGTGTAAAAGCAATATCACATGTGCAATCATGCTGAGACTCAGGACACAGCATATAGGTTGGCATTCTAAGATAAAAAAAAATTCCTCTTTTGCAGGTTTATGCAGATATATGCAGAGGAACAAGCAATTTCTAGGTTAATTTCCTAGAAGTTTAACGTTTCCATGACTATGCTGATTCCTGATTGGCCTAGCATAGCAACAGCGTCAGCCAGTTTGGGTTGGGACTATTTGTTGTTGTAATGGCAGCCGAGGAGGATTATTTTGAAAGATTTATGTGAAAATAATCATTTATTTGGTATGTTGCTGAATGATCTGAATTAGATTGGAGAAGTTTTTGTTATTGTGTTGTGTGAAATATTAGGTTGCTGGATTAAAATGCTCTGAAATCTTTTTTTTTTTTTTTTTTAAGATTACCATCCATCACAATGAAACGCTTAGACCACATCTTTGATATAAAGCAGAAACAATACCATGAGTTATAGTGTGTTTTTATCACAGTGTGATTTCTCACTAGTCTTTTCACGGTTATGGGAAACTTGACACACAAATAAGTGGCAATTATCTAACTACTCTAAAGTGGCTTGTAACTTGTTTCTGTCTGAGACTGACAGGGACGGCAATTTGAGTGAAATGTGTGGATTAAAACCACATGTTGGAGATGCCGAGGGGTGTTGTATTGAGCAGCTGGTATGCCACCAAAATGAAATAGCTGAGTCAAACCTGTGTGAGTTCTTGCATGCCCCGAGGAAGACATTATTGCTTTGAGGTTGCTCATTCATACTCTGAAAATACATTTATCAACATTTGTCTTTTGTGTTTCTTTTAAAAACCCTTTTGGAATTTTACAGTTGCTTTTTTGCTTATTGTCTGTATACTGTCAGGATTGGACCTGTTGTCATGTGTGTCAGTTCCTGTTTTTCCTTATTTGGTCTGTTTCCTGTCCATGATTAGTTTTATTATAATTGATTCCCTGCACCTGTCTGTGCCTTGTTATCCTGCCTTTATAAGCCCATGTCCTTTCTGTTCAGTTTTGATGAGTCTACAAGTTACATACATGTGTCTTCCTCCTGTTCTCCCTGTTGGCTTTACCCCTGTGTTGGATTAATAAAGACTCTTTACTCTTCTGTTTTCCTTCTGGCAGCGTAGTGTGACAAAAGACCTGACTGAAGCCCTCTGTTTGTTTTCCATGTTTTTTTCCTCAGTCCTTTTTCTTTCTGCTGTGTTGTATGGTTCCCCTCCTTCTCCCAGAATACCTCCTCCTCATACTGGAGCAGTGGGAGAATTCGCTCAGGGCACACACCAGAAGGCACACACAGCAAACTGTTATTTTGTTGAACAAATTAAATCCAGTCTTAGGGGTGGTGTTGTTGGTGCTGTCTTCCTTGATTTTAAAAAGGCTTTTGATACCGTTAATCATAATGTTCTTTTATCTAAATTAGGCCTAAAAAAAAAAAGTTTGGTTCCAGTTGGTTGTCAGTTGAGGTCATTGGTCGGTAGGGATTTTTTTTTTTTTTTTTTTTTTTTTTTTTTTTTTTTTTCTCCAGTGGCAGTTTTACACACACACACACACACACGCGCGCTGATTTTAAATGTGTGTACCGGTACTTTTACGACAGTGATTCTGTATTCCCGTTTAAAGTCTGTTGTTGCCATAGACACGCAAAACGCACACACACACACAAAAAGCCTTCGCGGGAGTTTGACAGGCGATCTTATAGTAGATTAACATGGAGGATTTGAACTTGAAAAACGGAGTGTACAGACATCTTTTTGTAGTCAAACAACATTCTTTGTTATGTTCATTTATGTGGTTTATTTGATTTTGATGCTATAAATTAACTAGAAGCAAGAGACGATCAGTTAGTTTTAACTGATGATCTAACTTACAGCGATCTGTTCGACACATTCAAGAGCCACAAAACGGTATTTATTGTTTACATTTCTTTAAAAAATGACCACATTTGAAAGGTGAAATAACCAAATGAGACTTTGTTTCATATTAAAAGTAAGCTGGTAATGTTAATGTCCTGTCTGTCAGCATGTTGTCAGTGCCCTCTCTGTACCGCGATATATTGTTGACCCCCCCCCCCCCCCCCCCGTGTTTCTCTTAATGTTACGATTTCCAAACCTTAAGTTATAGCTCACTTTAGGAATTGACAGTTAAAGGGTTTTGATGCAATACTTAATGGTTTTTAACGGATTACTTAAGTGTAAAACAGCATTTAAAGGAAACTGTAATTTAATTAACGATGTGTGAAAGACCGTTCTTCCCCAGTCTCATAAAATAAATTTGGGTCGCACATAAATTGACAGGGTCGGTCGGAAACCGGAACCAAACAATTTTTAAATTTACATTTTTTTTTAGGCCTTATCAAGGTTTAATTTTTCTACTAATACATTAACATGGATGGAGTCATACCTAAATTTAAGAAAACAATGTACACGAATTAATGATGCATGCTCACCATTCCTTGACTGTAATATTGGAGTTCCGCAGGGGTCGATTCTTGGACCAATTTTATTCAGTTTATACATTAATGATCTGCCTACAGTTTGTCCAGAGGTCCAGGTTCAGATGTATGCAGATGATACAGTTGTTTACACTTATGCTAAGACAAAAGAACAAGCTGCTATCAAACTAACTGCTGCATTGAACAAAGTCTCAGATTGGCTATGTCATTCTTGTCTTACTCTTAATGTGAGTAAAACTGTGGGAATGTTTTTTTCGATCAAGAAAGTTGATGAGTGTTGCCCAGATATTCTAGTTAAAGGAGAGGTAATAAATATTTGGGTATGATTATGGATTCTAACTTAAATTTTATAAAACATATTAAAAAGGTCTCTAAAAGCACTAGAGCAAGTTTGTTGATCTTCAGAAATATTAGGCACCAATTACCTGTGGCTGCTGCTAAACTATTTATGCATACAATGATTTTTCCTCATTTATCTTACTGTGCTACAGGTTGGTCTCATACAAGTAAAATTACATTGAAACCAATATATACTATTTATAAACAAGCTGTAAAAATCTTAGATAAAAAGCCAAGGAGTTATTATCACTGTAAAATTTATTAAAAATTATAAATTATTGACGTTTGACAATTTTTTATTATTTGCTGATGTGTGTTTAATGTACAAACTAATTCATGATCTTGCACCACCACCTCTTAAACAATGTGTGACTTTCTGTAAGGACAATATCTGGCAGACTAGGTCATCAGTTAGAGGTGACTGTTCAACTAAATTTAAGAGAACTGTTTTTGGACAATCTGCTTTTTCAGTAAGAGCAGCAGAAAGATGGAATTTAATACCTGTTTATATTAGAGAGTGTTCAACACTTAGTATTTTTTAAAACTATGCTTAAAGTATGGCTTAAGGAAAATCAGATATGTGATCATTGACTTTTTTTTGTAATACAATGTAGTATGATGTGATATTGTATGTATTATATGTATTGTATTGTTTGTCACTTAATATTGTTTTTTTGTAACAACATCCTGCCCAGGGACTGCAGACTGCAAATTAGCTTTATAGCTAACTCTGACACAACACTGTTGTTGTGCGTTGTCCCTGTACAAATAAACAAACAAATAAATAAATAAATGTACTGCACCATAGCATGTATCACCAACTACACGGACAACATGTACAGAGCACCATCGTCCAAGGACGGTCCCCAAGTGAATTTCTTGGCCTTTGTGGAGTGGACACTGGCGTTCCCCACCTGTTCCCAGAGGCCAGCCCACCATCTCCCCATGGTACGGAGCATAAGCCCGAGCCCACAGATGACGGAGAGCCTGAGCCCAACCTGTCAGACCAGGTGCGAGAGCCGGCTACAGTGCCCACTGCAAGGGAGAGCTGCGGACGGTGTGAGTGAGGAGTGGAGCTTCTCCCCCTGCATCGCGGCTGAGGGTGAGCATACTATGGTACACCAAAAGGGCCAAAATGAGGAGGATCTTATCGATTGGGAATCGGAACTTGAAGTTGTACTGCCCCCTCTCCTCTCTCCGTCATCTCCGCTTGTCCCGTCCAGCCCTCCTTCATCCTTGGTTTCCACATCCAGCCCCGAGGGGGCTTCCGATTCTCCAGTGCCAGATCCTAGAATGTGTCCTCCAGTACCAGCTCCTAGAATGTGCCCTCCAGTGGCTGCTCCTGCCTCCTCCACTGCTGTCATCTAGCAGCCCCTCTGCTCGCACTCTGCCCACCAACTATGTGGTGCGAGCCATCTGCTCCAGCTTCGCCCTGCACTGCCATCCTCCAGCATTGCCTTGGTTGGAGTCTCTCTCACCTCTGCCTCCAGCCTCTGAGGCCCGGACTCCACCTCGGCTCATAGCTCCTTTTGTCTCCACCATCAACCATCGATCCATCAGCTCCACTGGGGTCCCTTGTTCCTCCGGCTCTGCCTTGGTCGGGCATTGACCCGTCATCGCCTCTGGACTCCTCTCCACTGGCTGCTCCTATTTGTTCTGTCCCACCAGCTCCGTTAAGCTCCTTCCTCCCGCCAGCTCCACCTTGGTCCTCAGTCGCTCTGTGGATCTCCGCCTCGCTTGCCAGAGCCCACGGCCCCACCCTGGCTCCCTGGATCCTCTGCGTCCCCCTAGCTTGTTGGCTTTCCATCTACGTCACGTGCTCCGCTGCCGTTGGTCGGCCTCCTGGAGTCTACCTTGTGCCGTCATTATGGCTGTGGCATGGGTCCAGCTGGACCCCTCCTGCTTCAAGCTCCTCCCGTCTCCTCCCTGACTCCTCCCTCTGTCATCTCCTCCTTCCGTCATCTCTGTCTGCCGCCCCCCTCCCTGGGGTCTGTCCTCCACCGGAGCCTCCTCCCAAACTTCCACCTATGCCTCCTCCTGTTGTTGCCTACGGTACAAGGACTCACCTTCCGGGAGGGGGGGGTGAAATGTCACGATTGGACCTGTTGTCATGTGTGTCTGTTCCTGTTATTCCTTATTTGTTTCCTGTCCTTGTTTTAGGGCTGTGACGGTGGCTGATTTTTACCACCGCGGTTGTCATGGACCAACAACCGCCGGTGGCGCGGTGTTGATAAAAAAAAAAAATATATATAATAATAATAATAATATTATAATAATAATATTATAAATAAATATATATATATATATATATATATATATGTATATATATATATATATATGTATATATATATATATATATATATGTATATATATATATATGTATGAGTGTCAAAAGTTGTTCGTTAACGAAGGCGATAATTTTTTTCAGTTTAACGTATTCAAAATATTTAACATATAGGGGCGGAGATGGCCACCCACTCACAACTGCTGCTTCTGTCACTTTTTCTCATGACAAGAAGTGAATTTATTCAGTCGCAGAATGACTGAACAGGAGACGTTTCAGACACGCGCTCCACTCACTTTATTATCAGGTGCAAGTTAAGCAAGCGCGGATGGTCCTGTGCTCAAAGTCGCCGGTGCGCGCTTCCTTTGTGCATATCCTTTCATATCAAACTGCGAAATAAACTATGTGCAAGCAGTGTCGTGGTCAGTTAATTCATGGAATTACCAAAAAAAAGGTGATTAAAGCTGACTTAAACTCTGCATGCATGTAATATTTTTTATATATATTATATACAGGATATATTTATATGTATGCACATGTCTATGAAATCAGCCCAGCACTGTCTCACTCATCTAACACATCATATTTAACTCGTCAGTTCGTGTATATTTGAAGACTTCTGTCAGTAAATGCCGCCTGCAAAACACTAAAATAAATATCAAAGAAATAATGCAGTTAAACAAGAAAGTAGCCTAAATAAGAAAGTTAAATACCCCCTGTCTAACGGATGCGAGCGACGAAGCGCGAGAAAATACTCATAATCATAATCAGTGATGCTATACTGGATGCAGCACAACACAACATGATAAATCCCCCGTCCGGTCAGTGATGTAGGCTACTGACACAGAGTTCAAATGTCCTGTATAGACACTAAACCTGTCGCAACACGGTTGTGTTGCGTCCGGTTTACTTTTCCGCCACCAAGCGAGATCATTAACTCCTCATCTGCACGCGCTCTCTTTGAAATAGGAATCGTTCATCTTTCATGTATCGCTGTCTCGTTTGTATTTTTCCAGTTTGGAGAAAGCCTCACCGTACCTGACCAGCCAGCGTTTGCGATCACGAGAACTTGTGCAAACACTGATGGGTGACATGAATGCAGATGACTCCAGATCGGCGATGTGGTATTTGCTTTCCCAACAAGATCCATCGCCCAACACTAAATTAATTTGCTGAATGCATAAACTGTATTTTCCAATCTAAAGAAAACTCTGTGTTTGAGGTAATTTGTTAATTACCATAGATTTAGAATTTGCAACTATTACAGTTATTACACTTATATACAAAACTTTGTATTATGCTTGCTATAGAGTTTGTGACGTCACGTGCACTACCGCCGGTGGCAGTAGACAACCGCGGTAGCAACCGACCACCGCGGTGATGCGGTTGTCATGGCAACCGTCACAGCCCTACCTTGTTTAGTTTGATTATAATTGATTCCCTGCATCTGTCTGTTCCTCGTTATCCTACCTTATAAGCCCACATCCTTGCTGTTCAGTTTACAAGTCTACAAGTTACATACATGTGTCTTCCTTCTGTTCTCCATGTTGGATTTACCCCTGTGATGGATTAATAAGGACTCTTTCGATTATTCTCTGCTCCATGTTCCTTCCCACAGCGTAGTGTGACCCCTTAGTTTTAGAATTTTATGTCACAGAAACTTAATGCTTTAAAAAAATTCCTGCACTCTATACCCTATAATGACAAACCAAGATCCAGATTTGCGATAACTGCAAATTTATAAATGTTTTTATGGCATAGGAGACTAGAAGTTCCCTGCATGATTTTAGATCTGATTTTCACTCACCGACAGGTTTTGCAAAATCGCAGACAAATACCTGAAATCGGAGGCGAATCGGTGCTCATTTACGCGAGTGACAATGCATTGTGAATTATCAATGACTTGATCTGAGAGAATTGCCGACACATTACAGACACCCGAGAAATATTTGGCATGCAAAATATCTGGACCGATTCAAAATTCTGTTGTGTGAAATGAGTTTTCAAACTTGCATAAGATGAAAGAAACCGCTGAGACAAACTGGATACTTATTTGAAATGTCAGTTAGGAATCTATTAATTGTCATTTGTTTCTACAGTAGGAAGGAAAATACATTGTAAAAATATATACAATAAGAGTTTAGAACTATACAATTATTGTGTATTTACACTGGTTGACTAGTCATTCAGAAATTCGATTAGTGAGTGAGACCAATTTATATAGGTTTTTTAAATGTTCTTGTTGACAGCCATACGCATTCAGATGGATGTCTTTAGTTGTGTTTTGCACCATCTTCCTGCCACAAGATCACATTTTTTTTTTATTCTCCTTCCTGTTGGTAAAGATGACATTTTAAAGGTTAATGTAAATGTGGCTATTTCTTATTCTTATTTTGTCACTTTCTCTTTTTCAAAGAAGATCAGATCATCCATCTCTATCCTGGAGTAGTTTCCACCTCTCTTTCACTTTCATGTGCCCTAGCTGCTCTTTAAATACTACAGTAATTCTCTCACTCACTCTCTTTCTCTCTGCCTCTTTTTACCTGTAGCTATTTCCTCTCGCCCGTTTTATACTCCCTATTTTTGGAGTTCAGTGATGTGAGAGTCATAAATACCAGCGAGGCTGCAGAGGGGTCTTTTGGGATTGTGTATATTTTGCAGCAACGACAAGAACGCGGGCAGCTAATCAGAGCGGCTCTTATCTGAAGCTGCTCAGCGCCCGACGTGGAACAGAGGAATGCTAAGGGGGTTAGCGCTAGCTGAATTCCACACTGAGGAATTACATGGAGATGAGCTGTAATTCAAGGGTTGATTTTATTGGGTCTGTTGGGGATATACTGTGAATATTTGGCCTCTAGGAGGGGACAGGTCTGAGCTTGTATGTACTTGACAGTTTTGTAATATTGAATTTGTATCATTTTGTTCTGATGTGAGAGATATAGCTAAATATATTTTTTAAACTCAATATATATTGAACATTTGAAAATTGATGTGGTAGTTCGTAAAAAGCATATTTTTTAACCAACAGACATTGTTGTAAAGTTGATTAAAAATGTTTAAGATTTGGAATAAAATACAGAAAATGTGTGTAGACGTAATCAAGGTGAGCTGTTTTTCAGTGAATGAGAAGAGGGAAATATTTTTAAATAATTTATATACAAATGATCAAAATAACTATTATTTATATTATTATTTATAGAATTTTTACATTTAATACAATTAAAAAATATATATTATTTTTATTTATGCATTAATATAAAATGCAGACCAAAACAGATATAAATAATAAATAAACAGTAATATTAATAAACAAATATATAAAATAGCATCATTAATAAACACCATGTATTTTACTAAACATTTTATAAGCATTTGAAATCTTATCCAGGGACATCTGTATACATTTTTGAATGAGTCAATGAACTGATTTATAAAAATGAACGGAAATATTAATTTGCAGAAATGAATAAAATTTCTCAACCCGACTGGCTACTCATGTTTAAGCACTATTAAGATATCTCTCATTGTGACACACACAAGTAGCTGGTATGCTGCGGTCGTTTGAAAAGTTAATAGGCAAATAAAAAGTAAATTAATATCTTTGCAATATTCATGATGTTGGTTCATTTTATACTGGCATTAAAATACTTCCAATACATTGTAAATATTCAGTCTATCAGCCAACCTTCTGTTGAATAACATGGAGCTAAGCGATTTACCATCGTACTATTAAAACTCCACCATGCAGACCTGCGGCGGGTCAGTGAATGACAGACACTCCTGACTGTCTTTATCACTTTCTGTTTCTGTCTTCTTCTCACCTTCTTTAACCTTCCGGATTCTTTTAGCTCCTCCTTTTTCTGTCACTCTCTCTTTTTATCTCCCTTTCACCTTAATGAGAACACACTCAAGTAAATGCTGACCTCTGTAATAAGCATTTTACTACGCAAATCACCACCACCGATGCTGATTGATCACAGTCACATGTCACAGACTTACGGGATCTGACTAAATGTTCCAGAGAATTCTGTCAAGTAGTGTGTGGCCGCAGCATTTCCTTAGATGAGTCGTCCCTCGAGTCACTACCATTCATCAGAACAGCAATGCAGATTTGTGCTGATTATTATCTGATGCTCTGTGTAAATATCACATGTGTCAGAAATGCTTGCTGTTGAAAATCTGAAAATGTGTTAAGATGCATTTAGGTCAGTTCTGGAATTAATTTGTCACCAAATTAAGCATTTGTGGTCGGATTTCATCACGTTTTTGCCTTTTTCCTTTCTCATTTGAGTCATCATCCAGGTTTATGTGGGTTGAGTGAATTTAAGGGACTTCCCCCACCTTTAGAGAACGGTATCAATTCCTGTTTGGTATCAATTTTGCTGATGTTAATATGCACTTGTCTCTCTCTCTTGTCTTTTTTACTCATTTTGTATTTCAGATTGAGGTGGCTCCACCGTATCCAGTGGTTCCGCCCTTTTGTTCCCTTTTCTGAATTCTGATTGGAACAATGGAACGTCAATCCTGTCCAAACAAGTGACTGTGGTATGTTGTCTTCAGAATTTTTCCTTGAAACCACGCAAACGTACGCTTTCTACTGTGCTACTTTTGCATATTAGTAAAAATGGTCTACAGTATGTATTTTACGTATATGTATTTGACTACAACCTTTTTTTTTTTTTTATCGCTCAGTGGTTGGTCTTTCCTACCTCTGACGATTGGATCATTTTGTCATGTGTATTTCATTGATGTATGATCTTTGACTTGGAACTTCCTCATAAAATTCCCTAGCAGAAATATGATAGAAATAAAGCTGGTGTTTACACGTAGTAATGTGTTTTGGTAGAATTTGCTAAGAAATGTCCTGAATTCATACTGAGACCTTGTTGAGATTTTCTGAAACTGTAGACGTCAACAGAGTCTCTGTTTGATCTCCTTAAATGATTACCTGTGAAACAAATCATATCCAGCAAATCTGAGTGCAGTTTGAGGCATTGTTGAGCTCTATTCCTGAAACTCTAGAGGCTATTTAGGGTCTTTTTTTTTCTCTGGAGATTTTTAGTCCCCATTTGCACAGCCTTTAACCTCGTGAGAATTTAATATCTGGCTACTTTGAAACATTGCGATCTCTTTTGTACTTCAGACATGCTAGATAAATTATTTTTTTGTAAGAAATGTCAGAGAAGACAGAAGCAAGATCTCTGTATATCTGACACTTTTTCAATTGTTTTTCTCCTAGACGGCAAAGAGATCTGCTTTTTCTTGTCTACGAGAACACTCATCCTGAAACCCCAAACTTGCTTAAGATCTTTTTTTATCTGGGTTGGGTTTGTTCTCTTTACCCAATGGTTGATACTTCTGCCCATTTGCCTTTGACCCATTTTAGTGTCACTGTCCCTTCACACTTATGTGTAGCAGACATTGACTAGTCTTCCTGTCATCACTTTGCAGCTTTGCGTGAGCGTGCTTGTGTATTTGCAACAGGCAGAACACTTTTCTGTGCCATAGATCTGGCACAGTGCCAGTCCACGCCTTTCCCCCCGATCAGAAGCAAACGTGACATTTGTGCCGAGGTAATGGAATCCTTGCGCAATTAAATCCCCGACTGCGAAGTGAAGCTGCTCTTTCCATCCCTCCATCCCTCTGCTTTCCTTTCATCCGCAGGAGGGAAGGCCATGATGATGAGACCATCTCAGCACGTTGCCCCTTTATTCTGCTCTCCGTGCCACTTTTTGTTTTTAACTTCTCCACATAAACATTTCTCCGCCTGGCAATTAATTACCACAAATGCCAATTAACCCCCTCTTTAAAAAAAAAAATATTGTAGGAGAATTAAATATCAATTATAAAAATTATGTTGGAAGGCGGCAACATTAAATTGCTTTAATGAGTTGTGCTGAAGGTGACAGTTGTTATTTTGCAGCCCGTCATGGCAGGGGACCTTCTGCCTGCTCTGATACAATGTGAAGTGGAGGATGAATCATTGTTGTGTGCTACTGCCAGCCAAAGAGAAGCACTTAGGGGTCTCTTTTTCTCTCTATATATCTTCCTCTCTTCCTTATTTGACTTGCACAACTGCTGATGGTGCGTTTGCCCACCGGTTGTGCTCCAGGACCATTCCTCCATACATTATCATGTTTAAAGAAATAGTTCATGCAAAAATGAAAATTCGGTCATAATTTACTCGTCTTTATGTCATTCCAAAGCAGTATGGTTTTGTTTCTTCATTGTACTAGTTCTTTTCCATGCAAATAATTCACATGGGGGCTGACACTTTCGAGTTTCAAAAAGGTTGCAAAGAAAGGTGAAAGTATCAAAAACATGGTCCTTATGACTCATGCACTTGAATTCAAGCCTTTTGAATTCATACGATAGGTTTATGTGAGGAACAGGCCAAAATATACGTCACTAAAAAAACTTCCTGTGCAGTGAGTGTTAATCTAATTACGTTGAGTTTGAGAACTGAACGAGCAAAGTCTTTTAGATCAGTTCTGAGAACTAGATAAACCGATTGTGATTCAAAAGACTGAATCCTTCACAAAAAAAGTGCAGTTTTTGAAGAGAAGATTTTATGGTCTGCCAGACTATAAAATGGCTGAAAAGATATCTCATAGACTTTCATTGTGACTTGGTGGTGGGCTCTTTTGACTTGGACCATATTTTATCAGAAATTTTGTGTTCAGAAGCTTTACTCTTACATACATTTAACATTTATTCATTTAGCAGACACTTTTAGCCAAAGTGACTTAAAAATGAGGAATACAACAAATGATCAAAAAGAAGTGACAGTAAATGCCGCTAGGGTCACTCAAGTCTTTTTACAGTGTGACGTTTTATATGTGTTATTGCACCCTTTGTATCTCTGAAAGGTCACTTAACAAAATTATATGCATATCCATGTATATGTGGGGAGGCATAAATAACAGCTCACAAAATAAAGAGGTCACCCAACTGTTTTTTTTTTCTGAGTTGAACGTTAATTTGAAGCAACAATAAAACGGATGTAATCATTTCCTCATCAACTTTTGTGGGTAATAACCTTTGGTCAGCATACCCCTGCACTCGAGTTGGACTAGTCTAAGACATCTCCATCTATTCTCACCTTCAGTGATTAACATCTCACTTTGCTGACGATGATGTTCCTTGTTCAGCTGATTGTAAAGTGATAGAGAAAAATGTTAAATTGGACCTTGATGCTCATCAGAAGCCAATTTCAACATATAGGAAGAAGAACTCGCAAATGAGATCTCTGTAACATCTTTCTCTTTTTTTTATTGCGATTGAAATGGAAAGGGTCGTTTGACTCCTGATTGTCAGGCTTTTCTCTGAATAAACACCCCAGAAGTCTCACATGTACAGATTCTCTTCTATAGCATTGGTTCTTAAACTTTTTGACACAATATTTACACAATATTAGGCACCCCGAATCAGACAATATATTTCTTCTCCTATTTCATTCTGCAATTATGACATTAATGCTTGTTTTCAAACTTTTTATTAACATAAAATTTATTTTGTGAGTTTTTCCAATAAAAATAATATTTATTCAGAGTGAAGTATGTAAAAAATTTAAAATATATATTTTTTTACATCCATTTATATTACTTTTTTATGTTTTAAGCATTTAGGTGTGAAGTCATTTATACATTTGAGGCCCTGTCCCCTGTTTGAGAACCACTGTTCTAGAGTTTCCAAATAGTGTCTTAAACTTTGCCCAGATTTGTTAACATACCAACGTTTGCAATAAAAAGTCAGAGATTTCAATATGAGCTTAAAAACCCATCTCATAAAACCCTCCCTAAACTAAGTATCTGCTCCATTCTATTAACATTCATGTATTAGCTTTCTACACTTAATGTATGATGACAAATTGTGTCTATTTTCATTCTAAGAGGAAAATTTGAAACTTTGAAGTTGAACTTTGATTGAAGCATAACTCCTGAGCTAAAAAAGATCAACCCTTGAGCAATAAAATTATCCTCTGGGACTGGTCTGACAGATAGATGAAGCAAATTATTGTAATTATACCATTGCCTATCAGTCAGTTGGGCAGAAAAATGCTGTTTAGTGAATTGAGAGTAGATTGAATCATGTTTTGGCCAGTTGCTTATTTGTGGCTGTGCAATTAACAACAGCCTAGCAGATTCGCACATAGGTCGAGACCACCCCAACAGGCATGGAAATTCAAGTACTGTGTGATGTTTTCCTTTTTCCAAGCATCTGCTCAATGACTGCCATCCACAGGGCCTGACACACATGCATGCATTTAGATTGGGCCTGCAGCCCTCTGACCGGGAGACTGAAACTCAACACTCATTTAGCAGTGGCTCAACATACGGCCCACTTCACAACTTCACAGCACACACACTCTTAAAAGTTCATTAGATCAGTATCCTGTCTAAATTGCCTCTGTGTAACACACACCACAGGCTAATGCAGGGGGTCTCACTGCTGGATATGTCCACCTTTCCCGGGGCTGTTTTTATGAATGCTTTTGTGCGCCCTTGTTTTTACAGCAAGTTTGTTTCCCATTCTGTCATATTACACTTTATCATTTAATTTCACTTTTCATTTTAGTAAGACTTCAGATGATTGATAAACAAATCTGCTTATGTTTCATTTTTAAATATGTGTCATTTCTTAGAAAAGGTCAGCGCTGAGTCATTTAATTAGCCTCGCATTTTCATAGATTTGTTTTTTTTTTTTTTTTGTAGATTAACAATAATTTCATGGAAAATGAAATTGTTCAGAAGGTAGTCTTGAATATCTCAGGAGACTTAAAACATATTGAGAACTTAATTTAACTTTTTTGGCATCTTTTCCATGAAAAATCTTTAACAACCATGGAACTTCTCCATTCTATATTCTATTTTTTTAACAGGAAAAGGATTAGATCATTAAATGTTCTTCACATTAAAAAAATGGTTCTGCTTACTATTTGCTGAAAGGATTTGGGGGACCAATACCAGTTCTTCTATGGCATTACTGTGAAAACCCCCTTAAGGTTTGAGCATCTTTATTTGCTCTCATTTTAACCTCACAAATGAGAAATCATTTGTGACTTTTCTTTCCTTGGGTGTGTTTAGATTAGGTCTGTATTATAACGCAATACAGACCTACTTTAGTGGAGTTTATTCAGTCTTATTCACTGTCCCTTTTCCGCTTTCACAAAAGCTTTCAGTTACACCTAGCTTCCTAACTTCCTGTTTCGCTGGGTGTCTGGCCGGCGATGGGCTGATGTCGTAACTGCGATCAGGAAAGGAACACAAGTCCAGGATGGAGTCCCAGGCAGCTGGCCCAGTGTGTGTGTAGGAAACAGCAGAGCAACTTGCAGAGAGCAGCAAATTACAGCACGTATCTCCTATCTCTCTCCTCTCTTTTGACTTTCCTGTTTGGACTCTAAGGTGATTGGAGGCACAGGCTGTGACATTTGACGGAAGTAGAGAGAGAGAGAGAGAGAGAGAGAGAGAGAGAGAGGGAGAGAGAGAGAGAGCAAATAAAAGAGAAAGTATTTATTTACAGTGTGATGATGCTAGTTAAGGATGCGGTTTCACACAGGATGTGCCCCCCTGCTTCGATCTGATAGGGGGCAGGCTGGAGCTCGGGGTGGTGGCCTGTATTGTGGAGCTGGTCTGGATTTTGGGCTGGACCCACTAGCACACCCTCAACGCTGTTTCCTGTCTAGGCGCAGAGAGATGAGAGCAGGTCAGCACAGGTCACTGGGAAAGAGAGCGGAGGGGAAGGACAGTCGAGGGTGTGTGATTGTGGGAGGTGTGTAATTGTCTGAGATATGCAGAAAGGTCATGTGTTGTGTTTTTTGAGGCCCTTTACCTCTCTCATCACCGCAGTGAACCAAATGCAGTCCCACAAGCAGAATCAAACATCCTACCGCTGCTGTATAGCGTTGAATCAGCGATTAACATATACCGCCCTTAGTCATTTGAGGTGTTTGTAATTTACAAACCATAAAATTTATCAAAAGGCTGATGTAAATCAAATAGACCTTTTTTCCCCCTAAAAGCTTCTTCATGTCATATTTCTGTTTAGGACACCAATTTTAACATTATTTTACATGTCAGATATATGTGTTTGTTCTTAAAAATGTGAATAGTGAGTGTAACTGTTATATATATATATATATATGTGTGTGTGTGTGTGTATGTATGTATGTATGTGTGTGTGTATAAGCGTGTATATGTGTATATGTATGTGTGACTTTGACATTAACATCCTCCATCTAATAATATAAGGTTAATGGCCTTAATGAGGCCTAAAAACGCAATGAGACATTGGATCTACTTTTTATTCACGGATCGCTTGTCTAAATAGGGGAAGTGGCTCACTGACCGTTTAGCCTTGTGCTAATGACGAATGCTGAGAAGTTTGAGCTGAGAGAGCAGACTATGGGTAATGATGAAAGCTTTAGTATGGAGATATGCTACTTTGATTCAAGGTGTTATGATTTGTCCTTGTTAAACAACATTCTGTTTGCGTGCAGTGGATGATGTTCTGTGTTTGATGTAACCGCTAATTTGACATTTACATCTACAGAATAGTGTTTTCCATCCTTTCATAGTTCTGAAATTTAAAAATGTATGGTTATTAACATTTTATGATTTTAAAAGAAGTCTCTTATTCAAAAATTTGGAATTTGTTTGACTAAAATTAAAAAACAAAATATATCATTACAGTTTGACAATAATTGTTTCATATTTTCTTACGTTTTAAATAGTTTTTTGGGGGGGTCCTTTGATGTATAGAAAATGTAAAAGAACAGCATTTATTTGAAATAGAAATATTTGTAAGATTATAAATGTCTTTACTGTCTTTTTAAAAACAATTTTATGTGTCCTTGCTAAATAAAAGCATCAGTTTCTTTAAAAAATATCACTGACCCTGAACTTTAGTGTATGTGCATATATATAAAAAAAAAAAAAAATTACTTAGTTGCAAATGTGTATCCTTAAATACTCATCTGGATCTTAACTATACAATGAAACCAGTCAGTATGGTTTAAGTTTAAACAAGTTCAGTTACTGTATCAGATTTGATTCAGAAATGCTCTGACTGGTTTAGTGAGTTCATAAAGTGAAGGATTTGTCAGACTGATTCAACCAGTAACTTTGTAAGTATTTCTGAATGATACATTAAGAGAAGCGGTTTGCATCGGTGCATCGGTAAAAACTGGTCATACTGTATTCACAGTTTGTGTGTATATATATATATATATATATATATATATATATATGAATGAATAACTTTATTCAGCAAGGATGCATTAAATTGATCAAAAGTGAAGTTAAGACTTTTGTATTATTATAAAAATATATTTCAAACTGTTTTACATATTAAAAAATCAGTATAGTTGAATGATTTCTGATGGGTCATGCGACACTGAAGACAAGAGAAATGAGTGCTGAAAATTCAGTTTTGCTGTCGCAGGAGTAAAGTATATTTTCAAATATATTAAAATCAAAATTGTATTTTAAATCATAATAATACTTTACAATATTGCTATACATTTAATTATACTTTTTTAGAGAGTTCTTTAAAAAAAATTAAATAAAAATCATTCGCAAATTTTAAAAGGTGGTGTTATTTTATTTAATAAAATATAAATGGTTTATGTAATTAAAATATAATTTAATAAATAATGGCATTTTAATCCGGTATCATTACATGTTCATTTTTGACATTTAATTTTGAAAGGTTCACTAGGAAGTGCCCAACGAAAAAGGGGCAACAGCAAGCATCAGCAAGGCTCAAACGTACATTGCCCCAATGTGTGAGAACAAGCGCACTAACCGCTATGCTATGGCTCCACTAGAGCTTCATGTAGCTGACGTGTTCATGCCTGTCCCCTGAAGAGCAGGAACAGGAGTCTGTCCATTAAAGTAGTCTCTGAAAACACTAGTGTACACTAGGCCAGAGGGGACAGGAGCAGTAAATCTGTGAAAGTGGATCTAGACCTGACAAACATGTGCAGAGCTGAGAAATACAAACAAACAACAGGACTGTTTGTCTCCCTGTTGGGTTACAGAAATACACACAAACGTACACCCACCCACACACACAAAACACTACAGCTTATGCTTCCTGAGTAGAGTCGTAGCAGTCTTGTGGCTCTTTAGTTTCTTCTTTTGTAAACACAATTCACGCCTCTGTTTTTGAGTCCATTATCTAACAGATAAGTCAGTCAATACAGTCTTGTGGCCACACCATTCTGCATTGATGTATGTATTTATGTGCTATATGCAGAAAAGAGCTTCTCTTTTGTGAACATGGTGTAAACAGGCATGTCAATAGACCCATAAGCCGTATCAAGCTACAGTAGCTATTAAAAAAGGCTTATATCTGCTGTGGATTTTTTTTTCTCCCTCTTTTTTAAAAATAATGTTAACGTGGCATTGTAAAAGAGATGGATGATCTATGTGGCAGATTGATCAGCGGGTAGAGACCCCATTATCTCCTTCCGTGTTAATTACAGTATGCTCAGCTTGTGTGTCAAAAGACGGATAACTGACGAAGGTAAAAGACCTTATTTATGCTTTCGTACTCAGCTGGCGGCAGCTTTCCCCTCTCTTTCTTTTTTTTCGCCTTCTCAGCGCTGAATATTTATCGTCCAGTAATATTACTCTGTCAAAGATGATCATCTCTGCGGAGATATTACTCGCTATCGTCACCTTCACAGGCATCCATTTGGACCCGCTCCTTCTCAAGTTACAAACTCTTCCTCTGCACGCAGAGTGGCTGAGCAAATTTGCGCAGAGATTTTTGGTCGTCCCCCGGGACGCCAGAAAGGTAATTCGGGTTGGGTAAATCAATATGTGGACAGCCAAGTCATACCACAACGCAGAGACATGGCACCAATCTCAGAATGCCCTGACATTTTGTGGCTTTTAGTGGGGTCACATTTTGCTAACGGAATAACAAAAGAAGAAAAACGCAGGGAAAAATTTCAGTTGCAAGCATCCAGATGAAGTCGATGCTCATCTGAATGGTTTTAAACTAAGATATCATTTGAACTAGTTCTGAAATGAATCATCATCCGTAAATATATATTTGGGCCTTTGCTATAAAAAAAAAATCAGAATGTGTACATTTTTGCGATGAATAGAATAAATCATTTTAGCCAACGTCATTCTGCTCAGGTTTGCTAACTTTCAGAAATGAGTAATTTTTACAGAAAAAGACTAAAATATGACCGTAAAGTTACCTTACCGTATGTGGGGTGAAAAACTATTAAGGGTTTAACATTTAATGTACCTAAATTTAGGCTTTATAAAAGTGAAAAAATTGTATTTACCATATGATTTATGGTAAAAAAAAAAAAAATACATAAACAACCAAGATTTTGGTTTCTGCCGTTTTTCTTATTAATGTACATTTAATCATTTTAATTTAACATTTTATCTGATTTAGTTAACGTTTATTGCATTTTTTAGTGTTGTGTTACCCTTATGGTGTTTTGTCTTTGTGTGTATGACTCTATGCACCATCTAAATAAGGCCTATAAAATCTTCCGGAAGAGGTTAGTTCTTGTGCGTTATTCAGGTTCAGTTGAGCTGCTGCTTCTGTCCACTGATCATTGTTTACATTTGAGTAAAAGCCCAAATTAAATCTGAAAATTTGAACTAAACCGTTTGATTCATATGGATTAGTTTTCCGATCTCTTTATGAAGTTTTTGAATTGTCAAAGTGGTGGTTACAAAGGCAGTCAATGGAAGGAAATCTGACCGCATCCTGTCATCAAAAATATCTTAATTTGTGTTCCGAAGATGAACAAAGGTCTTAAGGGTGCGGAACGACATGAGGGTGAGCAATTATTGACAGAATTTTCATATTGGGGTGAACTAACCCTTTAATACGGTTACTTTTACATACAGTATGGTTATTTACGGGTGTGACAACCGCATTCTGTAACCGAACTCACACCTGTACATTTTCAGGACTCACAACCACATTCTCGGAAAGCACGTGCTGTGTGAATGGAACACGACTGGACAACTCTGTCACATCATACATTGCGAGAAAGCTGTTCTGCGGCACAAACGTGTGTCTAAAGTATGCTGTATGTTTTAATTTGTGGTTTCGGTAACTTACAGTGACGGAGAAGTGAGCTGTATCATCAGAAAGTTTTAGATTCAGATTCAGTTTTTCTCCTACGGAGCCGCTCCTGTCAGTTTTGTGTTCTGCGTGTGACTCAGATGCTCCGCTCTCCACCCAAATAAAAGCTGCTGTCATTTAATGAAGGTTTGGTGGATGAACTAGTGGCTCAGCTGGACTCTTGTTGTGTCTGTAAGTGATAAGACTTTTTTCAGTTTTATGGACGTCGCCATCTTTGATATTACTTCAGTCACTGTTGCCATGGTTACTGGTAAAGAAAATGTGCTTGACTCCTGTTGCATGTTCATACAGACAGTATTCCAAATACAACTATAAGTTGCTGTGTGAACGGAACATTTCAAAACTCACACCTGTGTGTAAATGACAGTGTGAATGTATTGCCATTTTTATGGATGGGCCACATGCAGTGAACTCTGATTCATCATGTGGCTTTCTGTGTTACCACCTATTATTATAGTGGTTATTAGTCAGTTTTACAGTAAAAAGCAGATTTTAGTAGTTCAGATGGATTATTTTAACAATCATATAGTTTTATACAGCCACCAATATGCCATTCTGTAATACTAGAAACATTGTATTTATAATGTAGAATTCTGCCAGTTTTAGCAGGTAATTTAACAGGATGTTGTTTTGCTCTTTGAAATTAACCCAGGTACATCAAAACAAAGCTCAGTCTAAAAATAATGATAAAAATAACAATGAAAAAACATCCGTGGAGGATTTTATTTAGCTAGCGTTTAATTTGCTAACTAGATAGCATTTAATGTTTAATGTGCTAATGTTTTTAGTTTTTATTTTACAAGTACATTAGATACAGTATGTTAGATGTCATCAAGCAAAAAACGAGATGTGTGATGTTGAGATTTGACAAAATCACCTTACACCGAGGGTAGACCTTACACCGAGATCATGCCGCATGTTTATTGTTTGCGCTGTGTGCCGAAGGGCCCCTTCTTCTGAAACACACAGCAGTGAAACCCCCATGAAGGGACTTTTCAACTGTTACAGATCTTTTTTTCCTTTTTTCTTTCTTCTTATCACTGAGCGTGTGGTGTGAGAGGTAACATCACAGCAGTCTTTCCTGTGGTTTCATCTGTCAGACCTGATCCTCAGGCCTGTGTTTTTACCTCGCACCAGAAACAACACACTGTTATGAACCCTTACATACACACGCATTCTCTCGCTCTCCCTTTCAAAACCATTTATTCTTTTCATCACTTCCTGTCTGTTGACCAGACTGAAACAGCTTTCTGAAAGGCTGTCTGGAGTCAAGCTTGAGAAACTAAATTGGGTAAACAACAAAAAAATGTAGATTCATTTGGTTTTCTTTGTGCAAACAGGTTGTTCTGCCCAGGATTGTTTGCAATTTAATATTGTGCAAGGTGAATGTTATGTCATTGTTTTGTCATTCCTGCGTTGATAACGTTATCTCTCATCACTGCACCAAGTCTGAATGAGAGATATTATGTGTGTTGTGCAAAGGAATTTATTTGGTTTTTTGTGTATCTGTGTGTATTGAGTGTTATAATGGCATCACATCAGCAGTCAGACGTTACGGTAAGATGTCAGAGCATCACCTGGTGGACTAGCACAGAAAATAGGCTCTCGTGCAAATAGCAAACACCCACATACAGTATAACTATGAGAAATCCTTTCACGCCACATATTGACACATCTTTGAATTGATATCAGCTCATTTTGTCTCCTTAATTATTATTATTATTTTTTTTAATTTACAGCTGATTTTAGTTGAATCATATAAAAGCTTTTTTTTTTTTTTGCCTTAGAGAGAAAAACTGACTTTTTCATGTCATTGTAACTTTGTGTCCCTGTTGTGACTTTATCTCATAAAAAAATAATAATAATGTGACTTTCTAGATTCTTAAAATATTTTATTTCTGTCAAATGTATCTTATAATGTGTAAAAAATCAACTTTATTTTACCATTACCTTCTTTATTTGTGAACTTTGAGGCAAAACAATGATTATTTCCAAACAGATTGGCAGACCACTCCCCCTCATCTTCTATTGGTCAGCCAAATGGGTAGTCCTGCCCCCAAACCCAAGCTATTGTTTGAAACCAAAGTTGACTTAACTCAGTGTTCTGAAATGGCTATGAGCGAATGTGTTTAAAATTTGAGAAAAAACTTCTACTCAACTTTCTAGTATACAATAAAGACTCTTGTCTGTATTGTAAAACTATATTTAGATATATGTACATTTTGTTTTTTAAATTAATGTTGTTGTGTATTTACTAATTTTATTAATAATTACACAGCAAGTTTAACTATATTCAGTTTTTTTAAATAGCAACCCCATATATACATCTCCAACATTAAAGGGATAGTTCACTCAAATGTGTATATATATATATATAATATATAAACCATTATATATATATATATATATAAACCATTACTATTGATTGGAAAGAAAATTGGACAAAAAATATCACTTGAAACACTTCTCAAAATTTCTTCTTTTATGTTCCACAGAAGACAGAAAGTCGCTCGGGTCTGGAATGACACGAGGGTGAGTAAAAGATGACAGATTTTTTATATTTGGATGAACTTTCTCTTTAATAGGAGCATTCTAATTTCTTCTAAATCTGTATTTTTGCAAACTCATCACTAAGTGTCTGTCTAAAAATAATGATGAGGTACGTAGTTCAAGCTTAGAAAGAGAGTATGTGACAGAGAGTAGGTTTGGTGGGGCCAAGAAGGGTCGTGATCTTAACAGATGTCACCTCACATGTCACTTCACCATCTACACGGTTGCCACAAACCACCATCCAAGTGTACTCAAATGCAGCACGCATTAAAAACACTCACAGTCGCCTCTTATCAGATTACCATGCCTTATGATTGGCCTTCCATTGGCCTCTTTATTTAATAGAAGGTTCCTTTCTTCTTTGAGATGCCATAGAGTGTTAAATCACTGTGCTTGAGCCCTGTTATCTATGTTGAGGCCTGTTCTTGTAATGGGCTTTATTGATCTAAACAACATCAGGCTGGCCGTGATGTTATTAAGGTGAAGATAACTTCACTGTAACTTCCACTCAAACAATGTATTAGTGTTTTATTGGGTTTAAATAACTTTGGCTTTTAGACGCTAATGTAGCCGGTTAGTCACCCTGCTCTTTTATGGCTGCAGGATCTTAATAAAGCTTTCCTCTTTACATCCTGCTGTGTGTGAGTGTGTTTGTGTGTGAGAGAGGACAGGAGATGCCAAGTGCTTGCTGGGAAGTTTCTGCATCTTTAGTAAACAGCAGGAACTCTAAATAATCGGAGTAATTATATGTTGGTGGTATCCGTATTAAGCAACGCATTATCAAGCCGTGGTTCATTCCGACCCGGACCTTTAAACTCGATCCACAAGGCTGTCTTTTTTCTTTGTCAAATTAACATATGTGGTAAGAATTATTTGTGTTTTTAGAATCATTTATTAACTGCATTTCGCAGTGAACTGTTAAAATGGATGTTCGGATGTGTTTTTTGTCTTCCAAGGGCACACTGAATCCAATATTTATGAAATAATGATCTCATTCATCTACAGGCATATTTTCTGTGGGAAATTTAATTTGCAGCTATTTAAAGCCATGCGTTTGGTAATGAATTATTTTGTCATCCTGCCTCTGATGAGATTCATCTTTAATAACTGTAACAATTATTTTATTAAAAAAGAGGAGCCATGCATTATGGCTATCTCAGCAAGGTCTAGAGCGCGCAAGGATTCTCATTAGGAGGGTATTATTACCCCTGCTGGGCTTTCATTCACACTACCCAACTTAAATTACATTGTGTCAACAATGTTTGCATTAAATTTAAGCAGTCATATTTACCAATTTTTCCCTCTCTCTCGCTCCCTACTACTGACACATTTAGATGTATTAAAAAGATAAAACACAGTTCTTAATCTGATAGGATGGCTTATTGAACGTTTACCTCAGTGCTGACTTTTAATAATGCAATGATATTGAATTTGTATGCCAGTTGTTTTTTATTAAAATGTTTTTGAAAGCTGTAGCCAGCCATATTGTTGTCCGAGAAGTTGAAAACTGTCTTTAAAACAACTTATGTGTTACACAGAATGAAGAAAGTTATGCAAGTTTGTAGTTTTTGTCTGGCAGCAAATTGGCTAAATTTAAAATAAACATTAGACCAATGCAGCATCACCTTCTTTTTTAAGAAGGGGCTTTTTGATGGAAACTTATCTAAAGGTGCATCATGACAAAAATCACAGCTTTGCTAAAAAAAGTAATACTTTTTGCATATTAAAGGCATGACCAGCAATACTCTATGACAAATGTTGCAATTTCTGTTCATCAGCCTCTCAAGGAAGTTAAAACGTTCCAATCGGAAACAAATACTGTGTAATACCTATTTTAATGCTTCCCCAGTTTTTTTGCTGATGCCTATAAAAGATTCCACAGCACATGGAACCATCTGCCAACATGGAAACCAAATGCTGTAGCCTCTGTTCCGCATTTTACCACGATGCACTGTACACAAACAAAATGTTTATGGCTCACTGAGCTGAACCTATCCTGGCCCAAGACAGAAGCGAAATTGCTGAATGTGAGGTAATCGGTTATTTCAGTTTGACCACTTCCTTAAACTCCTGCTATTACTCATAGTGATACTTTTCCAAAGAAAACCTCTGACTCTCCTGTAGGCATAACGGTTTGGTCGATTTATGTAAATCAAATATTTAGCTGGACTTTAGAAGTAAAGTGGAGACTATGATTATCTGTACCTGGAAATTGCAGTGTCGGGGAGAGGGCACTGTGATGGAATGGCAGAGCAGTTTGTCTTTAATGTCAGCCATTCTTCAGTGTCTTGTTTAGTTCTTTTGCAACATTGAGAGACTAGAATATTAAAGAAGGATGTTTGCCTTTTACAATGTTTGAGCTTTTGATTATGAGAGCACCAAGATGCTTTAACAGTGTCTTAGCTTTATTTGATGTATATTCCAAATTCTGTCTTGAAACTCTAGAGGGCGCAGGCTGATGGGTCTTTAATGCAAACTGATGATATTCACAGAGTTTAACTACTTGGCACATGCTGACTGGTTCATGTTCAATACATAGCCAGTGCTTACTGCTTAACATAAGTGGCTGGCTAGAATTCACTAAAGCAGTTTGCGACATGCTTTCAGAGTTCCTCTGAAACCCTCCACCTTCCCCAGCTCCACCTGTTTAGTTCTGCTATGGGTTATTATATATGCTATTTGTGCTGCAGCAGTATGTCTTAAATACTCACAGCACCGTATCATTGTATGATTCAGCACTAGCAAGTTGCTGTACTTGCTTTGCAGCAGTAGGAATAATCTACGACAGCAGCAGATCTATTCCACCAAGACCAAATACATTAACATTGTCATATCCATCACCATGCTAAAATCTTTAGAGAATTGCAGTGATGGAACTATTGTAATGAATCAAATCATTTCTTAAAAAATGTCACTTAAGTAAATTTTATTAGTAAAATGTATTATACTTTATTCTTTATTTTAAAAGGGATAATGCACATTAATTAAGATAGGCACTCAAAGTTGATTATATAAATGTGCCAGCTTAGCCATACAGGCTGATTTTCATCTGAAGTCCCTGACAGGTTGATGGTAAAGCCCACGAGTACATAAATAACAAACATTCCAGCAAACATTGCCACAAACATAAAAGACTTTACCTATAAAACCCAGAAGCAAGCAATAAACCACTACTTCAAATTATAAAGACATGTTTGATTATCCAATAACCAACCTTTTTATAGATTCAAAAATAAATAAGCAAAAATGTAATATTTTTTACTTCTATAGGTATAGTATTCCAGGCATTAAACATTTTGAATCTATTTGACTGTAATTTATGGTTGAGCCTATAATTTAATGTTCTGCAGAAGACATCACAATAAATAATAAAATCACAATTTAATGTTTTTTTTTTTGAGCAAAAACATCAATATTAAGATTAAATATTGAATACTAGCAAAAGGCTTTCAGCTATATAATCTAATACCCAACAAGCAAAACATTTTTTTTTTCAATGTCATTTATTTTACCCAATTGGAAATGTGTCTTGTTTTAAGCATAAACCATTTCTATTTTAACAGAAAAACAAAACAAAAATACTGATAAAAAAAAAAATAGTGTTGTCACATGTGATATATCTACTTGTATCGATACACTTTTATTAACTCTCGACACAGGTTGTCAAATGATCTTCATTATCGTCACTCCATCAGAGTGACGTAATCTGCTAGATGTAGCCACCTCTTCCAGCATATTACTTGGATTTTTAACCCTTGTTTTCCTTCAAGGACAAACAGTGTACGTGACGGCAGATCTCTTTGCGAAAGTCCCTGAGCTCTCCTGAAGAAGCAGATCCCTTTTCAGCGCCAGCTGTTCTTCCAGATAAACTCTGCAGTGTGCTCGCAGATTCTCTTAATATGATTCCGCAGGGTTTGGCTCAGGAGAATAGACGCAAAACAAGCGTGCCAGGAGAAAGAGCATTGAATTTTTAATCAGCAGGCCCTCGTAGTGCAGCAGCACTTTTTTAGTAGGCAGCCGGCTCATTCATGAGCAGATGTTCAGCGCAGGTCCAAACTGCAGTTAACATGAACTCTGCTGCCCTCTCAGCCGTTGGCTGCAAGGACGTTGGCAGTGACCCCGGCATCTGAGAATTCATTCCCGGCAAAAAGCACCGAGCGCCGCTTCGCCCAGACCCTTTTTTTAGCCATGTTGCCCAGCCCAGGAGCTGGCCAGAAATGGAGGAGGGCTTTTCTTTTGACAGGCCATCAGTCTTCGCTCTGACACTGATGAAAGACTCGCCCGGGTCAACTCAGGGGACCGGCCCCAAAAATTCCTGAAGACAATTTTGCTCAAGTTTATCATTAATTTTTATGACGTCCTCTGTATGAAAATAAGCCACCTGGCATGAAAACCAAAACAGAAACTTGGAAAACAAAAGCAACCTTTTTTGCGTCATTTGGTTGAAGGTACCCTTGAAATGGGGAATTGCTATATCAGATTAACGTAGGTGGTTTAAGAGAACACGCTGGTCAGGTTGGTCGCTACACTCGAGCCCAGCTGCTGCTGTGGTTAGCCAGGTGGTTCGGTTAGCGTGGTGACCTCAATACACCTCAAGAGACTCGAATAACAACCAGTACAGATGAAGCATTATCGTGTTTCATTTACATAACACCGTTATGTTGCAGTACGTCCATGTAGCCCTTTCCCATCAAACGACAAATATGCCAAACCGGCATATGTTCCACACGGAAAGTGTGAAATGTTATTCTTTTTCGTTGCGGTGCATGTGAAGCTGTAATTGAAGGATGATGAGGTTTTAAGTTCTTTTTTTTTTTTTTTTTTCTTCAAGCACTTGTTTCTTCAGCACGTCTCCTACTTCACACTATCTAATTGGCCATTTTCAGGTTGGGTTTATGAGAGCAAAACTAATTAGTGTTTCTAAATTCAGAGAGCAAGAAAGAAGGAGAAAAAAAAGGAAAACATGGTTGAATGGATTGTTCTGGTTTCCTCTCTAGTGTCAGGCTCATAACAATGAAATAAAGAGTCTAATCACTTTCAAACTGCTTGTTTTTTTGTTTTTTTAACCAGCACTGAATGTCACTTTCTCTCCTGGCATTTTGTTTGGCACCATCACAGGCCCGGGAATAAAGCGAGTGCTTGCCCTCTTTACAAACTTTTTCCTTTGTAATTCGTGGGAAGGTTTTGCAGGGCAAAAACAATGCGTGTGTTGTTAGGTGGGGTTGTTTCTTCTTTTGATTTGGAACGTCCTGGTGAAAGACGGGTGGAGGGTGGAGAGTTTACAGTAGCGTTGACTTTTCGCCTGTTACCTTTATTCAGAGCTCCAGCTGCAGCGCGCCCTCAGGAAGGCCACCACGGGAGCACACACACACACACACACACACACGCCATCCCCCGTGTGAAAGCAAGCACTGTTTGAGTTGGCATGCGTAACTTTTGCTGCCTATGCAAGAAAGACACCAGCGGCGGCCACGCTAGCCAGACGGGCTGTCGTTCTTCTAATCAGGATGTGCCTTTTCCACCTCTCTCAGGAAACACATTTCTGCCTCTCCCTCCCCTCAGCGGCAAAAAAGCAAGGGTTGGACGGGAGGGAGAAAGTCGGTGAAGATGAGTGACAGGATCAGAGTCCGGAGGGGATTGGGCTAATCTGAGTTTAGTAGCACTCCCTCAACACCTCACCCTCCCTGCCTCCACTGGGCCTTCATTTATATTGAATAAAAAAGTTTATAGGTCAGTTTAACAATGTGCCGTAAAACTCGCACTATTTTTATTTTTCCACCTCTCCGCCGGAGGGATTCGCATGGAGAGGGCCAGTAATTAAGAAGCTGTGAATCCAGGGTTAGGGAGGAAGAGTGTTTAAATGCAATTAGAGCATCTGCTCGAATCAATTTGAACCCAATTACAGTTTTCTTGAATGTGCTATTATTTGTTTAATCAAGGGAATTTTGCCCTTTTAAGATGCTAAAAATGTATCGCGAGATTATTTAAACGCGGAGTGAAAATAAACTCGGCGGAAGTGGGTAATGAACAATTGTTTCAAAGTGACCTCTCTCGTTGTGCCCTCCCTCGTTACCTTTTTCTTCTCTGAAAGGAAAACTCCATTTGATTTGTCTGGAGATAAAGCTATCACAATATCGGCTGGATAATTAGCCCAAAATCCGCATCAGTTTTTTTTTTGGGAACTGGATGTGGAACACCAGTCTCTGATGATTCGAAGTTTCAGTAGATTTCCTCATTTCTCACTGATGTTTTTTTCTTGTCTGTCCTTCTCTCCTTTCTGTCTGCATTCTCTTCCACCAATCTTTCTACCTGCTGTCTGTCCTGCAGGAACGAGAGTGCAGTGGTCCAGCCCTGTGGATGCTGAAGGGTATGCCTCATTTTTAACAGTGTATGTGTGTGCCTAGCCACACTTTTGAATGAATTTCATTGCAACAGATAACGAAATATTAAACCAAGTGGAATTTGCAAGCAAATGATGCTAGGCCTTCTCAAAACTGCACTTTTAAACACCTTTTGTAATTACTTTTAACCAACTGGTCCCTAAACCATTTTTAGTAGATATGTGAAGTCAGTTCAGCTCTAGTTACCTTCTTTGTTATCCGTTCACGTCAGTTCATAAAAATGCTAATTTAGGATATGTGTGGTAGTTTACTCTTTTTAGTCTTAACAGTAATTCTATAAAGCCCAACAAATATTTTTTTTTATTAAATGTTTTATTTATTTAAAATAAATGTTACTTGGTTTAACATTGAATACATATCTAATGCAGTTTTTATTCATTCATTCATTCATATTTTATTTAAATGCAGTTTTGTTTATTTATTTATTTATGTAAAATAACTGAAGTCTTTTTGTATGTTTACTTATATAATTTTTTTTAATTACCACAAATTCTACATTGCTTTATTTATTTAGAATAGATTCTATGTTGAATATTTATTTATTTATTTTTAGAATAAATTCCACATTGTTTACTTTTTTATGCAGTATAAATGTTTAGTTTAATAATGAATGAATGAATTTGGTTTAACACTTGGTTTAATATTTAATTTGTGTGTAATGCAGTAACATTCCTATATTTGTGTAGAAGTGTGAATTAATTGACCCTTTCAGACACTTTCAAAACACATCTGTTAGAATTTGCTCACAGTTTAGATGGCTTGATCAGCACGTACACAAGGTCCGTTCTAGATATTCTGAATTCTAAGATTGTACACAGTTTGACTAGTATACCGCCAAAGTCCTTTTTGATCCATGTCTCTTGTGGCCTTCACTTCCTACTGTATGTGATGTGTAAACACAACAAACAAACCATGACACTGCCCACATGTCACAGTGCCAGTCTGTGTTCAAATTCTGTTGTTTACAGTAAACATTAATATATATTCATGACCTTGAGTTATATAAGCATTCTTTTGCGGCATATGCCATGCCATATTAGTGTTTTTTATCATATTGTCTCTAAAACGGGTGCTCAACAAACATTAACCTATATATATTTGGAGTGTTTCTAAATGTCTCAACTCTGTCATCAGTGTTTGATTTGAATTATGTATTTTATTTAAAAAAAATTGCATTGTGAGATTAATGGAGCTCCTGCAATGTCTGTATTCCTACCAGCCTGGCCAGGCAACGTTTTAGAGAAGTGCCTCTAATAGTTACGCTCGCTTGCAAAACTGTGTACGTTACAGATTGATAGTAAATGGAAAACATGAATGTAAATTGTGTCCTTTGATAATGTAAATGGAGAGCCGAGCTATTTTCCCCCACCCCCATAAAGAAATCAGCCCTATTTACATAGTCAGTTGTGCTTATGAGACTTATGGAAATCAATCTCTTGTCATTTTCCAACTACACAATTTCACGTTAGTTCAGAGATCACATATTTGAAAGTCAATATTGTGACATTGGCTCAGCTCCATGTTGGCAACATGAATTAAACATAACAAACAAAACAACACACTCTTCTGACAAACTTTTAGATGAGTTTTAATGCATTAATCTTTCACATTGCATGCGAATGAACCCAAAATGCATGATTATTTCCTCTTGAATATAGATTTTTCAGCGGGCTTTACGGAAATGTTGCACTTATGAAAGTCCAATCTTTTGGCGATCCGAGTTGAAAAGCACTCCAAATATGTTTAAGTGCAGGTTATCATTTAGTTATTCAGATTTATGACCATAACAGAAAGTAAAAGCAGGTGGATTCGAGTCTGTCCATTAAAGTGTACTTTCCAGGGTCCGGTTTTAAAGTGGCCAGCAAGGTGGCTGTGATAAGAGTTATTGAGGAGGGTCTTTGCTTAAACGTCTTGCACATGGTTTACCACTTTCTTTAAAACCACTTTTAGGACTCATAATTGCTACTTAAATGTTGCAGATGGGTTATGACTAATGAGAGGACTACATTTATGAATCTGCATGAGTACATGAAAGCTCTCCTTGCTGTTGAATTTAACCTTTTCAATATTGACTAATTATTGAGGTTAGAAAAGATCTTAAGACACACCGCAGTACTTTAATACATTCCATTAGTTACATTAGTCGACACCTTTCAGAGCTTTCTACCTCATTTTTTTGAATATCTTGATTGTGAATCCTTTGACTGTAGCTTTCCACTCTTGTGCAGAATATGACATTTAATAATTGAACCGTGCAGGTTGGTTGGCTGTTTAACAAGACCTTTGAGCTTCGTTTACACCGTGGCTGAATGTGGCACAAATCTTTTTTTGTTTCCTTAGTGATATGTGAACATTTTAATTTTAAACGAATACCTGATTTTTATTTGTATTTTTTTGGACAGAAGTACGACGTTAGGTGTGATGCCTGTTGCCTGACTAGTTTTTGTGTTTGTAGCTTTTCGTCCACGCTTGTTGGCTTTTGAGGTTTTATATATATACTACTAAAAGCAGACAATACAGTCTTTTAAAATCTATTGGCCGTTTAAAAAAAAAAAAAAAAAAGGTTTGCTTCGTTATGTTCCACCCCAACTTCCTGTGTAAATAGGAAATACCTCAGCACAGGAAAGAAAACTTTGCTCGGCAAGCTATTTCTTTAAAAGATCATGTGAACAACCTTACAAAAAAGAAACTGAGCAGATAATTGGACTTGCACACTGTGGTTTGCGTTACCAACATAACTTTGGTTTCACAAATACAGAGTATTATTTTTCAGTTTTTTTGTAGTCATTTACACTACCGTTCAAAAGTTTGGAGTAGGTAAGGTTTTTTTTTATTTTTTTATGTTTTTTGAAATATTGCTCAACAAGGCTGCATCTATTTGATCAAAAATACAGTAAAACAGCAATATTGTGCAATATTACAATTCAGAATAACTGTTTTCTTTTAATATATTTTAAAGTGTAATTTATGTTTTTTATGACGTTACTCCAGTCTTCAGTGTCACATGATCCTTCAGAAATCAGTTTAATATGCTGATTTGGTGTCAAAGAAACATTTCTTATTATTATCAATGTTGAAAAAAGTTGTGCTGCTTAATATTTTTTTTCAGGATTTTTTTTTAGAAAGTGCAAAGGTTTATTTGAAATGGAAATATTTTGTAGCATTATAAACGTATTTATTGTCACTTTTAATCAGTTGACTGTATCTTTAAAGGGTTTCCTATTATGCTTTTTCACTCTTTCAACTTTAGTCAGTCCGCAGTGTTGCTGTTTGAGCATAAAAAAGACCTGCAAATTTACAAAGCTCAAAGTCCACTTCAAACCGAGAAATCACTTTTGATAAACTACAATGAATGACTCGTTTGGACTACAACACTTATTTTCCCAGATTTTTGACATCACAAATACTGATGAATGGGACGAGACCTGGTTGAGCTGCACTAGAGAAGGCAACGAGTGTTATCCCTGTGTCGGAGACATGCTAGCTTTCCCAAGGCAGATGAATTTAGAGTGGTTACAAATCATCCGGGTTTAAATCGTGCTCAAATTGATTTGATTTACACTGAAGCTCACAGCTCACTATGAAGCTCACTATGGTAAGGGGCATGACATTTCCCGACCAGGCACCAAGTGCTGCCAATCACAACACACATTGGCCCGGCTAACCAATCACAGCACATTTTGTATTTCAGAAGGCGGGCCTTCATTTGATACAGGAACTATTCAAACCGATCATGCCAGACTAGGGAAAGAGGTGTTGTAATAATGTACCATATGTGAAAAATAATGTTTTTCGAGCAAACTAGTATGAGAGCCTGTTCTAGTACATCTCCAAAACAAAATCAAGACTTTGTAAAAGAGCATAATAGGACCCCTTTAATGAAAAAAACTACAAAAATCTGAAAAATCTTACTGACCTTTTAAACTTTTGAACGGTGAATATGTATACTATATGTATGTGTTTAAAAGAGCTGTGTAATTAAGTCATTAACAAAGCAGTTCAGTTTACTCATTCTAACTGGAATCGCTTTTTTTGTATGTTTTATAGTGTATCGTTTTTTTAAAAACATTTTGGTTTAACACACTGCCTTTTAATTAACAATTAATAATTTAATTTAATTATAAGGCATATTGCCTTATCTTTTCATAATTTTGTGCTTTAAAACTCCAGATCCAGTCTGTTCTATGCACACACACACACACACACACACACACACACACACACACACACACACACACATCGGCAATGTCATATTGTTCAGAATGGTGACATAAGGGTCAATCCCATCTGTCCTCCCCCTCTCTTCCTCTGCTCGGTGGTGTTATACGCTTCTGCTTCACACAGATCTGCCAAAGCGACTCACCCCAGCCTGTTTGTGCCCTGTCTCTGTTTGTAAATACACAGACGGAGGACACGGGTGCCGCTCGGGGTCATGGCTGCCTCGTGGATGCTCCAAACCCAATGTGACAAGCAACAGATGAGTCACAGCACCCCGAATCTAAAGAAGCCGACAGTTCCTCTCTCTGTCTCGCACTCTTTCCCCTTGGGTCACGTGAGGATTAGTGACACCTTCGCTGGCATCCTATAGGCCTCTGCCGAACCCTGCCATATCATCCTGCCTCAGTGCCATTACCCTCCCCCTTCCCTTCTTCTGTTTATCTTTTTCTTTTCTCGCCCCGTCATATTCAGTGCTGTGTTCTCTTTTAAAGGTCTGGCTGCTTCTCTCCATGCCAGCTAAACACAAGGCATGTTTCTTAGGATCAGTTTATATAAATGGTGATAGCTTTTCTTTGAATATTTGTATAATATTTGATTTATATTTTAATTATAAAAAATGAACAATACATGCACACAGTACATACACAGATATAAAAATATAAATATAAAATTTTAATTAGAGTTCTACTTATATATATGAAATTAATCTTGTCTGTGTGTATAATTAAAATAAAAACATTTTAAGAATTCCTAAATATGCTTCTTTTGTCACTCTAAATACACAAATCTTTCTTTCTTTATTATGGCACATTTGAAGGGCCGTATCTTTTCATTGCTTGTTCCTAAAAAATGTTCATCATGTTCACACACTTATTCTTGACATTTTTGTAAGATATTCAGTCATATTTTTTCTTTAGAGACAGATAGACAGCACCGAGTCAGCATCTCCCTCTCAAAGTCAAAAGATCAAAGCATCTCTCATCTTGTCCTTCTCAAAATCTGAAAATCCAGCTTGTCTTTTTTTGTTCTTTCTCCAGCCACACAAAGTAACAAACGCTAGCCGGTGTGCTCGGCCCCATGATTACCATCCTTCCACCGTAATCTGTCCATCTTTTTAAGCAAATAGCATGACCTTGCATAACCGAGGAGAACAACGTAGTTCTCTGACCCGATGAGGGTGTTTAAATGCTAAGCTGGATGGGATGATGAACCCGGAAACTATTTGCCAACTTTAACCGGTAGTTTGACCCTGCAGTGTTGACTCACATGTGAGATTTCTTTCCCATGTGCTCTTGCAAGCAACCTGTGATTTTAAGTTCATGTGTGTTTCTAGGCTGGTTTTTGACTACAGTCGCTCAGAGCTGTGCAGTTATGTTATATGTAAATGTAATATTATCAACACATCCAATTTGGTTAAATGCTGTAGTGTAGGCGGCTGTTTTGATCCTTGTACCCACAACACTTAATTCAGACTTTGGGCACTTATTGCGGTAGTTCGGTGACTCTGTGTTTCTAAAAAATAATGTTGCAGTGATAGGAATGTGAGTGTTTAGTATTTATCTGATTGATCTTTGTCAAGCAGGAAAAAAAAGACAAACCGCTATCATGTAGTTTGTGTGTGTGTGTACCTGTTTCATACTCGTATGAAAATTGCTGCCATATATCAAGATCTAAAGTGAAGCATTTAAATATTCAAATACAGATCCAAAACAATTTGCAGGCATTACTTTGCATAGAGTGTTATTTGTTGACTCGGAGAGTGTTGGAACAAAGAGCGAACGCTGGCCGATGGGAAGTAGAAAAAGATACAGCCTTTTCTCAGAATAGCGGGAGATAAAGGTGTGGAAGCGTTGAGTCTACAGTACATAAACATACTGGTAAGTTATTTAAAGAAAGAAAATACATTGACTTGTGCTTTGATAGTTTATTTTTTTAAATAACATTTTCTTTTTATTGCTGGGCATCAATTAATCGCATCCAAAATAAAAGGTTTTGTGTACATAATATGTGTGTGTACTGTGTATATGTATTATGTATATTTAAATACACACACATGCTTGTATACATTTAAGAAAAATGTTATGTTTAGATATAAAATATATTTATATATAATATAAATGATATGATTATAAATATATACATGTAAATATTTTCAAAATATATACTGTATGTGTGTCTTTATGTATACATAATAAATATACATAGCACACACACATATATTATATAAACAAAAACTTTTATTATGGATGCAATAAATCACGATTAATCATTGCCCAACACTAGTTATTTAAAAAGAAAAAACCTTTGTGGTATTTTGCTTCAGCTGCATGTCTTCCTCAGAACATAAAGATATTTTGAGGACTGTTTCCATGCACATTATGGTATAAATGTTCAGTTTCTCACACTAATAATATAGCTCATTGGTCATACTCTGTAGGTAACTTTTGTGATGCTCATGGTGCTTTTGCATTCTTTTCAAAGCTTGAATGTCCTTGCACTGTAATTGCATTGACAAGTCTGACCAGCACAGACTTCCGAATATCTCCTATCCTGTTCTGTAGAAAAAAAGAACTTCATACAGGTTTGTAGCGACATGAGGGTGACTAAATGAAGATGGAATTTATCATTTTTGAGTGAACAAACCTGTTTGAGAGTTCTCATGTTGAGTCCACGCCGTTGCCGAGCTGAAAATGGCCCTTAAAACATCATAATTTCTCTCCACATTTCAACACAAAAGACTCTATTGTGACCATGCTGTGCAGATGTTTATTTAAAGTCTCCTCTCTCACACAGTAACGTACGTTTCACCCAAAGAAAACACACCACCCCCCTTCTAGCTGTGTATGTGAGAGTGTGTGTCCATGAGTGGGAGGCAAAGAGAGGGAGAGAAAGAGTGGAATAAATAAAGAAACATCAAGTGGTGATTTAGTGGGAGAGATAGAGACAAGACAGAATGTGGCGGGGATGGGACAGATAGACAAGCGGGAGAAATAGATGGGGTTAAGAGGCGCGAGATGGAGAGAGACTGGAAAAAAATAGATCGCCTGAATGTTTGACAGGGTTAAACACAGTGAAAGATTACCAGAGAAATCTAAGACATCTGTAGCGAGTATCAGCAAGAGCATTAATTAGGAGGAATCAGCGGTTTTTAATTCTTTTCTATGTGCTCGGCAGTAATGAAAGAGATGAATAATTGAAGGGAAGGAGCAGCCTTAGAACACTGTTTAAATGTAGCTAATGTCACTTGATTTACTCATTTATCGTATCAAATAATTTCAATAAAATACTTGTTAAATTTTTGTTGTTGTTGTTCTGCAGATGGAATCTCTTACGGGGAAAAAAGCAAAACAATTTAATTGCGACACCTCAATGCCACAACGTGGTACAGTGCTAATACATATTCACATACTTATATATTTATGCACGTATATGAATTAGGTAGTATAACAATTAGGAAGAAAAAGCAGAAATTACAGACAGTTTATTGCCTTGTTTAAGTCTGATCATTTTATGAAATAGCTTCATGATTTGAGATTGATACATAGTCATAGCACATCATTCACTCAGGATGAGTTATGAATTAAAGATTAGTATATAGATTTAGGGGTTTAGAATATCTCTAGCCCACACGATGAGCAATAATCATAGTGATTTAGCCTGTTACAGACAGTAGAAGGAGATTAATCTACCCTAAAGACAGTGTCCGATGGGGAGGAGACTGGTATTCAAATTAAGATCTCATTTATTCATTTATTCATGTAATCCATGATAATCCCCAATAGAGGTGCAGCATGTCAGAGTGTGTCAACAAATCGCATTTGATGGTGCTGATCATGTGACCTTAGTGTAACCAGTTTTACTATAGTTTCCATGGGAGTTAAATTATGATTCATGATTTAAGCGTGCTGTTATTGTTTTGTTAACCTAATAAACTTATAGCGAGGTACGAGGCTGCTTTAAAAATCTCCCATCAGCTCCACTGATCATTCCTTTTGTTGAATAATTGATTTTTACTCGCATTTTAAGTAAAATTAATATCTGATCAAATTAATATTAATATGAAATATTTATGATGAGTGATAAAACTATGAACTATCTGCAAGATGATAAATGGCAAGAAAATTCCAAATTAAGATAGAGCCACTAGTCTGTTTTTCATTTCGAGTTTAAGAAATAAATGAGAGAATTATTTTTTCAGCTACATGCAAATTAGACAAATTGTGCTTAGTGGACAGAATAAGGACTAAATGTTTTCTTTAGTCCAGAATAAGGACTAAAGTTTGTAAGGAGACTGCAACTCAAGGGGAGATGAATAATGTTTTCATAAGTGTGTGTTTTTAGCAGTTTATAGCAACTAGGTGTTTCTAATAGATTGAGAGTTGTACAGTATGATGCGACCAAATTAGACTTTTGCAGCATGTTCACAGTTTTGACAGGTTATGTTCAAATGTAAAAGTTTTATAATGCTGGCTTCCCTATCTCCATCCTGTGATTTATGTTTTTGAAATGACTGCAGGCACGAATCATTAGAAAGCTTAATTTATACATAATGACAATCAAAAGAGTTAATCTGCATTGAACAGTATTTCTTTACATCTCAATGTTAGATGTTGTTCTGTATGTCACCCATATGATGTATATGGAAATAAATGAAAGCGATAATGTCCCGGGGAAGCGTATTCAAAGCAAGCAGTCAGCCTAAAGCAATGCACAGTTAACATTGAGTTGTTATGAGCAGGGATGCAACGATATCAAAATCTCATGATATGATAATATCTCAATATGAAGTTCACAATACAATATTATTGGGATATTTTAAAAAAGGACAAATGAAATTTAAATTTTGTACATTTTAAAGTTAAATTATTCTATCTAATGCACATTGAAAGCTCAAAATTAAGAGCTTTAACCCATGTTCCTAACTGAGAAAAAATAGGTAAAGAAAAATTAAGTCAATTGACTTAAATGAGTCTCAACCCATGGTCTCAGTCTAAATTACATTCACACTGGTGTTTTAGAAAGCCAAATTAATAAGAATATAATAATAATAATGATAACAACAACAATTTTATATTATTGCTGTTCCTATTACAGTACAGTAATAGCCACATATTTGAAAACAATTGCACTAAAATAAATGAAAATGAATATTTCATAGGTATATTATTATTGTTTTAAACTACAGTAGGGAAATTACAATACTTCTTCCATAATTTCCACACTTGGAAGAGATATTATGATTTGGACTGCATTTAAAAGTTTTAAACTTAAGCCCTATTTTGACGGAAATGGCAGTAGAGCTTTTATTTTGAAGGACAACTCCAGCTTGTGAAAACAGTCTCACTACTAATTTCATGAAATGCTGTAATCATCTTCCATGAAAATAAAGCATAATTAGTGCTGTTGCATTCCCAAATGTGCTCTAAACTCACAGCGCATGCGATAACGAGTTCACTGTTTTAGTTCATTTGACAGATACTATGTCAAAGCATAATGGCCCAAAACACAACTTTAAAGAACTTTTATGCTAGAACAAGACATTTAAATGTATTTTAAAAACTACACTACACAAGACCTTTCGTTTCATATCATCATGTGACCACAATAATATTGCGATGCTACAATATTTATAAAACCGTTACATCCCCAGTTATGAGATCTAGTTAGGCAGCGTGTGATACAGGATGTTCAGCTGTTTGAAGTTTTTGCCTTTGTTTTTCACATTTACTATGTGATTTACATAACCAAATCAGAATTCAGTGGTATTTTCAATTGTTGTACACTGTTAAAAATGATATGGTCGATTAGTCATTGCGACATATGCTTTTCCATTACTTTAACCTATTTCAACTTCATTTTTATGCTATGAGAGACAAGATTTAAAAAAATGAGAATCCATTTTGATTGCTCTAAAACTGAAGACTGAACCTTAATTTTTAATTTGACTTTTTTGACAGTGTACGATGTAAATTCAGCTTCCTGTTTCTGTGACTGTTTTGGACACTATTTATGGTGCGGAAGCTCTCATTGTGGATATTTTTACATAACAATGTCTTGTCAGAATTAAATATTCATAGTTATCTGAAAACAATCCATGGTTCGGACTGAAATGATAGCTGCTGTAATAAATATAGTCACTTGTAATGATAGTTCTGAATTTTAATGCCGGTTTATGAACATAATAAAGGCAACATGAAAGACTTGCCATTCAATATCAGATAGCCAGGGAGAAGCAAATGATTTCAAATATTTGATATTTAAATTATTTTCAAATGAACAGAGAAGTGAGCAGAGAGAAGGGCGAGGAGTTTCCCCCAGTGGTCCTTCGGGGGCTTTGTTTCTGTGGCGTTGCTCATTAGCGAAGCGAGTCCATAGAACCGGCACACACACACCAAACAGAGTCCCCGAGTGTGGCATTGACATGCGCACGCTCGCTCACTCTTTGAGGGAAGGCTGACCGAGAAGCTGTCCTGATTAAAATGACAATAGTCTAATTAACTCGACCTCTGTGTCAGTGCACAAAACAGGCGCTTGGCCTGCCAATTTCCTTTTTTCGCACTATTTCTTTGTCTTCTCCGTTCCAGAAGTCAGAGATTTTTCTCTCTCCGTCATGGCGTGGTGCTCCAAACCGTTTCCGAGTTGTGCTAATGGCAATTATTTTCATAAGCTAATTAAATCCAGGGCCTGCTCTGTGTTTCTAGCTGCAAATCCTTGAGGGACTTATCTTAAGGCTAGCGCTGCAAGCACCTTTGAGTAGCAGCCTGTTAGTAATTGAGAAAAAGGGATATACTTAAAAAAAATTGCGATTTATCCTAATCCAAATCTCGAATTTGAGAAATAGCTAGTTTTAGGCAGAACCAGGGCGACTTAGCGGCTAACCTCCGTCACCCTGTTTTTCCTCCAGCCCATTCCAAAGTCAGCGAAAGAGAGAGAGATAAAGAGGGAAAGAGATGCCAGACGAAAGGAAAGGAAACCATTTCGCTGACAAGTAGAAGAACACTAAGCCAGATAACGTCGAATCTTTAAAGCTCTTAAACAGACACCATTCTAAAAGTTGTATTTTCCTCTTGCCCCCGCAATCTGTTGCCATTATTCGATTGGTTAATCTCATCTGAGGGCGGAGAAGAAAAAACAAGTGGAAAAAAAAGAGAGAGAAGAAAAGAACCGCTTAGATGAGTGGAGTGGAAAGTGCTTTCAGTTCTATTATCCTTCTTTTGGTGATTGCGGCCCATAGGGAGATAATTACGCTTTAGTCTTGAGTTAATGAAACGAAAACTTTCTTTCTTTTCTTTCGACTGAAAAGGAACGGTTGATCTTTTGTGCCACTATCTGAAGACATCTCCCACCCTTGACAGGGGCACATTGAGGATGCGTTTTGTTTTAGGGTGAAAAACACCCTCTCCCCGTACGCACACACTTGGGCTGTCAGTTGAGCAGCGATATGACACATCCTTCAGCATATTGAGTTGCCAGTTCCTCTCGCTTCAGATGCTCTTCCCTGTAGCTCCACTGCTAATAAAATACACCCAGAGAAACAAAACAGAGAAATGCTCTCAACATAACACATAGCCTTTACTCAAAGCAAAAGCTCAAAGCAAAAGCAACTAACTTTTTGAAGCAATACAATAATTATACAATAATACAATAATTTCGAGTGAACAATATAACTCCTATATTGTGAGCAGTTTGGTTTGTGTAATGAGCAAATTACAATTAGTGTAATTCCAATAACTATGCTTTCAAACTGGAGCCTGTGGCTTACTAGTTAGTACATGCTGTTTATATTTAGCCTGGTTGCTTATGGAGTCCCAATTCTGTTTCTTATTAATAATAATAATAATAATAATAATAATTGTATAGGTATAATAACAAAAATACAAAAATTATTATTATTGATGTTGGTTATTACGGATTGTTAATGTAGTTTTTTATATAATAAGATTTTTTGTTTTTGTGTGAAGCTGAATGTGTCTAGTGCTACTACTATTAAAACTAAATATTTGTACACTAATAATAAAATAAATTATTATTGTTGTTGTTATTATTAGTAGTAGTTGTTTTGAAGCAAGGTGTCTGCTGCATATTATATTATACTATATTATATTATATTATATTATATTTAAACATGTAAAATAATAATTCATTATTTGTATTATTTTTATAATTTTATATTTTTAGGTGAAACAATACTTTGTTTCTTGTGCTAATAATACAACCCGAATTCCGGAAAAGTTGGGACGTTTTTTAAATTTTAATAAAATGAAAACTAAAAGACTTTCAAATCACATGAGCCAATATTTTATTCACAATAGAACATAGATAACATAGCAAATGTTTAAACTGAGAAAGTTTACAATTTTATGCACAAAATGAGCTCATTTCAATTTTGATTTCTGCTACAGGTCTCAAAATAGTTGGGACGGGGCATGTTTACCATGGTGTAGCATCTCCTTTTCTTTTCAAAACAGTTTGAAGATGTCTGGGCATTGAGGCTATGAGTTGCTGGAGTTTTGCTGTTGGAATTTGGTCCCATTCTTGCCTTATATAGATTTCCAGCTGCTGAAGAGTTTGTGGTCGTCTTTGACGTATTTTTCGTTTAATGATGCGCCAAATGTTCTCTATAGGTGAAAGATCTGGACTGCAGGCAGGCCAGGTTAGCACCCGGACTCTTCTACGACGAAGCCATGCTGTTGTTATAGCTGTAGTATGTGGTTTTGCATTGTCCTGCTGAAATAAACAAGGCCTTCCCTGAAATAGACATTGTTTGGAGGGAAGCATATGTTGCTCTAAAACCTTTATATACCTTTCAGCATTCACAGAGCCTTCCAAAACATGCAAGCTGCCCATACCGTATGCACTTATGCACCCCCATACCATCAGAGATGCTGGCTTTTGAACTGAACGCTGATAACATGCTGGAAGGTCTCCCTCCTCTTTAGCCCGGAGGACACGGCATCCGTGATTTCCAACAAGAATGTCAAATTTGGACTCGTCTGACCATAAAACACTATTCCACTTTGAAATAGTCCATTTTAAATGAGCCTTGTCCCACAGGACACAACGGCGCTTCTGGACCATGTTCACATATGGCTTCCTTTTTGCATGATAGAGCTTTAGTTGGCATCTGCTGATGGCACGGCGGATTGTGTTTACCGACAGTGGTTTCTGAAAGTATTCCTGGGCCCATTTAGTAATGTCATTGACACAATCATGCCGATGAGTGATGCAGTGTCATCTGAGAGCCCGAAGACCACGGGCATCCAATAAAGGTCTCCGGCCTTGTCCCTTACGCACAGATATTTCTCCAGTTTCTCTGAATCTTTTGATGATGTTATGCACTGTAGATGATGAGATTTGCACAGCCTTTGCAATTTGAAGTTGAGGAACATTGTTTTTAAAGTTTTCCACAATTTTTTTACGCAGTCTTTCACAGATTGGAGAGCCTCTGCCCATCTTTACTTCTGAGAGACTCTGCTTCTCTAAGACAAAGCGTTTATAGCTAATCATGTTACAGACCTGATATCAATTAACTTAATTAATCACTAGATGTTCTCCCAGCTGAATCTTTTCAAAACTGCTTGCTTTTTTAGCCATTTGTTGCCCCCGTGCCAACTTTTTTGAGACCTGTAGCAGGCATTAAATTTTAAATGAGCTAATTAAGTGGATAAAAGTGTAAAATTTCTCAGTTTAAACATTTGCTACGTTATCTATGTTCTATTGTGAATAAAATATTGGCTCATGTGATTTGAAATTCCTTTAGTTTTCATTTTATTAAAATTTAAAAAACGTCCCAACTTTTCCGGAATTCGTGTTGTAGTAATAATAATAATGTGTTGTTTTTGCACTTGACAATTATATCTTGAAGTCATCATCTCATCATGATGTTTGTTAGGTGTTTTTTTTTATTGGTGTTAGTGATTATTGGTGCTTACAGTATGTGAGAAATGCAGGTTTTAATTCTGATCTTGTCCTGATTCCATTCTTGGCCTTTGTCTGTTGTTGTCTGTGAACCAAAAAAAAAAATAATAATAATAAATATATATATATATATATATATATATATATATATATATATATATATATATATATATATATATATATATATATATATATATATATATATATATATATATATATAAAGTTTGTGATGAAAGTTTATGTTTGTGTACTGTCCCTGTAGAAGTCCACATCTGGTGTGTGGTGCTTTAGAACCGGGTTATTCTGACCCCTCCTCCTCCTCCTCCTCCTCCTCCTTTTCCTCCTTTCTCACATTTCATCATCTGTTCTGCAGCTCTCCACTTCTCACTCACTCATTCTTTGGCCTTGCTGGATCCATCTGCTGTTATTATTTGCCTCTGATAATTGGCTTGAACAATGGAATGTCTGTGTGTCCCCCTCGCCTTTGAAACAAGACACCCTGTTTATTTTCTGGAGGTTCTGTCTGTGCTCCCTCTTTTTTTTTCCTTTCTCACTCACCTCATCCGTCAATCCTCATCCCTTCCCCTTTTTCTCTCCCCATCTTTCTCCATCTCTCTCTTTCTAAGTTTCTCACTCTCTCCTCCTTTTTTAAGTGAGTTGTTAAAGTCATACATAATAGTGCGTTTCTGAATGAGTGTCATGCTTGGGATTCTTTGCAGGAATGGGTCGTGATCGCTCAGCTTACCATCGATCATGTGATTTTAAATCTCTCAACAGCCACTTTAAGGTCAAAAGAGAGTGAGAGAGATAGGAAGAGTTGCAAGAAATAAAGCAACATATTATTGGACTGCACTGTCCTTTTTACCTCCACCTACATCCTGTTTGTCAAGTTGTTTTCATTCCTAAGTTTTAAAGGGGTGGTTTAGTGTTTTTGTTTTTTTCTAGACTTGATCATGTTTATGGGGTGCAGTCTAACATGTCTTAATGCTTCGTTTAAAAACACATTATTTTTTCACATAATTTACCTTTATTCCACACCTCTCTGTACCTTCTCTGAGAAACGTGCTGATCATTTCCTGCTTTTATGATGCCCCTCCCTCAGAAATAGGCGATGGGATCTGATTGGTTAGCTAGCCCAGTGTGTTGTGATTGGCTAATCAGCCTCTAGTGCGTGTCTAAATGTTCCTCCCCTCACCTCAGCGGTATGTGTTCTGGTTTTATTGTAAACAACAGTTTCGTTAATATCGCTTATCAGTTTGAGCCTGATTGAGAAGCACAGAATATTATTGAAGAGGATCACGCAGAAACTGTGCATGAACAGCTTTTAATGGTAGGCCTATGTTTTTTGTTTGTTGTTTTCACATACTTTTAGATACGCTTTTATTTGTAGATTCTACTGCTTCTTATAGCTTTTAATATACAGTTTTATCCTCATTAAAGCTTTAAAAGGGTCATATGATGTGATTTAAAATTTTCCTTTCTCTTTGGAGTGTTACAAGCTCTTGGTGCATAAAGAAGATCTGTAAAGTCTCAAATCCAAATCCAAAGAGATATTCTTTATAAAAGTTAAGACACTGCCATGCCCCCCTAAAATGGCTCATTCAAACACGCCCCCACACGTCTACATCACTATGTGGAAATATTTGCGTAATGCCGCCCAAATGTTCACACAAAGAAAGAAGGCCTGGTTTCAGTAAACGCAGTTAATGTTGGAGCAGCCATGTGTGTATCTAGATGAAAGCTAAAGCCCTTTATTTGGCCTTCTGAAAGTAGGCCAAATAAACATTTTATGGACGCATTTTATGGACGACCGTTTCGTGAACCTTGGAGAGGAGGTAATTCTGACTTTGCTACGGCAATCTGGTGCTTCTTAAGCAGCTACTGTAAGTATGTTTTGTTATTAGTTTAAGTATTTGCTATTGAAATGAGGAGTTTTGCGCGTTGCGTGTGTGTGTGTGTGTGAGAGAGAGAGAAAGACGTCAAAAAGTGGAGTCAACTGTCTTAACCGTCCTTGGCTTGTGTACTTCAAACACATACAAGCTTCATCACTGTGTCTGTCACGCAACTCTGTTCCCCTTTCAGGCATGAACTGATAGTAAAACTAAAGACATTATTTTGAAAGATGAAGCTCGCTATTATGGAAAGGGGCGTTACATTTCCGACGGGTGCTTGTGGTGATCGGTCTATCACAATGCACTGGGTCAGTTTCCAATCAGAGCAGACTGCTCTTGTTGATGATGTGTAAAGTTAAATGTGCCTAGATAGCATAAACCAAAACAACCAAAACAAATGAGTATACTTTAATAATATTATATTAAATTATTGTACATGTTGCACTTACTCATTTAGGAATCATCAAACGGAACATTTGTAGTTTATCTCCAGAGTAGTCCGTTTCTCCTCAGCTGTAGTTTGATTAAAGTATTTCAGGGACAGAACAAGACAGGTATGCGTTTCCCAGCAAGCAGTGGTGCGATCGGTGCCAGCCCTTCATTTGCTGAGTGTTTGTGTTTATGCAAACGGAGGCCCTCTTCCTGCATATTCAATCTTCAACTCAGGCTTTTGTTGTGTTTAGACCGCATACCTCCAGCCCCCGAGACGAGAGTGCGTGTGTGTGTGAGCCAGAGAGCGCGAACGGGGCAAGACTGCTGGTTGCATACTGTTCGCACCTCACTTACAACTTTATATAGAGGCAGCTGGTGAAGAGAGGACTTTTGTTAAACTGCAGATCAAAGTGTGGGACGCAGAATTTATTTGGAGTTGGCTTGTGGAGCACTGGGTTATGTTCATGGGTAAGTGTTCACAGACTTTAAGCAATGCATTTACTCTCCCTCTTGCTTGCTGGGCTAAAAATACTGTCTAAACGCTTACGTTTCTGACTGTGCATCTCGGACCCCCTCGCTCTCACTATCTCACTCTCTTTTTATGAGGAAACCACACGGTGTCTGCCTCCACTCTCTCCTGTCCAATTAGATCTTTGCCTCAAAAGGAGAAGTGAATCTGTATTGATATATTTTGCACTTTCCTCAGTCACTGCGCTTACTCTCACTCTGTCTCAGTACAAGGAAATGGAATTTGTGGGTTATTGATATTAATAGTTGTGCACAGGATCTGTGGTCAAAGGAGAGAATTGAACACATGAGAAAAAGATAGAGCCAGAGAAAAAGAAGCCGATTGGTGAGGAGAAAGACGAAACGTGATGTCAGAGGAGACGTTAAAGCATAGTTTAGATCATGCAAAGAAATTAACCATAATTATTAATGACATGTTAAAAAATATGTATAATAGTTAGGAAATCTTTAAATGACTTTATTTAGCTCTTCTCTGTCTATCTCTCTATCTATCAGCCACTCTTCTGTCTTCAGTGTCACATGATACTTCCAAAATCATTCTCATATGCCAATTTGCTGAAACATTTTTTATTATTATTAATGTTTTGTCAGAACAGTGCTATATTATTTTCAGTATTTTTTAATTAACAGAAAAGTTCATAAGAGCACCATTTATTTGTAAGATAAATATTTTGTAACATTATAAATGTATTTGCTATCAATTTAATACATTCTTGCTGAATAAAAGTATTAATTTATTTTAAATAAGGAATGAAAAAAATAAATAACAGTAAACAATAATGGTATAATAATAGTAAAATAATAGTAATAATAGTAAAAAAAAATCAAAATAATAGTCAATATTTGAATGGTAACCTATTTGAATGGCCATTTCTTCTGAAATATTTGTAAATGGATAATGCACATTTTATAATAATAATAATAATAATAATTATTATTATTATTATTATTATTTTGTAGGTTTTATTTTATTTTTTATTTTTGTTTACAATTTTGTGTATGTCTTATTTGCTGTGTGTACTGTAAAATTTAACAGCCATATTCTCTAGATATTGGTATTGGCAGCAGCCATAAAAAATGGTCAATGTATAATGCACATGTATAATTTTCTGTTTTTGAGTTAATATCTAAATATCATGAAGTCATATTTGCTATAATTACATTATATTACATTGCTAACCCTAGTCTCAAGATATCTATATTGGTGTTGGACATTAATAAAACTATACTATTTCACTGCTCATAAAGATAGCATTGCATAACTGGGTTAAACTCCTCTGTTTCAGGGTAAAACCAGTGTTAACCCTATATATCCTTAGTCCTTAGCTGTGTAAATGTCATGTCAGAGAGTAAGAGAAATCACTCTACAGTAGGTCCATACTCTCATGGCACTGGTCTGTACAAAAAAAAAAAAAAAAGAAGTATAATCCAATTACAGAAAAAAGGAAAAGAAAGAAGAGGGGGAGGTAAGCTCAGAAAAGAAAACAAGTGCAGCTTTTTATTTGTCTTTTGGATGATTTCATTAGAACATGTTTTGAAAGTCTGGCTGGACCGTTTCTGGTATCCAGAGTAAAAGAATGCTCTATTCAGCCTGCGCTCTTGCCTGTTAACATTTAAATAGTGTAAAGAAATGCACTGCCTTATTTGTTTTGGGATAGGAACGAAATACCGCTGCCTTGGTATTAAGACTGTAAAAGCTACGTGTGTGTGTTGTGTGTGTGTTTACTCTGTGTACTTTGTTGTTAGCTCAGCAAAACGTGAGGGCAGGTCTGAAAAAAATATCTAGATCAGACAGCCTGACATTCAGCAGACTATGTACCTCCAGAAGCTCAAGTGACCCACGTACAAGCCTAGATAAATTAGGTTTCGCATCTGTTTGCATGTCGGAAACCACCGTTGTTTACACGAACATGGACGTGCAAAACAATGGGCGAAGCCTGCTTGTAAGCGAATTACAAACATGACTTTCAGGGTTTTTGGGAATAGTTGAAATGAATCAGGCTCTGGTGAGAGAGTGAGTAGGAGAGAAAGAGAGAGAGACCTCAGTTCAGTCACCTTTTTGTCAGGCCTTTGTAAACAGCTGCATTTGTCTCAAAGTGAGTCATGCAATTTTCCTGTATTTCAGAGCACAGACAGTGACTTGGAAAATCATGTGCACACACCCTAAAAACAAACACAAATGGACTCAATATAGATATCACAGCCTGTCCTCTGCTCGGTCTCTCATTCACGGTCTCTCTTTTTCAGTTTTCCTCCTTTTCTGATGTGATTGTCCTCTTTTGGTTTAGCATTTAAGGTTTGAAAGTTTAATAGAAGTTTATTCGAAAAAAAACCAGACATTTTAAAGAATGTTCACTCTGTTCTTTTCCCTTTTTTGACAGCAGGTCCATACGACTTGCTTGCAATATTCCAAGGGCCAGATTTACTATCAGCTTGCACTAGCGCATCATTTACTAAAATACTAAAATTATGTTCTTTTTTGTTTTACAGAGGAACAAAAGGAAACTAATAGTTTTACACAACACCATTCTACAATATTTTTGTGCAGTGCTTGTCAGAGGACACTGGATGGATTTGCTTTCTTGACCAATAGGGGAGAAGAGGAGCTGGTCACAGCCTATGAGCTGCACTCAATCCCTGCATAAATTAATATGCTAATGAAGCATATTCGTATGCATAAATGTTCATTTATGACCCCACTGCAGAAGAAGCCACAGATATGCTATTTAAGCATTCGCAAACCGATTAATGGAATGGCTTTGCTTGGTGGTAAATATTCATGTGCTCTTGTGTTTTTGGTGAAGTGAGGAAAGAGATGGTCCATTAGATGGACTGAAGAGGCGTTCATAATGACAACCAGGGCCTTTTCCGTTAGGATTGGCTTGGTTTTAGCCAGGAATCGGTTGGAGTGTGTGATTCGACAGCCTGTATGATGTAAATGTGGTCAAATAAGAACAACATTTTGTAGAAGTCCTCTTCAGGTCTGGTATTATAAATGAGATTGTTGATATTCATGTGCATGATATCATTTTTAGCCATCATTGTCATGTATGACCAAAGTTTTTACCAGATTCTAGGTAAAACACAATAAGCTTAATATTTTATTAAAATCTAGGTTATTTATCAAAACTTTCTTGTACCACAAGTTTTTCTTTTTTTTCTTTTAAGAAATTAATATTTTGAGATTTTCTTACTGTTTAAGAAATTAGTACTTGTTTTGTAGTAATGGCTGCTAAAAAATCCAGAAATAAATGGCATTGTAAACTATATTAAGAGTATAAATATAATGTCAATAATAATGTCACTTAATGTTACTAAAAGTACTATAAATGATCTGTAATGAAAACAGAAGCAATTATAAAAAAGTGCCAAAATATTTAATTATGTGTATCTAGGATATATCAACAACTTTTGGTCACTGTTGGACATTGTCTGACAAACTAGTGAATTTGAAAAGTGAGTTAATCAAGTCCAAAGGGCCAAAATTGTCTGTAGTTGAAGAAACACCTTTACACAAGAACTTAAAGTAGTTGTTTTTTTCCCTATTCTGTCTGTTTTTTCGCTATTATCTTCAGACAGTATTTAGCCCATGTGCTCATTTAGTCGTCTCTCTGGCCGTGTTTCCTTCATAACACTCCCATGAAGTCGATCATCTCAGCAAGTTCCCAGAGCACCAGAATGCTGGTTCTTTTCCTTCTCCAGCTGGGTCTAACAGTATGAGCGTATTTATTCACTCCCCAGGCCTCCACCACCCCGCTGCTCAAAACACCAGCATTACCTCCAACTTCATGCATTCAGTCTGGACTGTTATCGATTTAGCAACACATTACGGTGCTATAAACTGAAAGGTAACTGCTGCTGTGCGCTCCCCCCCCTTCTGTTCTCAATGCAAAACGTTCTCGTCATTAGGATGAGAGAACATTTGTCTAAATGAGCGTTAGGCATTTCAGTAAACTCATTTAGCACCTGAGACCTTAGCAGGTGATTTGAATAAATGATGTTTAGCTTTTTAAGCTGAAAAATTCATCACCTGTCACCAAGAGCCATTGATTCATAACAGCAGGGATGACGTGTTAATTGAAGTCTAATGAATTAGAATGAGAGAAAATGGAATCAGCACAAGATACGTGGAGGAAAAGGAAAAGGTCCTTGTGGTAGCTTGTGTTTTTAGTCACTGAAAATGCTGACCACCCACCTTAACAAGGGCATCGAACAGATAATTGATGCAGGAACATGGACCTGCTGTACCAATGTGTTTTATCTGTGCTCACTTTACCTGAGATAAACAGAATCACTCTGCTCAAACGGCCAGCCACTGTTTTGACTGCCAAATGTAAACTGCATATTTTTTCACGTTCGGCTAAGCTTTCATGCTTTTATTCAAATGCCCAAGGGATGCAGGCCTATAGTATCTTTCTCAATAGTCTAGCATGAGAATATGCTCTTAGAGTATATTGAGACTGTAAATGTGAGCTTGTTTGCCTCACTGGCTTTTAGGAGGAAGTACTTTATAAAATAGCATTGTGGCAGATAATACTATGACACTTTGAAACTGAAATTTATGCATTATGGTTTTTATGTTGTATTTCATGGTACTTCCAATAATACCATGGTAATACATATTGGTAGTAGTGTGACACCATGCCCCCCAAAAATCATACTTTTTCAAAATTAACTATTTAAAATAAATTCTTTTGAAGTTTCGCTTATTCATAAAATAATTCAGAAAAAAATGTATCCTGGTTTTCCAATAAAATATTAAGCAGCACAACTGTTTTCAATGTTGATAATAATATGAAATGTTTCTTCAGCACCAAATCCTCATATTAAAAGGATTTCTGAGGACCATATTTCCCTGAAGACTGGAGTAATGATGACAATTTCTCACAGAAATAAATTACAATTTAAAATGTATTAAAAATAGAAAATAGATATTTAAAAAAACAACAACTTTCTTTTTGATCAAATAAATGCAACATTTTGTTCATAAGAGACTTCTTTTAAAAAGTAAACTCTACTGTAAAACATTTGCTTGATATAATGTTAAAGTTTAACCCTGAAAATGAAATGGATTAATAAGGGCGATGAATCACACATTTCCATATTGTAGTTAACAGTTAAAAGATAAAAGTGTGTTTTTCTGTTCTCTTAAGTTCTGTTTAGTAGATGATGTGGTTATTCGGTATGTCCATGATTGAGTCCTTGTTAGTTTGTCTGCACCATCAAAATAGCTTAACAAAAATAGCTTACTTTTAATGTAATTTTGTATGCACAGAGAAGACTGATGGTTTGTGACAGCTGCAGTAATTTTACATCTACAGCTTTTCCTCTGTGCTTGTTGTCTCTGCAGGGCAGGGAGGTTAAACGCAGCGCTGGAACTGAAGACGGCCGCAAATAAGCAAATCCTTAGAGAAGGTAAACAAATGATTAGTTATTAGACTCCAGTGGAGCTGTGTATGAGAGTGGATGCACATGTGCGCGTGTGTTTGTTAACTACAGAGGGCAGGTCTTGTGCTATTATTCTATATCTAGTTTAATGAATCCCTTGATTTTTTTTGCAGCTCTTGTGTTTGTATGCTTTTCTCAAGGTTAAGAAAAAATGAGAGGTCGTTTATTTTTGTCAAAGTTTATCGCTAAACAGGACAGCTTATTTGCCTAACTGCACAGGTCTTTTATTCCCTTTGTTTCTCATGTTTCTTGTTTTTGAGAAACGATTTGGTTTTTATCAGTCCTTGTTGAGTTGCTGAGAAATCAACATATTTAAAAAAGTCAGTGTTATTAATAAGACTTTTTGAATTATCCGGGTACTATGATGAGGATAATTTAGCCAATAGTGGCACCAAACAATGTGTGAAATGATACTTGGTTTCAAAACAGGTTTCCCAACCTGTCTACTCCAGAATGGAACAGCCCTAAGCAGCTGCCATGGAGACCGGAGCAAACCATAGAACTGAATTAGGGGTGTTCATGTACAGTATTAAGGCACAGAGTGTGAGAGGGATTGAGTTTGTGTGTCTGTTCTGTCTCTAACATAGTGGACAAGGAAGGGACTTCCCAACCTTTCCCATGAGCTCATGCTCACAGACACATTCACACACACCCAAATACACAAACCTAGTTCACTAAGTCTGTTTGTTTTCTCTCTCTGTTTTTCTTACCATATACACCTTCTTAAAAAGCTACCCATGCCTTCTTTCTGCATCATTCGTCTGTTGACCTCACTTGTTTGTCATTACAAACATCGTAAAAACTATATAGCAACCAGTAATTTTGTCCTTTTGTCTTCTTTTTCAGTAAAAATAATTGGGAGATTATGACAAGAATGATGCTGAGGAATACATTAAACTGATTTTGGATTTTGATACATTTACAGACTTTTTAAACTTTTGATTTATCATACACTTTGTTCTAATGCAAAAATACTTACTAATATATTTAATTCAGTCCACTTCTCGGCAGAAACACGTGTTTATTTCTGTATGGATGACTGATACAGTCCTATCCCCACACAAGTTTATATCCACTTAAACTCTGAGTACATTTTCAGAGAGCTAAACAGCAGGGGAAAATATTATATTTGCATGCTGTGTGGCGCCTGCCAAGGGCTAAATTGGAATGCCTCTGAAGATCATACACTTGATTATTTACTTTATTTGCCTCATCCTCTCATTTTACGGCAACCACAAAGATGGAAATTCTGAAGTAACACCAAATGAAAAGTTGTATATTGATGCATTTTAGGGCGCAGGGGTGGATTAGGGTCCATGTAATAGCTCTCTTCCGAGTACATTTTATTGCTTACAAAAAAAAAAAATGTAATTCTGTGTATCAGCATCAGGTTGAAAATTGCTTTGTATTAGCATTAGCATTTGGTAAGCTCCTAATTCCCCTGTTTCTACAGCTGAGTGTGTTTCTATGCATTTACAAGTGCTTCCGATTCGTAGGAGTTCACTTAAATCTCTTTTTCTGCCAAAGCTATGAACATAATAAACAAGCCAGCATGGCTAAAGCGCCACACGGGAGAGATTGCTAACGAGAAAGTTAAATGCTTACGCTAGTCACACAGTTGTTTATGCGCGCGTGTGCATAACTCCAGAGAGGTTTATAACTCTGCTGTAATAAAAATAATTTTTAGAGTAGTCACATCTGAAATGAAAGAATCAGCTCCAGCTTCTCTCTCTCTCTTGTTTTTTTTTTCTTGTTAATCATGAAAGTGTCAGCATTTTTCTATTTTGTGGAAGTGTGTAATAATAATAGCATAGAAATACAGTATGGACAATTATAATAATGACATTGTCATGGTGCTAATTATTTTGGTAATGGTACTGTTAAACAACTGTTGGCTAAATTATGCCAAAATTATGACGTTGTATGATTGGAAACAGTCAAAAAGGACAAAACCTCAGAAGTGGAACATGTCCAAAATACTTTTCCTTCTAGGTTATTTTTATGTTAGATAATATTTTATCCAACATGTCTGTGTGCAGCTAACATAATGCATACTACTTTGTAGCTGATTTCACAATGGCATACTGTATATCAAAGATATTGCTTTGGTTTTTGATTCATGCAAAGGTCTTACTTTTGGACAACTTTTATGGTGCTCAAAGCTAAAACTGTCTGATTCCAAATTCATTGATATTTAGTAAACTGAAAATCTTAAAAAGGAAAAAGTGCTAGGATATTTTATCAAATATATCTTACAGATTTATGTCTCTACTGACTTTAATAAAAGTTAGATGCTGTTTATTTAGTAGAAAGTGCGGAATGAGGCTCTTCTCTAAATGCTTATAAGAAAATGAAAATTACAAATCCATTATATTTGTCTTGGTATTGATAAATGAATGAATTCTGTTCTCTTAGAGGAGGAAAAGCTGTGATATAGTTTGTCTGCCACTGCGTCGGAGCGAGTCTTCGTGACAGAATCTTTGTACTGAATGGAAGTGATGGCAGTCAGGCAGGCAGAAGTCTCGGCTTCTGTCAGAGGAGTTGTCTTCAGAGAGATGAAAGGGAAATCTGTCCACAAAAATGCTCTGCGAGAAGTGTGTGCGAGAGTGTTTGTCACATATATCACAAAGCTCAGTTTGTCTTCTTTTCATCTGAAGACATACTCTGTTTTTTCTTTCTTTTTTTGCATCACTTTTCAACTCCTTCATCCAACTGAAAAGAGATGACCATATTTTAAATGGGTCAAATTGAACAATAGAATGATTATAGACGGTGCTTGCAACATCAAATGAATGCATTTGCTTCTTTTTTTTCTTAAGTAAGGTTGTGTTTTTTTCCTCTTTAGTCATTTTGTTTTCTTTGTACTAGCAATGCAAATACACCACATGGTTGAACTCTTTTTGGTAAGACGAAAGTGAAATCATTAGCACATTGTTGGAAATAAGTAGGTAAGCCATACAATATGGGCTTAGTCTTAGCTTGCCTTCCTTAAAAATACACCTTACAATGATCAGATTATGTTCATAAATCATCATAAGCTCCAAGCATTCACTGAAATATAAAGTATATGCCCTTAATGACTCACATAGGTTGATGTTGATTGTTCTCTATCCAACATTTGTTATATTCATGGTCAGTATCATTTTGGCAGTGCCTTGCCTTGGTATTTATTTTGAGGAAGCAAAATCCCTTTTAAGGATGAAGCACCTGGGCCTGGCTGCTTAATGGAATAGCTTTAACATTAAGTAAATAAACAGCTTGCATTTGAAAGGTATGAGTGTGTGTGTTTGTGTGTGTGTGCGTGTGTGTGTGTGTGTTAGAGACAAAGAGAGAGGGGGAGTGTATTTGTGCTGTGGGGAGGAAAGGAGATACGCCTACACTGGTTAGATGAAGTTTAGTTGTGGCTTTTAAACTCAAGTAAAGAGTTTGACTTTGGACTTTGTTAAAGGTGGAGTGTGTCATTTCTGCGCCGCTTTTGGCTCCAAATGGAATTACATAAAAATATTGTGTATGCAATAAATGTAATGCACTATGTTCCTTTGTATGGAAAGGTAACTGATTTCACAACAGCATATATATATATATATATAGCTTTTATCAAACTGAGTCTTAGTTTCTGAACCGATTCAAAATTAATTGATTTATTTGGCTCAAAATAAACTGAAAATTGTAAAAAGGTAACGGTTTTTGGCTGCCCGTTCATTACAGTAGTGATGCTATAATATTAAACTACTCAGCATAAATAAGTATAAAATATAATATACTAGAGTTTTTAATGAAATATTCAAATAATTATAAATATATCTTGTTGAGAATGTGGATATATAATGTTAAATATAATGTTATAATATAAAGTATATTGAGATTGTATTTTGGGATTTTGATTGTATAGGTCTGGATCAGTTTGCATCCTTGGATCCAAAAAAAAAAAAAAGACCCTGCTTTAAATGAAGAAATGCCTTTTTTAAAAATAAACCTTTTCTAAGCTGCATTATCTAATTTTTTGGGCTAAAATATTGTATACCGGTAATACGGAAATAACTTCAATTAATGTTATTACATTGACAAAATAGAATGCACTTTACTTGTCTCTGATTTATTTATTTTTTTTTTCACATTGGATTGAAAGCTAATTCAACAGATCAAACAAATAAAGTGAACAGGCACGTTAAAGCAGATCTATTTACTGTGTGTTTTGCACCAGGTCGTGGAACGGTCACTTTAGTTGTTATACATAAACACAGTCCTCCCAAGCTCGGGGGAGGGAGGGGAAAAAAAGAAAAGATGTGGAAAAAAGAAAAAGAAGCTTAAGTCCAGGACTGAAAACAGAAATGACAAACACCATTAGCTGAAAAATGTCCATCTCATTGCAACTATGTTATTGTTTACTTTAGCATACACAGCCTAATATGGTTTCATCTCTGTTAAAACAGTGCAGAAGGAAGGCCAGCGGCCTGGTCCAGGGTAGAGGTCTTTAAACTGCCACTTAGACTGCCTTGCCTCTCATTATTACATTATTCAACCTTACCCACATCTTGGCGTGCGTTTGCTAATGATATTTAAGCTTTTTGCCATGCTGGGTTCTCTTTCTCTCTCTGTCTACAGCCGCTCAAATTTCATCCTTCCTTATGAAATGCCTAATATATATACAGTCTAAATTATATCTATATTTATTTTTATATTTTTATTTTAGTGTTATTATTTAAATTATTCATTAGTCATTATCAATGTTATGGGCAGGTTGCCCAGATACTTTACTTACTTTACTTTTTTTATGTATGTATTTATTTATTTGCATTATGGTATTTGAGAAGAAATCGTATTAATTGTAATCAAAATATGATTATAAATTTCTTAACTTATTTAAAATTATTATTCATACTCCGATATTTTTTGTTAATTGTAAAATATAAACAAAATTATTTGTTGTATTATAGTTTTATTTTATTTTGCCGTTAGAATTAGGAAGAAATTATATAAATTGTCATGAAATCATGAACATAAAATTTGATTTAAAAAATGTTTTATCTAAAAATTTATTTCTTTAGTATCTTTAGTTTTTTGGGGGTAAGCTTAAGGTGCTTTTTAAATTTAGTTTTGTACATTTTACTTTTGTCTTTTTCAACTAAATGCCTTTTATAGTACCTCTCTTTCTTCTTTTGCCCTCTCTTTCAGTCTTTGTTTGTTGTAGTTGCCTGTTCACTGGTTGCCTGTGTTTGTCTTGTTTAGGTATATATCAGCAGGGGATAAGGGTTGGTGTGTTTCAGAACAGATTAGTGCAGTCACAGGTTGTGTCCCTCCTCTCTCCTCTGCACCCTCATACATGAGACTCCTCGAGCGCTAGCCGACCAATCAAGCTCTTTTATTTTCTTCTCTGATTGGTGAGTATCTTTAGGACTTTTATTCTGCTTGTGTCTGTAACGCGTGTAAGAATCCTTGCGATTTAATGCAGGCTTTCAGAACACATGGCTTATATCGTTAGGTGAAGGAGCCTTCATCAAAGGGACGATGAAGAACGCTAATGCCAAGAGAAATGACAGGACATGGATATGGCTTGCAGCAGAGGAAAGGGCTCTTAAAGGGTAGATCTCTCTTCGCCCTCTTCCTTGTAGGTTAAGGATGTGGCCGGCCTCACCTCAATCCTAAAATCCTCATGCTTATGATATTTGCTCAGCGCTATCTGCAGCTGTAGATGAATGGCATTCTGGGACATTGAGGAATGTTGAAGGTCAGCCACTGTAACCTTAGATCTGGATCAGGCAGACACTTCAGTGCAGACTACACCTTATCTATGGCTATATTGTCATAACATGGCTTTAAATTGAGATTAGAATTTTGTGGTGTTATTCCCTGCATTTTACTTACTTTATTATCAATCTTTTTTTGCAAGTTTGACATGTCCTCTATTTCTTTATATGGGTGCATCTTCTGGAACAAAGTTATATGAATGTACTTTATAAAGAAAAGTAATATTATTTTAAAATAATAAAAAAATAGCATGTACAATATATTTGATACTATATAAAACATTATAAAACATGCAAATATTTATAAATATATTTTAATGGGAGTTTAATACATCTAAACATTAGTAATTGGCTTAGTATCCATACATACATTTATTCATCTCTCCATAAGTCTCTGTTTTTCTCTGTCTCTGTCTTTCAAATTCATTTATGCATTCATGTATTTATTTATTTATGAGAATTGGTAAAGAAAGGTTTTTAATTGCCATGAAAATATAAATATACATTTGTTAGTCATTCAAAAACAGACATGTTTTTCTTTAAGCAAATTATAATATATTGTAACATTATAAATTATTATACCTTTTTTTTCTTTCTTTCTTTTTTTTTAGGATTTTAATGTTGTTGTTTTTTTTGAAAGTTTACACTTAAGGATGAGATTTACTCAAACAGCTGCCTTTATCATGTTCCACAAATAAGTTGTGGAATCAGTGACTACTTTGCTGTGAAGTGTTTTGCTACTTTCAGGCTAAAATAAATTGCATTGATTAGGTTTGGTTGTGTGGGTAATACCATATGAACAGGGACACATAGATTGAGTTTTGGTTCTTTATTCCAAACGCTGTCTGGCTCAGTCCTTCCTAATAAGTGCAAAGACAGATAAACTATTGTCACCTCGTGGAATGGAGGCGGATAGGACATAAGTAATCCGTATTGATTTTGACATTACAATGTTGTAAGTGATAACTACGTTAACAGCCGCTATAAAACCAAAGCCCTAATTAGGCTGTATTTCACACTAACCATTAGGTAGGCTTTTTAATTCAACGGTGATACCAAAGTGATCAATTTTCCTTGCATTTTGTTCTTTAGAAAAAGCAATGCATAAAGCCAGCTTTGTCTTTCATGCAAAAGGGAACAGCATTGTTTTTAACCTTCTCTTTATGAACTTTGTGTGGCTGTTGTTTGCAGACTTCAAGGTCGAATTCGTAGAACGGCAGCATGCGTTTTGTAAACATGTTTACATGCAGACATTTGTAAATACAGTAAATGTGCACAGGCTCAGAGAAGCCATACCGGTTTACTCAGTGTTGTTTTTTTCTGATAGATAGTTTTAGCTCTTCATGTGCGCATGAGTCTGTTTGTGCAAATGTCTGTGTGGCCAGAGGCTCGTGCACCTGCAAAAAACTATAGTTTCACAACCCCATAATGATGCTTCTGCTCACAATGAGCATCTGTTTTGTAATCGTGGGTCACAAGTGATCAAAAAAAGAAGAAAAGAAAGAAATAAAAAGGGCAATGAAAGCAAAAAAGAGAAGAAAGCTTAAAGAGCCATGGTATTAAATATGAATTAATGGAATGAAGCCTATGCACGGCTGCAACAGCGAGAAGAAAAGAAAAAAAAAACATTAATAAAATGTATGTTACTGGTGCGTAGGTACATTTGGACTTAGTATCCTTTAATTAGATGTGAGATATTAGCATTTCATAGGGATTTACACAGGGAAGATGCTTCTGCAGACAGGAGCACTTTCATTCCGCTCTGTTCTGCATGTAATGAGCGGTGTCATTAGTTGATGGAGAGGATTCTGCCCCGACTCTACCTTGAAAGTCACGTAATTTACATACTTCTTAGCAATACGTCCTATAATGGATTCATCAATGAATAAAATAAAATAGCACTTCTTTAAATTTTCAAGAGTAATGTTCACAGGCTACGATTCGTTTGTTGGTTTGTTTCGGCGAAGTCAAATTGAAACAAAGTCCTGGGGGGTTGGTGAGGAGAGATTGACTTATGTCTGAGAGTTAAGACCTCAGATTTTGCTCAAGGAATGGAGAAGTGCGTCATAAATTCGGAATGAGATCAATAATGTGGCGACATGAAAGTCTTAAAGATTCGGATCAAAAAAAAAGGGGAATGCATGACACAAACTGTGTTTTTGTGATCTGTTGAGTCCGAGTTTGAGGGTTTTTTGTGGGATGATTTGGGTTGCAGCGGTGTAATTTCTGGTGCAGTTGCTTTCGGTAAATGGCAATATTTAAATGTCATTATTCATGATAATTCGGCTTGAAAGTGGAGGTGTTTTCCTTCCCCTTTCAAATGTAAGTTTATAAGCCCTCAGATGTCATCCCTCACCCATCTCTCTCACGTATTTCTTTCACTCCCCCTCTCCCACCCATCGGATCAGTGGTGAACTGATTTAGTATTTTATTGATGAGCTTGAAAGTGGCAAGTGTAGGAAATGGTACCTTTGATCAGAGCGTCTCAGGGAAATGGAACCTGAGGGTGTGAAGTCCGCCAGGTAAGAAACATCCAGCCTCTGTAAGCCCCCTCCCTCGTCACGATTGAGCGAGACAAAAGCCCTGCCACTTGAAAACACATATTTGTTTTGGCTGTTTTCATTCCGATTTACATGAGCACCGATTACAGCTTTTCATTAGCGAAATTGGGTATTTGTTTTAAACTTTAACCAATCACTTTGATATGCTAATTACGCTATAATTTAATTTGAGTCCCATAATGATGATGCCGTTATTATGGACATAAATGATGCAGTTAAGCAGAGAGTAATCTCATTTGCATACTGTACATGCCAGTAAATTAAGGCCTTTCCTGCTTGGCTTCAACTTTAATTTTCCACTTCTTTTCACACAGCCTCTCTCCCAGCCCTCCATCTAATAACAGGCCTTTGCGTGTTTGATGTGGAGAGCCGCTGTTACGCTCTGAGTCTAGTCACAATATGTAATACATAAAGGGGGCTCGTTAGCACACTGAGTGTGCCTCTAAGATGCAGCCATTAATAGGAAGAGGTGGGTCTCACTTCAGGCTTTTTTTCGCAGATACTAGCGTTTTTTTTTTCTTTTTCTGCCCTGTATTCTTTTTCTCCTGGACGTCTTTTTGTATTTCTACTTTTTGTCAGCTCAGAAAAGAAAAGAAAAAAAAAACATTAAAGAACTGAAGCACATGTCGGTTAGCCGTTCCGTGGCGGGCACTGTTGTTTTGATCATGGAGAAGACTGATTGGTTTAAAGGGCAATTTGTGTGCAGGTGCATGATTCATGGTCACGGGACGAGCAGGGTGCACGTGTTTATTAAATCCTATTTTACCCTATCATGCTTATGTTGACGGCTCCTTAATGCACTCGCAGTAAATCCTACAGTGCCACTGTCTTAATTCTCGTTGATTTGATTAATTGATTTTCTGTTATGTATGATTTATGTTTTTTTTAATGTTTTATATATATATATATATATAAATTTATATGAAAATAATATGTAGATATGAAAATTGCGTGAGCAATTGAATTGGAAGGTAGAACGTTTTTACGAAGACTAAACATATTTAGTTTGTTTTTGCTGGTCAGTACAATTTATATTTTAGAGCTTAATAATATGGAGTCTGGTAAGTAGCCTTATTGGGAAGTGATAAATAAAATACTTTTCCTCTCAAAATTATCTTTTCTGAATGTGATTTCTTTTTGTAATTTTAGAATGATTGCCAAAAAAAGTCTGTCTCTCTCCCTTTCACTGGGTGGAGGGGATATTTTATGGACTTAATGCTGACAATACAATTGCCCTTCAGCGCGAATGCTTTTCCATTTTGTACCATAAAGAATATTATTTTCCTGCCAGCCAATTTTCTCTGTTAGTCCCTAATTGGCTCCATAAATCTGGTGGCGTGGAGGGTGAGGAATGTTTCGGTGTCGCAGAGTGTAATCCTCACCCTTATTTACCAATTCATTAAGATTCATTGATGCAGGATAGGGTGAGAGGAAATGACAGCATAAATCAGGGTTCCAACATAATGACCCTAATCAGCTGGGAATTGCAGAAAATGGCATGATGAACTATGTCCTTGCGTTAGTGCCCACTGTGCGTTGTCATTGCGCTTGCTTTATGGGTGGGACGCATCTCCCTGACATGGACTGTATTTAACACAAAAAAAGAGCTGTTAAAAAGCCGATTCCATTAAAGCGCTCGTCGGTTTCACGCAAGGTCTTCTGCCGTTTACCCCCAGCATGCCCTTTACCTTTGGTTTATCTGCTTAATGGAAGACCTGGGACTCAACCCTTTCTTTTTAACCCTTTCAGTATTTAAAAATGGTTATGCCTCTTAAACACAAACCTGGTGGCTGACATCAGCATGACCGAACGGATGCCGTATGTTCGCTCATTTTGCAACACACATTTTGTAGTAAACATTCAGAAAGATATTTCGCTTTTGAGCATAACTACAATTTGGCACCGGCACCTCACAGCTGTGCAATATCCCTTTCTCGATATTGGCTAAGTATGCAGGATGGAAACTGTACCAAGTGATGTTGTGGTTGATTGCGGTGAGGAATCTTTGTTGTATAAAACTATAGAGAGGCCATGTGATTTCTAAATGTTGCAAAGTAGTCTTTCGGGGTTCCCCTATGGTTTTTGCTTTTGTTCACAGACATGAGCTGCGAAGTCAAATGTTTTTGTGCAGAAATTAGGTTTTGTGCATGCAAGCTCGGAAAATCGCTGAGATCTACAGCATGTTTATGCCCGATAAAGCCAAACAAATGTCGATCAGCATGACCTATTGTGTGTAATCAACACTGTAAGCATTTAAAAAAGTGTGTTTATAGAGTGATTGTGTTAACATTTTCTTGTCATGTATTGACAAATCAGAAGGCAATTATGGTTGTTATTAGAACTTTTGATAATAATTTCCCATGTAAAGACTTCATAAACAGCAACACAGACCTGATCTCTTATTTGTACAATCACAGTTGATAATTCATTTTTTGCTTTATTTTGCTTTCCTTATTCCTTATTTCCAACTTCAGGCACTTTTATGCCCCAAAGGTTTTTATTAGAAGGTCACTTTAAAACTATCTATGAAAATTTTATCTATGCCGTATCTTTGTTATTTTTTTATATCATTTGTTGCTGCTTTCCAAATGCTTTTTATATAAAAAATGTTCTGTACACTGTCCCAGTCCAAATCAATTTTGTAATTTTGTCAAATTATGCACAAATTGTGAAAGTATGAATTATTTTTTAAAATGTATATAATGCTAACTATCATGATTTCTGGCACAGAACGCTGGTAAATACAACACAAAATTTTAAATGTAATGGGAAGTGTGGGGAAATGTGGTAGAATTTTTTCTTTTTTTAAGAAAAGCATTAATGAATTTAGATTTTTACTTTTTAAATTAGATCTTACTTTGTGAATTTTTACATAGATTGTAAAGTCTTTTCATATTAAATTTACTTTTTTCTTTAATCTTATAAAATAAATACTGTTATTTTAGTGCCTTTTTTTATCTGATTTAATTGATGCTTTTCAATCACATATATTTGTTTTTGTATATTTACAGTCATTTTTAACAAGCAGTATGATGTTGTTATGCTATTGGGCCTGTAAAAACCGTGCATCAAGTATCCAGGTTGCTCTGCTTGGCTGTAGTTATTTTGTTGCCTTTTTCCATTAATGCCAATTGACACTATGGCAGTGCAACTGGGTAATTTACCCCCAAGATAATGTTTCTAATAATACAGGCCCTCTCATGGTTTAGACTGGAAATATTAATTAGACAAAGTTCACCAAGGCTAAACTCCCCGTCCCACAAATACACGTTTGACACATTTCCTCTGCGCAAAAGTCTGTGTTTTCTCCACCCACGGGAGCGCTCCTTGCGCGAATTTCGAGTAACAATGATTAAAAATATATGACACACTTTTAAATAATATTAAAACAATATGCACTTTGGCCAGTCCCAGAGGATGCGGGAGATTGAATGCCTTGTTTTCTTTGCCGAGTGCATGCTGGTGTTTGACAGTTCTAATTTGTCCGTTGTGCTGTGGGGCCTTTTGAGTGAAGGCCTCCTTCCCCACAGCTCGATGCCTCACGGTGAGACCCGGCTCACGGTTACCAACTCTTTGCTGCCATGCTTGTGCGCTAATCATCTCAAGCTGTCTGTGAACGAATCCTTCAATGTCGCTTGAAGGAGAGTCGCTCAGTAGTTTGCCGTAAACCACTCATGACTGTAGTTCCACATCCCAAAATTGGCATTTCTATCCTGGTAGCGGCTGCATTAAAACTCATTAGACTTTTTCTTATTTACTTTGGTCTCTCTTGGCTGTTTCGCTAAAAATACCATGGCCTGCCTTACTTTTCTGCTTTCCCTCATAGTCTTTGCACAGCAGGGCTTTAAATGCCGCACAGACTTTGTCATAAATTCATTCAGAGGAGGCAAACCGTCTTGTGTACCTTTTGAAATTATACATCTATTTAGCTTCTCCGCTGGAGTTGTCTTCCAGTTGACGGCATACTGATTGTTCATTTCTTGTTCATTTCTCTAGCTTGTAGTGTGATAATGGGTTCATATTTATTTGAATCATTGTGCACAACATTACAGTGTGCCGGCATCGGTTAGCAGTGATGGTCTGGTGATATGTTTCAATCTGGATTTCACGCATAAGGATCTTATTACGTTCCTCTCGTTGTGTAATAAATATGTGTTTAGACCCCTGTATCACTTGGTTTTGTAGCTCTTCAGAGCAGTAGTAAATCGATTTGGAGAGTTAAATGAAATGAATGTGAGAACGGTTGGACTGAGAAGACAGGAATTTGAAAAATCAAAACTATGCTGTTAGGAAAGATTAAAAAGGACGTTTTCAATACTTTAGTTTCAGGACTTGACACACAAAAGTAATTCTACTTATCTGCTGACTTTAATGGCGCTTGATGAGTTAATAATGAAGTATACACAGAGAAGTTCTGGGCGCTGTACAGTTTTTTAAATGTTTCTGAAAGAAGCTTAACAAGTCTGCATTCACATATAAAGTAAAATGATTCATATTCTGAAATATTATTGAAATTTAAAACAACTGTTTTCTATTTTGATCTGTGTTTTAAAATGTAGATTTTTCCTGTGATTACAAACTTTTTTGGCAGCCATTACTGATACTAGGCTGATTTGATGCTCAAGAAATATTTCCTCTTATTATTAATGTTGTGAACATAATATTTTTGTGTTTAAAAAACAGGATTTGTATCAGTGTTGAACCTTTGATCTGTTTAATTCATCCAAAAAAAAAAAAAACTTAACTGACAACAAACATTTATATATAATATTCTATATTAGATATTATGGTAGATATTATGAAGAATGTCCAAGCTTCTCTTTTCAGTGAAATAGATTTATGCAGCCAAATCCCCAAAAAGGACAAAAAGCACCATAAAAGTGGTCCATACAACTATTTTTAAATTCTTATGAAGGCATAGATTTGCAATAACATGAGGGTGAGTAAACGACAACACCTTTTTTAGGTGAACTATCCCTTTAAGAGAATAGTTGTTTACGTATACACCACCTATCAAATACTTGTTTTTGTTTTTTTACTGCCTTAGTCAATACCATTGTAAATGTTTACTGTACAATCAAACTTGACGCTTTATCATTGTAAATAGACAAGAACCCACAGCCATAATTGATATTTTCCAAGGACTAGTTACTGAGTAATTGACTGTAGTAATGTTTAACAGGTTTTACAAGTTCCTTGCTGTTTTCATGGAGTCAATAAGGATGATGTTGCTTGTCTGTTTGTTCCGCAGACCAAGCCGGACATATAGGAAAGATCCCTGAGATCCGGCCTGTTGAGCAACACCCCCTTCCCAATCTATTTCGCATTCACGTTGGCCATTAGTAGCTGTAGCCCAGCCATCCTAATGCTTCTTTAAATATCAGGAGAATGACTGTTTGTTTGTCTTGAGATCCTCCTCCAACTGTTTATTCAAGACAGGCTGCATTTGCATTGACCTTGCTATCCATACATGCTTGCCCGCCTTCTTCCATTCTTTTCCTCCCAACGCTCGCTGTCTTTCTCTGAAGTGTGTTTACGTTTCGGCTTGCCCTCTGTGTAACCTATGGGATCTGTTGATCATTCCACCTGGTTAATGTTAAATTGCTCTTTGCGAGAAGATGTGTTTGTTCATAAACAGAAAGAAAAGGCCCGTTTGCCCCTTGTTTACCGTAGTCATGGCAGCAATCAGTTATTAAACAAATAGCAAGCTTTGTTTGTATGTGCTGTCGGACCAGCATTAGACCTACAAGGTCTGGAAGCAAACTCAAGAAAACACAACAAAAAAGACAAAACCCGTTTGTCCAAACGTGCTTGGGTTTTGTTCTCAGAATGTCGCCACAGTAGTGTTGAGATATGTTTCTGGCCCGGAGAGGCCTGTCGAGATTAGAGGGACTGTTTGGTCTCACAGTGAGATCTCCTTTTGGCAGAATGTCATTGCTGCTGTCATTTCCTCTTTGAGAGGGCGACGAGCAACTCTTGTTCATGAGGGCGAGTCACTAGCCCTGATTGTGCCGACATGTGTGAATGATGCAAAGTTGCACCTTGAGGCGGAAGATCCACACCGAAGGTAAGATGTTGCATGATATCTGGCTTAGATATGTAACAGACAGACTTTTGAGGAGGATAAGCATCCAGGTTTGATCTCTGTCAGTTTGAGTGAACTTGCATTACACTTTAGGGTTTATTTATTCAGTTTTTCTGTAAATTGTACATGCTTATTTTTCCTTTTTTACATTTTGTATGCCTTTGCTGTCATCTAATGCTCTAATGCATAAAGGGGTCATATGATGCGATTTTCAAGCCCGCAAGCCACTCCTTCGTCGAATCCGCCGGCCGTGCTGTTCTCACGCCGCCTTGTGTGACGCTGTGTGTTCCGTTGTGAAAGCGAAACTACTTTGTTTTGCCTTCCAAAAGAGGACACAACTAGAAATCAGTGGTATTTACAACACTGTTTCCAGAACATTTCAACACAAATATTCAGATGTGTGCAATGGATTTTATGGAGGACTGTTTCCTGAACCTGCAGAGTAGCCTACAATGGGTCTGTGCTCAAATGGTGTTCTATAAAATGGGGCAGTTCCAACTTTGCAAGGACAGTCTGTCACTTCTGACTCATGGCCTGTAAGTATGTTTTTTTTTATATTTAAAGAATTTGTCACTGATGATTCAAACGCGAGTTTTGAGCAGTTAGAGTAGAGCTTGTTTATTGTCGTTTCTCCGATCACAAATGCAGACATGGTTTTATGGTTACGCAGCATGATACGCAATGCGTAAAAAGACAGAAGAAGTCATAATAATCAGTAATTATGTCCCCATTGGATGCAACAAATGCCTTCTTTGTAATGGGTTTTATTGGTTTTGTCTCATGGTGCCGGGAGACGGGATCACAGTATGGTAAGGGGCGTAACATTTTTGTCACACACTTGAGGTATTTGGCCAATCACAACACACTGGATAGCACTGTAAACCTTGCTTTTCAGAATGATGAGCTTTGTAAAAATCGATGTGCTTCGGAGAGGTGGGGCATAGATGAGAAACAGTAATGTACATTATGTGGAAAATAGTGTGTTTTTTTTATCTTAAACCATTACACTTGCATTACACCAAAAACACAAATGGAGCACAGCGATAGTTCTAGCAGGCCATGTTAGTCAAGCTCGCATCAGCTGACACTCAGCTGATCCAAGTCTACCTATAGGATCACGACACCAATCATAGTTCCCTTCATAAGTTCACTTCTCCTTTTTTTTTTTTCGGAGAGGACGTTGGCGCACGTTTGGCTGCCACTTCTCCTGCCGTATTTTTAGTTGTTTATTATTTTAATTAATTTTAAACTCTTCTGAATAATTTTAAACTCTTCTGAGTCTTAACCTGCTGCTGGATTTCCATATATTTACCTTTACTGAGCCAGCGTTTTAAAGTGTTTCCCCCTGGTCTATCTGCTGCTGCTCACATCTGGTTGCCGTGATTCACCTGCACTGTCTCTGCCTGTTGCTGCTGTCTCCGTGTGAGATCAAACGAGTCACTGGAGTTGCATCAAGTTCTCCATGTGCAATGGCTGTGTAACAACTCTTGGATGTTATCATGCGACTTCATATGATCACCTGGATTATTTGCGATCTGATTTTATCAGGAACCAGCGTAAAGCAGTGGACCGTACTTCTGGACTTCACCATGCTGAGGTACTCTCTCTCTGATCTTTTGTCCCTGGGACACCATGACCGTCCAGATATCAGCGTCATACAAACTTTGCGTTCCATGCAGCTCCTCCGCCGGCCTAGTTATAATCATAGAGGCTCTCGTCAGAGTCGCTCTACTGCCGGTGCTGGAGTCACTGCACTTTGGTCTAACCACAGGGGCTCGCTGCGTCGTACTTCGGGTTCCCGTGGAATCGGCCATAGTAACCTACGCTATCCAGAGGTTCTCTCTCAAAAACCCGCGGCGAATGTGCGCTGTAGCACTATGCGACTCGCTCACTTCAACACGAGGTCAATAAACAATAAAACGGCACTTATCACTGACACTATCCTTGACAGGAAAATTGATATTCTCTGTCTCAGTGAAACTTGGCATAAAGACAATGACTATCTTAATTTGAACATGTGTGCCCCATCTGGATATAAATATATTGACGTGCCTCGAGCTTCGGGTAAGGGTGGTGGCTTGGCTGCAATATTTGTATCTAATATATCAATTGATGTTATTGATGCTCCTACTGTTTCATCATTTGAATGTCTGGTTTTTAAAGTCAATGGTGCTTCACCTGTTCTTGTGCTGCTAATTTATCGTCCACCAAAACCTAATCCTTTATTTTTTTCTGAGTTTACTGAGTTGCTGACACTTCTTAGTCCACTCTGTCCGTCTATGGTCTTGACTGGCGATGTCAATTTCCATATTGATAATCCAAACTGTGTCAAAACTGCTACCTTTTTGGACATTTTGGATGGTTTTGACTTTAAACAGCATGTTACTTTTCCGACCCATAGGCTGGGCCATATATTGGATGTGGTATGTTCTGCTGGTGTTTGTATCCAATCTCTGGATAGTATCGACATGAGTATAAGTGATCATAGACTTATTACTTTTGACATAAATGTTATGTCTTCACGATCTATTTCTGAGCGCACTATCAAATTCCGTAACATCAAGCACATGGACTTCACTCTTTTTTCGACTTTTGTCTCTGGGCTTCCCACTACTAACTCCGTGGAGCACTATAATTCCATGCTTTCCTCACTTTTGGATGAGTTCGCACCTGTGCGAGAACGGCTTGTTACTTTTAGGAAACCCTGTCCATGGTTTACCCCGGATTTACGTTTAATGAAAGCTGCCGGAAGACAATTAGAACGGCAGTACAAAAAATCTGGCCTGACGGTGCACAGGCTTCTTTACACTGAACAACAGTCTGCTTACCATTCTGCTTTGAATACTGCACGTAAGAGCTACTATTCAAGCATCATTGGTAACGCTGCAACAAATACTAAATCGCTGTTTAAGACTGTTGACAATCTTCTCAAACCGACTAAGGCCGTTGTTCATTCCTCTGTTGAACAGTGCAATAAGTTTCTTCATTATTTCACTGGTAAGGTTGAGGATATATATAGCACTTTAAATACCATCACTCCTCTTGAGCTAGTTAATATCCAGCCTTCAAACTTCCCAACTACTACCTTTTCAAACTTTGAAATGGTCGGAGATGATTTTATTATAAGTACAGTGAAGTCCATGAACTCTACAACCAGTATTTTAGATCCGGTTCCCTGCTCGGTCATCATGAACTGCCTTGCATCAATCTGCCCTTTTATGACTTCAATTGTAAACTTGTCATTGACCTCTGGAATTGTTCCTTCAGAACTAAAAATAGCTGCCATTACACCAGTCCCTAAGAAGAATGGTTGTGATGTATCTGATTTATCCAATTACAGGCCGATTTCTAACCTCCCATTCTTGGCTAAAGTTCTTAAGCGTGTTGTGGCTGTTCAGTTAAATAATCACCTAGCTCTTAACAGTCTCTTTGAACCTTTTCAATCTGGGTTCAGAAGAGGGCATAGTACTGAAACCGCTTTAATTAGGGTCATAAATGATCTTCTTATCACAGCGGATTCAGGTGCATACAGTATTTTGGTCTTGTTAGACCTCAGTGCTGCTTTTGACACTATATGTCACTCTCTTCTGCTTGACAGGCTGGAAAATTGGTTGGGTCTTTCTGGAGCTGTCCTCAATTGGTTTCGGTCTTATTTAACTAAACGTGCCCAGTTTGTTGGCTTGGGTAACTATAAATCAGATACCGTGCCTGTTCGACAGGGAGTTCCTCAGGGTTCAGTACTGGGTCCAATATTATTTAATATTTATATGCTTCCACTTGGGCAGATCATTAGGAAACATGGTCTTGGGTATCACTGCTATGCGGATGATACGCAGATTTACATCACCACTAGTCCTGATGTCCATTGCTCATTAATAGCTTTACGTGGTTGTTTAGCAGAGATCAGTAACTGGATGCATAACAACTTCCTGAAGCTGAATGGCTCCAAAACTGAACTGATGCGGATTGGTACAGTGGCAGCCACACGTAAGGCCGAGCAGATCAGTTTGATTGTTGATTCCTGCACGGTAATCCCCACTTCACAGGTGCGAAATCTTGGTGTCATTTTTGATTCACAATTATCATTTGAAGCACACATAAAACACATCTCTAAAACTGCATTTTTCCACCTGAGAAACATAGCTCGACTTAGACCTTTTCTCTCTTTTGCAGACACAGAAAGGCTTATACATGCCTTCATAACAACTAGGTTAGATTATTGTAATGCCTTGTTCTCTGGCCTTCCAGCTAAATCGTTGAGCAAGCTTCAGTATATACAAAATTCTGCCGCTCGTGTGCTCACTTGTACTTCTCCTCGTGAACACATTACACCGGTTCTTTCACAATTACACTGGCTTCCCGTAAATGCGAGAATTGATTTTAAAATTCTTACTTTAACATACAAGGCACTTCATGGGACTGCACCTGAGTATCTTTGTGAACTCATCAGCCCTTATATTCCATCACGCTCTCTTCGCTCTACTAACTCTTTCACTTAACCAGCCATCATGCAAGCTAAAGACCATGGGGGAAAGAGCCTTTTCATATAAAGCCCCTAAGCTATGGAATGTACTTCCTCTGCACGTCAGAAATGCACCAACGTTGGATGATTTTAAAAAGTTGATTAAGTCACATTTATTCAAGACTGTCTTTCTATAATGAATTGTTGTATTGCTTTTGGTGTTTTGTTTTACTTTATTTATTACTTTATTACTGTAGCGCTTTGGGTTTAAGAAAAGCGCATTACAAATAAAATGTATTATTATTATTATTACTTCAGAGTAGAGCTGAAACAACGAATCGATTTAATCGATAAAAATCGATTATTAAAATAGTTGTCAACTAATTTAGTCATCGATTCGTTGCTAAATAACTTTTATTTGCCGTAAGCGGCTCATTTCGTGCATATTTCAAATCTGCGGTGACCAAAGTGTGGCAGTAATGAGCCACCGGAGGTTTTACTCAGCCAGTACAGCAGGAGAAGTAATGAATAGCCAATAGCTGGCCTCGTTTTATGTCACGTGCTTCCCGAACAGCGTCTCTGCAGCATTTAGCGGGATGTGGGAGACTGGGAGTACTTTACTTTGAGCCTTCAAAAAAGAAGAGTAACCTGTAAACTCTGCACTACTGAACTGTTTAAGGGGACGTTCACATATCGCGTCTTTTGCGCGCTCAAGTTCGTTATTTCCAACACCGCACCGCATCGAGTTAAAAACATCTCAACTTTTCAGAATGCTGCAAGCGCATCGCGGGTCATGTGACAAGAACTAACCAATCAGCTTCATCCTTTCCCGTAACAACGTTAAAAGCTCAGTCAAGATGAAAGGAACAGCTGATCATAGTTGTATATGGATTTCCGTTTTGAAATAAATTTAGTAGCAGAGCTACTGCAAGCGATTTTTTGAGCTGCAAATCCATTTATCCTTTGCTGAAATTTCCGCGTCTTCAAGGAGAGAGCACGTCATTGTTGCTTATCAAAGGCAGATGCCTCAGGGGCGCTTCTGCGCGAGCGCTCTGGAAAGGAGGAGAAAGCGGCGCGCCTAGCGTTTTCCACGCGTTTTTAGGCACGATATGTGAACGGCCCCTAAGACTTTTATTTGTGTAGATTCTCCAGTACAATGTTTTTTGCAAATGTTTAGTCGTAAAAGCTGATAACATTGCTTTTTAACAGTTAACATTAAAAGCTTTACAAACATGTTCTGTGATCAGTTTGTAGTTTACCAGTTCAAAATTCAGTCGTGCAGCCTAATTATGACTGAATGAGAGAGGTAAATGTTTAAAGATATTTGAAATGCACTTTTTTTCTAAGTATTCACTGCTCTTTTTCACACAGCAGGTTTTTTGTGTGTGACTGTCCAATTTTTTTTTCTGGACAACCTTCTGATGGATTTTACTTTAAATTGTGAGTTCCATTCAGGTTTCATGCCACTGGCACTTTATTCGAAGGATTGTTTACAATTTCACAGCAAAAGCTATAAAGCTGTTTCCCAGTAAATAATAAAATACAATGCACTGCAATTTTATTCTGTTTTATCCTTATTCTTAGTGAAAATATGTTCTGAAAGATTCCTTAATAAGCTTCGTTCGGGATGTTAAACTACTTTAGGAGCTCTAAGGACTACCATGGTGAAAACATTATTTGAAATCTCCTTGTGAAATTTGCTAGAGTATGGGTCAGTGTTCTGATTGCAGAAGAGTTTGACAAAGGATTACTAACACAATAAAACAACTCCAGGTATATTTTTGATTAGGATATAACAGTGCAAAATGGTTAAAATCTCTTAAAAATCTATGCTGAAGGATAAAGACCATTTATTAATAATTTACTTGGGGAAAAAATGGAAAAAACTAAAATATAAGTACATAAACCGATTAATCGATTAATCGAAAAAATAATCGACAGATTAATCGATTATCAAAATAATCGTTAGTTGCAGCCCTACTTCAGAGCTATTTCTCCCTCAGGAACTAATCACCCACCTCCATCCCCAGCTCCTCCTCTTGTCCAGTCAGGACTTGGCAGTAAATATATCATTGCCCACTGAATCATGTTGTTAAAATAATCATGTAGAACATTAGTGGTATCTGCTACATTTATCATTGATGTTGGTTCTGTTTTGTTACCCAGAGGGGATTCTGCTGTCCCTGCTCCTATACATGCTAGGCTGCGTGGATGGGCGGTGAATTTTTGCCCAGAACAGAACCATTCCCCTTTTTTTATTAATTTTTTTATTTTTTAATTAAAAGTTACACTAAATTAAAGTATTGTGTGTATTGTAGAATCTTGTCCATTATAATATCAGTTCTTGATCATAGTATGAAAATAATTAGAAGTATCGACCAGAATTTTTATATAAGTACATTCATATGATGTGAATAATTTTACAATTGGGTTTATGTCTAAGATTTATTATTTGATATTGATTTGTTTGTTGATATTGATATTGATATTGATTTTGATATTGATATTGATTGTTGTGATGCCTAAATACACTTTTATTATATAAAATATTATATATTTTATAATTTTTTTATTTTATCTGTCTGTCTATCTATCTGTCTATCTACCTGTCTGTCTGTAACATGTGAAGAATTATCAGCCTATTTGTATAGGCCAGAATTGATAGATCATTAAATCTCGGTGCTTTAATATGAAGTAAATAATTTTACAGTTTGGACTATGTCCAAGTTCCTAATAAGAATAAAGAATAACTAAAATTAATAAGTATTTAATTTGGTGATGTGTCAATACTGTATGGTTTTGCAACAATTTATAAAAAAAAATTGGGGGTTGAATGTCATACAAAACTAACTATATAGCCATATCTACTTTTACTGTAATATAAATATAATGTCTCGTAATGTACAGTGATGGGTCATAAGGTAATTTTGCTCACACCACCATCCCTAGCCAAAATACAGCTGTCTGTGTTAATCATCAGGAATCCTTGGGGGAAAAGGAAAACCTCAAAATGCTCTCACACCTTTTCAGTCGTACAGATCATTGTGTTGTCTAGACAAGCAACAAGGCTGAACCTAAACAACAGTGTGATCGCGGGGTTTTGTCGTCCTTATTGTGACTACTTATCTGGAGCGTAAGAATGTTGTGCTTTTGTTGGGAGCTTGTGTAAACAGGGGTGGTGTGAGAGCACAGGCTTGTAAGAGCAGGTGGGCTTTCAGAACTTACCGGAATGACAGCATCTTTTTAACGCTGATGGAGTCTGCTTTCCGGCCTGGTGCACGGCACACACAAACACACTCCCTCCATAAACACAGTCAAATCCAGGGAAACAATGAATAAGGGAGAAGGCTCTTGATTTTCTGTATTTGCTCATGTTTTTATGTAGGCCAGGTGGGGTGCGTGTGGTTGCAATATCAGATGAACCGAGGAAAAGATCAACATACACATATTCTGACCTTGTTGTATTATCTGTTGTTTGTTCCAAACACTTGTTGTGTTTAGCAAGCAAGTGTTTTGTGCGGAAAAGGCACAGACATCTGATGATAGAGGTTTGTTTGGTAGGTGCCTGGCGGCGGGGGCTTAATCTCAGGGAACTTCCATTATATTGAAGTTTTTTTCCTTAAGTCTTTGTTTTCTTATTATTTAAAGCCACGATAAACACTGTAAACAAATCTGTTTCTCATGAACCCTTGCTGGTTTTATATGCATTTGTCTGTTATTCATGTTTCTATTGCATCCAAAATGCGACGACAGAAAATTTAAAGCTGCACCTTTGTTATCAAAGTGAGGAGAAATCCAAAGCTGGAATCATAATGATAAGACACTAAAACAATAGCTTAATTCATAAAGCCGTTGACATTATTAATGCCCTTCCACCAGGTTATTTTTTTCTTCTATCTGTTTGATATTTGTGATGGATAACAGGCATTTTCTTTCATCCTTTTTTTGGTCGCGATATTGCAGACTTTGAATTATTCCATGGTGAAATTTAATGAGAAAGTAGATTTATGGGTTTCATTTGTTTGTCAATTCTGAAATTAATTGGGTGTTAATTTCAGCTGGCCCTCTTCAGACATGGATGCAGGCGCGTGCATTACTTTGCATTCGTTGCAGCTTCATGTCTTTATTGTGGGTCACTAGTTTTGCATACATTAAAATAGCCCCCCGGCACATTCTCATGATTACTTTTAGAGATGCCACGCATTCGCAAATTTATGCCCTTCCTTTATAATTATGAAAATTTAGTACGGAATGACAGTGCATGCATAATAGCCATTATCACCCTCTTTTATGGAACACAATGAAAAAGGAGAGAACAAATGAGACCGTAAAACCTAAAAGAGACAGAAAGAGAGAGAAGCTTGCTAAACAAGCCACAGCTTGTTTGTGGGAGTACCAGGGACTTGGTTCATTTGTCTCTAATTAAAAGGATGATTTTGAGTATGGCGTAGTTTAGTATACAAATAGTTTATGTACTGTAGTTTTTGGAGAATACAAATATGGCATGAAAGAAGTTCAGGGTTCCCACTGTCATGAAATTTTTTTTTTAAATTGTGAATTTCAGGATTGTTAATATAAAAATGACCTTTTTTTAATGTGTTATGGGTAACTGCTAGTACATTTATATTTATTTGTCAAAAGAAAAAAAACATACAGAAGTAAAGTTGTTAATGTATTTCAGATTTAACCCTCTGGAGTCGATTAACGCGTATATGCGTTATGAGGCATTTTCTCCTGATAACCCCGAAAAGAACTTAAATTACACTTTCAGTTTTGATCGTACAGATAAGAGCAATACATAAATCTAATCTGTAAAGGGTCTACTTTTTTTGTATACAGACATAATAACAACAAAACTTTGTGCATTTATAAAATAAAGATAACAAACAAGGTGTGCTGTCTACAGCCTTTTGTTGTCATTTAGACACGCGTCATTAAAATGAACTGTAAGTCAGTGAATACACAACGAAGAGACATGCGAGATATATCTATAGAAAGCCTGACATGTCTACTTTTAAACTAAATCTGCAAAACAAATATTCTGTGTTAAAGTAATCCATATGAAAACAACGTGATGTCTGTTTTTCACGTCTCCCTTCATTATCTTCTAATGTGACCACGCCCCTGCGCCGAACACTCTATTCAGATTCTGATGTTTCACTGAAGCACGCGGCTTGAATACAACTACAGTACACGAAAGAAGACAACGCAGTGAGACTGTTCTTTAAGTTTTTTATTTTACTGTTTGCTTCGCGATGAGAGGAATAAGACATAATTGACCCCAAAAAGATGTGATGTGGTTGAGGATTTGAGATTTGGATTTCCTCAGAAAAATAGGATGAAGTGCTTTATTCAGCAGAGATCATAAACACGAGTATGTCTCTTTTTATTTATTTATATACTTGTACTAGTTTTCACAAAACGTGTAAACATTTTTCTAGTTAGACTTTTTCCAAACACGTTTTCCAAACTATAATTCCTGACTAAATGTATAATCAAGTGAAATATTATGAATTTTCAATAACAATATACAATACTATACCATTCAAAAGCTTAATGTAAATTATATAAATGTAACTGTAACCAAAGTAACAAACAATGCTGTTCTTTCAATTTATCCCCCCTAAAAAACCTGAAAGAAATATTCTCAGCTCTTTTCAAAATTAATAATAATAATGATAATAATAATAATAAATGTTTTTTTTGTAGAAAATAAGATTGTTAAAAGGATTTCTGAAGGATTGTGTGACTGGAGTAATGATACAAAAAATTCAGTTTGAAAGTCAGCTTTGATTGTTCCTAATAAACTGTTTATCTGCACTCCCAAGTGGATATTAAATTATGTTGTGGGATAATTAAATATATTCTAAATAAACTACAAACATAAAATTATATACATTTATTTTGTCCTCACATTCTTTCTTGTAACTCTTCCCTCTCAGTCACAAACCTGACTGAAAGGCTCATTATGCAGCTCATTATGCGGGCCTTTGTCTTCTCAGCTGTAAATCACAATGATATTCATGATAGTTGATGCCTACTCGCATATGACTTTAGCCAACAAAAAGTGTCTTAGAAAATTTAAATCAAAATATTGTTTTCTGTGAGTGAGTAAACAAGATGATTTCACAATTTATGAAGAAAATTTCTAGGCTACAAAGTCCCGGGAACCAATGTTCTGTATGTGTTTTATGGCCTTATTCAAGTGATTTAACATTTTTAGTTTTTCACTAAACATACATAACATTTTTTTTTTCTCAAAAACACAATAATGTACATACATGCTGCTCACATATTATTAGAGATCAGTTTGTGCTGATTACAGTGAGATTAAACTTTAGCCATGTAGATATTTATAAGAAACTGAAAAAAGCACAAATGTCAGGGCATGACAAAACTTTTCCAGGCCCCAAAAATACCCTTTCACTCCAGAGGGTGCAGTTCAGTATTGCTGATTAATCACTGTCTGAAAAAATTAACTAAATAAAAATGTAAAAAAAATTATATTAAAAGTAAAATAAAAAAATTATATTTAAAAAAATATATTAAAAATATATTTTATAATATTTGTATGTGTGTATATATATATATATATATATATATATATATATATATATATATGTATATATATATATATGTGTGTATACTAACACATATGCAAATACATGTTTTACATATAATGTTTTATTTTATATATTTATTTTCTGTCTAGTAGCTGACGTGTCTTATTGTTTACAGTACATCTGCTTTATCAAAAACAGACAATAAAAGAGATGCAGCCCGCCGGTGGTCCAGATGGGTCAAGGCCCAAAGTGTTCATCTGCATCTGCAATCGCCTCTCCCCTGCAAACCTGGCTGAACAATTATCACACGCCTTATTACTGTCTGAGAGGGGCCAGCATTATAAATCTGAATTCTTTTCAGTTTTCACCTGCCTATGTGATTAGCACCCACTGCTTTAAGGGCATTCATTCTGCCTCATATCAATAATTAATAAGCCAAGTTAATTTACTTCTGCCCGACTTGGTCAGCTTCATTAAGATGGTCTGAAATGGGGCTACAAGGCACTCCATGCCAATGAGTACCGCTATGAATGCAAAATATATAAATCTAAGTGTCTGTCTCGGGACGACGTGAATAGATCAGTGTGTTGAAGGAGAAAACGAGACTTTTGAGAGTATAACGCAGTTAGTTGGAAAGCGTTTGGAAGAACAAAAAGCCTTTTTGTGTGTCTGAATATGCATCATTAAAGTGAAATGTATTATTGGAAATACTTTGGAAGTACATCAGAATATTTTCAGGTTTGTTTATTTGTGTGCGGGCCCAGGACCGTGGCGTTAACTCAACATGCAGGATGCAAACGTTTGCCGAGAAGTTTTGAATTGGCCGATTTGTAATGCGACCAACTCCCCTGCCCTGTTTCCCATTAAAAAGCCATTGGGCTGAGGTTCTTCTGGGAGCAATGCAAGTAAATATATCCATTTCAGTTGAACAAGTTTTGTTTGTGAGCGAGTGTGATTTCTTGGGCCTCTCTGCTGAGACGTGACCGAGGTTGGGTTCCCATCCCATTTGCTCTTTGCTGTTTATTCATTCTCTCAGGCACAGCATAAAGAAGAAAGACAAACGGAAAAAGACAAATAGCTTCTTTTAAGCCTGTGATGTGATGAAAGATTATAGTATTTAATTTAAAAAAAAATTGAAATTGAGCAGGACAAAAGGAAACTGACTTTTGCATGCAATTGTTTTAAATATGTTTTTTGACACTTGTTTGTGTTCCTGCTGCAGGTTTTTAAGTCATGATGCAAGAGTCGGGGACAGAGGCGACAAACGGAACGGCCAATCAGAACGGCGCCCCACCTAGTGTGGAGGGACACAGAGAAGTTCGATCCAAGAGCGCCACTCCTTCCTCTGACATCACAGCGTCTGACCTCGTCAAATTCCAGCAGCAGCAGGTCTTTTTTTTTTGACAGTCATTCCATCATTCATCTGTTCTTTCTTTCTTTTTTCTTTCTTTCTTTCCTCTCCTTTTTTCCTCTTCCTTTTTATTAATTCTTTCCATCTTTTGATCATTTGCTCATTATTTTGTTCCTCTCTTCCTTCTTTAATTTCTTCCTTTTTAATTTCTTAATTCAGTTCTTCCATCCTTTTCGTTTGTTCTTCCCTACCCATGTTTCTACCTTTCTTTCTTTCTTTTTTTTCTTTCCTTCATTGTTGCACCTGTCTGTTAACGCATGTCAACAGCATCCTTCTCTCCCCTCTTTAAGTGCTTGTAAATATTTAATCATTGCACCCCCTTCAACCAGAGTACATAAACACATTATTATGATTATTTATGTATATTGAGAGCGGTTTGAATTTTTAAACGCACTAAGTGCTCTTTCTGTGATTGTGTTTTTGGTTGCCAATGTGTTTATCCTGGCAACTCCACAGCATCTGCATTCAGGTGAAATATTTATCAGGCGTGTTGCAGTGGACAAATGCATAGGTGCAATGGAATTTATGGACAGTCGTGTATGTGCTGCATCCCTCCGGACACCACAGATTTCACCTGTCGCATTGTAAACACCCCTAACACTCAGGTCGAGATTTCAGAGAGCTTCCTTTCAAAGTGTTGGAGCGTGGAGTGTTGCAGCTGTTTTTATTATATACCAAGAGCAACCAAAACATCCTCACTCACACGGAAATAAACAGTGTCTGTCTGTCTGAGTGTTGCGTTTGCCCACACGACAGCGTGTTGAGCGGGCCAGCATTGAAAAGATCAGCCAGTCATATGTTATCTGCACCCCACGGCATGATGGGAGATGTTGTCAAGGGTTGTTTGTTGGGGATGGGGAGCCTCTGAAGTAGCTGTCTGTCGAAGTAACACGGCTGTCATGGAACTGAAGAGCACAATGCATTGGTTTTAACGGCAATCGGGACAGTTCTGCTTGACAACTGGTTTGAAAAAAGAGAATGACCCAAAACTGATTTGTTTTGGTCTTATTTCATAGAAGGGATATTGATTTTGTATTGTGTTTAATTTAGGAAGATGTTGGTTGTGAATTAGGATGATTATTTTGGATTACGTATAGGAATAAAACCCATTTGACATCTTGATTTTCCCTTCAGTCTCCTTGAAATCAATCTGTAACTAGAGTATATCACCGTCAATCAATAATCTGAAGCATCTGTGATTGGCTCTCGCTTTTTCGCCTTCCTCTGAATTGCTTCAGTCTGTCGTGTGCTTCTCGGACTTGGCGTGATGTTGTCAGTTCGAAAATCACAAGCATACTGAATTCATTACCGCAGTCGTCTCACAAAACCATGGATAAGATTTCAATAACTGCAGGCCACAGTTGAGTAAACAGTTGCACTGAAACTTAATTCCTGTTGACTTTGCCTTCATTCTGTGCCAGGGGCTCAATCTGATTCACTCAGCTGAGACATCAGGGTTATAACTCTGACGAATGCAAGGAAATGGAGAGAGAAAGAAGGGAGAGTAGATAGAGAGAGGCTGAATGCCAGAGCGGTTGACCGAATCAGGGATGTGCACTTGACACTCTAACAAAAAAGAGGAGTATTTAACATTACTTCATAGTTTTATTATGACTGGGGTGAGTGAAGGAACCATCTTTTGCTTTTTTCATGCTTGTTTATGGTGACTAACAGAAACAGCTTTTTCAGAATAGTGCTTAAACTACCATTAAAAGCTAGTTTTTCTGGGTGGAGCATAGTCATCGGATGTCCATTTTCCACAAGTAAATATGATTTTTAGTATAACATACTTTTAATAAAAAAAATACTCACTTCTTCTGGAGATGAAACATTGAGACATTTCAGTTCAAACAACATGTAAAAGTGAATTTTGCATCCGATGACCCCTTTAAAGGGATAGTTCACATAGTTCAAGAAGAAAAAAGAAAATAAACATAAAAAGAAAAATCTATCATAATGTAAGTACCATATTTTTCGGACTATAAGTCGCACCTGAGCATAAGTCGCATCAGTCCAAAAATACATCATGACGAGGAAAAAAAACCTATATAAGTCGCACTGGACTATAAGTCGCATTCATTTAGAACCAAGAACCAAGAGAAAACATTACCATCTACAGCCCAGAGAGGGCGCTCTATGCTGCTCAGTAGAGGTCTTCACAGTGCACCCGAGACCCGTCGACCCGGGACCCGTACGGGTTCGGGTCTATATTTTAAATGATCAGCCGGGTCCGGGTCCGGGTCGGGTCCGAATCTATTACTTCGGGTCCCGGGTCTGTTTAACATTGTGTGTAATACCCGTGCGATCAGAGTCATCGGACTCGGAGAACACCCGGCCGTGATCACACACTGCTTGTGTTTCTTGTAACTTGCAACTTGTAAAATTAGGAAAAGAAAAGTGTGAGCCAAAATGCTTGCAGACTTGACACACTCATAATTAATATATTTCAAATCAGCAACAAGATCTGAGGTGAACTGTCACATGAATGTTTTCGATGACGCTCAGATTACGTTAAAAAGCATATTTCAGGTTGATCCGGCTAGCATGCATGTGCAGCCTCGAGCGTGTGCATGTTTCTATGGCAACCAGTGAGGGACAAACCGCGCTTTACATTTTCTACCATTTTTTTAATAATGTAAATGAACCATTTAATCATTTAATTTAGTGGTCAGATTCAGACTCGACGCAGAGCAGAGAGCACAGAGATGATAGCAAATAAATAAGGTCAGCGGCCATGGCATTGCACGAGCGATCATTATTATAGTTCAAAAGGGCAAACAGTCGAAGTTATTATGCGAGTTAACTCGAGTCAGAATTTACATGTGCGCAGTCGTTACCGTGACATCAAGCGGACTTTTGAAGCTGAAATAATGAGTGGATTAAGCTCGGACTTGAAATAACGAGAGGAATAACATGGATAACTTTCTTGTCGGAGGATTTTAATGCATCACAGACAGTCAGGTACAAGGAAGAGAAACTACGGCTCCTTAAATTAGGTTAGAAAAAAGTTGTATTTTTCGCAGCAGATTTATTGACTTGTAATAGCAATTTAAGGTGGAATATGTGACAATCGGGTCCAGTCGGGTCTGTGTCTTCCTGGCGGGTTCGGGTCCAGCTTTCAAATAATAGAGGGGTCCGAGTCGGGTCCGGGTAGGCATTTCTCGGATCTACACGGGTCCAGGTCCAGCTTTTGAAATAATAGACGGGTCCGGGGTCGGTTCGGTGTAGTACATTACGGGTCTCATTCGGGTTCGGGTTCGAATTTTTTTGGACCCGTGAACACCTCTACTGCTCAGTGTAGACTACAGGAGCACTGAGCAGCATCTCTGGCAGCATAGAGCGCCCTCTCGCGGCTGTAGACGGTAATGTTTTCTCTTGGTTCATTTCTCTCGGTTCATGTCAAATTAATTTTGATAAATAAGTCGCACCTGACTACTGTATAAGTCGCAGGACCAGCCAAACTATGAAAAAAAGTGCGACTTATAGTCCGGTAAATACGGTACCCTGTTTATTTTAGGAGGTTAAAACTGTTTTTGTCCATATGATTTAAGTCTGTGGGGTCCAAAACAACAATGTACCCCACTGACTATTATTGTATGGATGGAAAAAAAAGTGTTCTGTAGAACTGTAGAAGAAAGTAATTTCAAATAAGGTTATGAATGGCACGAGGGTGAGTGAAAAATGACAGAATTTTTATTTTTGGGTGAACTGTCCCTTCAAGTTTCCTTGTTTCCAAGTTTCAACTTTGAACAGAGCCAATATTCTAGTCCAAATGTCTTAGTTTATAGATTAAATTTAGCTTTTTCATCAGTTTTGATCTTTACAAACCAGCTTTGTTGTTTTTGTTTTTCCAAGAACAAGGATTCAGTTATGTGATAACTGACAGATTTTTACAACAGATCAGTCTCTTTGCTTGTGTTGTGCACATAGTACATAAAGCATGACCTTTCCAAACCTCCAAAAGCCCAGTTTCTTCTCTGACAAGCTGTACGGTTTTATTATCTCTCAATTTATAAACCTCTTCAAATCCTTAAATGCGTGAAAAACAACAAACCTGGAGGCTGACATATCATCTATCCTGATTAGTCGACATAACTGTGAAAGACAGTGCTCATTAATAAAGACGAGGGATAAAATAATTGTAATCTGTTTGATCATCTCGACCTTGACAGGGGAATTTATCTTCTCGAACTAGTCAGATTTGGGGGGAAGTAGACCATAAGCTTCATTTAAACATCTCCATTAGGAAGGCAAATCCCCAGTGCTATTACCTTATATAAAAGAGATGTGTCCCTAAATGGTAGCTCTCTAGATAGAATAGAGCCTTTGGATTCAAATAAAGCCACCTCAAACGTCTTTCATCCTTGTACTAAAGAATTTAGGTCCTCTCTTTAAATGGTTTATGCATATAATTCACCAAAATTAAAGGGACAGACCACCCTTGTCAGCATTTATGCAAAAGATTTCCATTATGGCACAAGCGCCATCTCCAATGAGAAATTAATCTCTCTGTGGTCTATGGTCGACAAGATTAAGGAAAAAACGTGTGCGAACATCCTTATGATGTAGTTGGGATGCAATTCCAAGAAAAAGCAGTGGAGAAGAGATTTAGGGTAAATATTATAAGAAACTGTAAAAACTAAGGTTGTTAATTTAATTTAAAAAAATAATAATAAATAAATGTAATCGGTTGACAGTCCTTTCTTCATCTTCATAATATAATTTAATATATGAAAAAGTTAGTTTAGATGTGTTTTTTGTATGGTGTCACACGAATGACAATATATATGTGTTATGTTTGTGTACTTTTTTTTTTTTTTTGCATGTCAGCCATCGCTCATTGCAGCAGCGAGTGCACCCACAGGAATTTCCCCATTCACAATACAAACATCCTTCCATGGCCACATGACCAACATAGCGATCTGATATGGCTCGTCTCTCATGTGCTCCCCGAGAAATATGACACATTTGTGGCCCAAACCTGGAATCGTGCTGGCCTATATCTGATCTCGCACAATGTATGGTACTCTCATTGCAACTTAAAGCGAGAATGCCATCAGTCCCGTACCGACTGCATTCCGTCACAGGCTGTTATTCTTCTAAGAGCGCTCAGAGTCTTGTCTTGCACTCAGCGAGGCAGAAAGAGAAGTTGTGGTTTTCAGCAACATCTTTTGATGAGGAAGTGAAGATGATCTTGAGAGATAAAGATTTAAAGTAAATAAAGCCAGCCTGCTTTTATGCAAGAGCAAAACATTTTTTGGTGTTTTCAGCTTTTTTTTTTTTTTTTTGATGCTTCTTTAACAGGAAGCCAACCTGTGTGAAGCACTCAGAAATAGCTGTAGAACAAGGACGTTGTTGTCAGTTTCTGATCCAGCTCAGTTTCTAGGATCATCCATCTGGGAGCCTTCTGATACCCCTTTATGCATTAGTCTGGACTGAGCTGTTGAAAATAGTTGCAAATGTCATTTCTAATCTTGCATGCAGTGATGACACCAGAAATAAAAGTTTAGCTTTTTTATTATTACTTATTGTACATCCTGTTTATGGACTGCTAAAGGGTTTGATTGACAGTGAAGAGGGTGTGTAGCTCTTTTGATCAAGGAAAAATCTGATGAGACATATTTGAGTTTGACTTTGGTGTCTTGCCAAATCATAGCACAGCTTAAGCCATTGCTGTGATTATTGGGCTCTTTTTCTTTTCTTTTCAAAAGCTTTGATATGTTCAACATTTATCTTATTGCTGGCTTAAAGAACCAATTGAGTTGTATTGTTTGCAGTTTTTCTTCATCTTGCACATTCTTCATCTTGCATATTTCTGTGCATCTAAGCCTCAATATGGCACGATTCCTGATGAGTTATGAGTGATTAAGTAGGTGCATTGACTCAGACTTACAGAGCGACTGCCAGGAATCTTGCTCAGCTGATGTTGCCCTTAAATTTTAAATATTAATGCCCTATCTCATAGCAGTCTTTTTTTAATCACATTTGAGAGCACCCTCACTCAAAGGCATACCAACGTCATCTCAAAACCACAGAAAAGACAGACAACCAGACAGAAAAGCTACAGCATGAGTAAGTGCTGTACTTTGATGGAAGGGCAAACTCATCTCAGTTTGTTCAGACAGAATCTTGCTGTTTTTTTTTTTTTTTTACAAATCAAAAGATAAGTCTAAACAAATAGCAATTAAAAAAAATTATATACTTCTGTTTTCCTCTAACCCCTGAGGAGGCTTAGGAGCCGATGAGGTAATGTCTTCAGTCTGAGTAAGCACAGGTACTTGCATTATGCAGCATGTAGCAAACCCTGGAGCCCACCTGAGCAAGAGTGGCAGAAAGCATGTATTGTGATGAAAATGCAACATGCTCATGCATGCACACCCTAAGTGACGCCACTTCACTCACAGGCAGTGTTGTGCATCATTCAGAACTGAATTGAGAATGCCTATCAAACACCATTTCAAGGCAAATGTGGTACAGTATTGTACTTCAAAATTACATTTAAGGAAGTAGAATTAAAACATAATGATATGTAGTGTTGTCACGGTACCAAAATTTCAGTATTCGGTACCGATACCAGTGAAAAGCCACGGTTCTCGGTACCAATTTCGGTACCGAAGCAAAACACAAAAATATGCTAATTAAAAATAAAAATAACTTTTTAGCACTAAAAATAAAACCAATGCCATTCTTTATACTTATGTACAACTGTGTTTAAAGTTTTTCTACAAGTTATATAATTATGAAAAACAGTAAACAAGTTTCACCCAAATTTAATTTGTCTTTTAATTTATGAAATTTAAACACATTTTATTTTTGGTAAATAAAGGGGATTAAAAATAAAGAAATGTATTAGTAAATATAATTTTAATTTTCAAATGTTATTTTATTTATTAAAAATATATAATAGTGTATGAAAATAATGAGAACCTGAAAATAATCTGGTGTGTGTGTGTGTATACAGCATATATATGTATGATACAGTATATATATGTGTGTGTGTGTGTGTAATTTTATACACTTTAATATGCCATAATTTAATGTTTTAATTGGTTATATATATATATATATATATATATAGTATATATATATATATATACAGTATATATATATATATACAGTATATATATATATATATATATATATATATATACAGTATATATATATATATATATATAAAACCAATTAAAATAGTATTTAATAAAAAAAATCTGATCTAAAAATAATACACCCATATATATTATAAAATATTATATGTTTTATATATAAAATATGAGAAGGATTATTTTAAAAAATCTGAAAATAATATTGTATTTTATGGTGTATTCATGTGTATTTTATATATATATATATGTGTATTATACACATTGCATATATATATTGTAATGTGTATTTTATATATATATATATATAATTTTATATATAAAATAACAGCGTAGATATTAACATTAAATAACATTAACAATAGCACGCCAGTTTAACATCCTGTGAGCCTCAGATTCTAACTAATTAATAAAAATTTAAATAAAATTCTTAAATTCTGAATTTTTGCAACCCTGCTCAGAGGTAAAGACAAGAGAGAGTGAAGAAAACCCACATTTGTGCTCTTTTTCACTCTCTTTTCGCTTTAAGGTATCTGCTTGTAAACTGTTAATATTGTCAGATTGCACTAGAGAAAGGCAGAGCCTCCAACTTATTGCAAATCCTGAGCAGGAGATTGGTGTTATGACACCGCATATTGCCCCAAATTGCTTTATTGGTAAAACGCTAGTGCTTCCTTCAATTTTGATAATTTTATGGAATCCCTCGTTGAACGGTTTAATTATGTTATCACCCAACTGGCAACATCTGTCTTTATCCTGGAACAGGTGACAGTTTTATTACGGGACGAATCTCTCGGCTGGATCTGCCGATTGATGGCCGATCTGATTCATAATCATACAGATGGAGATTGAAATTGTACATTAATGTGCTTGTACGTAGAAGAGAAATAATTATTTGCAAGGAGAGAGAAAAAAAACAGAAACATGCTATGCGTGATTCTCCAAAGCCTGCTACAATTGAAGCATATTGCTTTTCGGGATCGTAACTAATTGTTGCAGGCAATATATCCCTCTGGCAGTGCCCTTCTCACCCCCCGATACCCCTGATGCTTTTCCCCGCTCATTTACAGGAGTGATGTTTAGAACAGGCTGTCTGGAATCTGCAGGTAGTAGTTGCGTCGTCCCAATGGCATCTCTGATCTCCACAGTGATGACACGCAGTTCACCCATGATAAAATGCACCTACAAGTAGTTTGCATCCTGTTTACAGGGTTTGATTGACAGCGAGGTGATGAGAGGGGCTTCTCCGCGCTTGCATGCAATTGTCAGATCGACTGAACCGCTGTGGAGAGTCTCTATGTTAGAGTGTGTGCTGGAAACTGTTTTACTAATGGATATCAGGTCAAATGGTCAGCAATGGAGACAAGTAGTGGAATGAGAGAATGTGTATGCATTTGAAGAGGCTGCCAAAGTGAGCCCAAATGTGTGTGTCCATATGCGTGAGTGGGTGGGTTTTGCATCACTGCGTGTGTATAAAAAAGGAGCATCCTATTGTTCCACTTCCCATATACCCTTGCTTAAAAATGGGGGGTCAATTCGTATGTATGCATACATGTGTGTTTGCTATGCTGGTACCATTAGTGAGTATGAAGCACTTCTTATTGTCTGCTGAGACCGGATGGGCTTTGATGCCAGCGTGTGTGTGTGTGTGTGTGTGTGCCTTAAAGAGGGGAACTCTACACTCTGAGCAGGTGTTCCCAGCAGCTGTCGGACTGTGGCTGCACTGGGAAATGCATCCGTGTTGTTTTAGTATTAGATGGCTTATTTGGAGTCCCGAAAGCAGCAAGGGAGGATTTCTTCTTAACGCGCCACTTGAGTTTTCTCATGAAAGAATAACCTCTGTCTCTCTGTAATCCTTCACGCTTTTCAAACAATCAAACATCGCTGTGGCGTGCTTGTCTTAAAAGAAATGCATGACGATGTCATTTCATACTTTTGAAATGTATTAATGCACATATACCCGTTTTCACACGATCTTGTGTCGTCATTGAGTTGGAATTTTGCTGGAAAAACATACAGAGCCTAAAATTAACAATCCCCCAGTGGAGAATGGGAGTAAAAATGAGCATTGGCGAGTATATGAAAGAGTGTTACTCTCCTGTTGTCCGCTATCTGTTTTTATTAATTCTAACAATGCCTTGGGAATATTGTATGGTTTTACGCAATTAGCAAATCTTATAGACTGCGTTGAAATTTTATAAATATGTAATCTGATTCGCTGCCTGTTTTAGAGTGAAGAACAGCACTGTGATCTTTTCACATGAGCCACTCATGATAAGTGTATTTAGTATCTCAAAGAAAACGTAACATGTACCAAACATCTTATCAAGTTTGTAATCACCATTGTTAATAAAGCTGTCATCAACAAAAGAGAATTTTATGTGATAACTTTCTAAACGAATTAATAAATTATTATTATTATTATATAAACTAAAATTACAATGAAATACATTACATTGTAAATATATAAATAAATAAATAAATAAATACATAAATAAAATACATTGCAATTAAATGTGCTTCCCCAATTTGTTCTGCCAGTTGTTTTAGGAAATAATGCACATACTGTTTGATGGCTGGTAGGTTTTTCACAAGTCACCAGCTATTGGCAGGTGTGGCAAAATGTTAATTTTGTTTACATACAAGCAAATGAAAGGACTATAAAGTGGAGGGCGTTTTTTGGGGGAGGGGCTAATATGACCCAATTTTTTTTTTAGAGATAAAGTTAAAGATGCCACAATATCATGAGGATATGTTTGAGCGTGGGGCTTGTGCAATTTTAATGAGTGTTTCTCTTTAAAAACTTCACAGAATTAATATGTATCAAGAAAAGTTTTTTTTTTTTTTTTTTTTTAATACAGAAGACCAAAAACTTCTGGGTAATTAATATTCATAGTCTGTGCTTGTTAACACCCCCAATCCAAATGCAGTTGAGATCCAATTAACATAGAATGGTCCCTGAGGAATCGGGATGATAAGGGTTAAACGAGCTATTGAAATTGAAACTAGGCCTTTCGGCCCATTTTTAAAACACTTATTTGTTTCAATAAAACGGTAATCCGTGTAGCTGCTCGTTTCTCAGATTAAGGCATCTCAGTCTGGCTCTGGAGGCTTGGAATGAAGGTACCGATGTGTGTGCGCTCGTGGTGCCCACCCGTCACTAATGCAGAAGTGCTGTAGCTGAGGTAGCTTTTATTTCTTATTCATAATCTGCTGGCGCTAGGCAGATAATAGACGTCAGTGTTCATTCAAAGAGCGGCGCGTCAGCCAGACAGCGGCTGACAGAGCAAAGTGCTGGGGTTCTGCATGTCTCTAGCTAGCTACCGGCCCTTCCCGTATCATTCCCCGTATCATTGAGAAACGCACCTGCTGAAGCACTACAAGAGTCTTGAACACTTAACAATGTCTATAAACGTGATTGTCTTGTGATTTGATGATGATGTGCTGCAGCTGTTTGTTTTGTTTATATCTGACATGCACATATTGCCTCACAGAATCAAATCTTCATCAGTGGGTTATTACAGTAGAGAGCGTTTAAAACGTGGGAGGGACATTATAAAGACGTTTATGGCACACATAAAGATGTTAGAATGCCTTCGTAGTAATTATAAGCATCACAGGACAGATTTATTTATTTCTCCAGTCTTCATTGTCTCATGATCCTTCAGAAATCATTCTAATATGCTGATTTGATTACCTATGTTAAAAACAGTTATGCTGCCTAATATTTGTCATTGTTGTTATGGTTAAAAGGCAAAATTCTTGTTACTTTTTATCCGTTTAATGCATCCTTGCTGAATTAAAGTAGTAATTTCTTTAAACGACAACAACAAAAAACTTAATAACCCCTAACTTTTAAATCGTAGTTTGTGTATTTCTATGGTGTCCATCCAATACCATAGTTTAAATATTGTTATTATTATTAGCCTTTATTTAACCAGGCAAGTCCAGGGTGGATTTTTATTTACAACAACAACCTGACAGCAATTTCTTTAATCTCCTGGAGGACATTAAGACATACATACTGTATCATTATAAACATACAATATGTCGCAACATAACATGAAAAAAAGTATCTAGTACCATACCGTGATTAAGATGTATGCAAAATTATTACAAGTGTTTTACCTCGTAATGACATTGAAGGTCTCTTTTTTAATAGTTGATTCAATGTGGTTGTGCAAAATGAATATTTTGTCTGTATTCGCTCTATAGAAAGCCTGCACATTTTAAATGTGCAAAAAAATGGTCAAGCTAAATTTGTTAGAAACTAATAGCCATGGACTCAAACCCACAGACCTCAAATTTTGATTTCATGGGGTTTTTAAGTATCAAATATCGCACCACCCCGTGTAAAAAGATTACAGGAAATAAAAAAGCTAAAATCTCATTCTGTTAGTCCAGAATGAACGAGTCTGACCCATCTTCCTCCAGCAAACCCAGTTATGTTCATCACAGCCCTCTCGTGCCATCACTCCTGCCAGTAATAACCACTTCCTAGGTGTGCGGCAGTGATGTGGCCTCTATTCCGAAGAGAAATGGTGCTGGCCGCTGACTGCTTGTGTACCATTTGGAGAATGATATTCCCTGTCAGTGCCGTGATGTCTTCCCATAAATATCAGTGATGGCACCTTGCATTCTAAGAATGACGCCCACCATAAATAGTTCCCCTTTGCACACCGTACACATAAATCCTTCATCCTACCCCACTTTTTTCCGTATGAAAGGAAGGAGGGAAGGAAAAGGTGATGTATTATTTACATGGACAATAAAGAAACAAATGTTTTGCAGCATGGAAGAACGCAGCGAGCAATTCCCTTCGCAGTGGTGGGGCGCGCGACTGTGAGACGCTCTGAGCAGCAGTGAGCTGTTGTTATTTGCTTGTTTACAACCTCTGACATGATGTAATGGGACGGGCCGTGAAAGCACTAGCTTGCAAATGGCACAGAAAATAAGACCAGGCCTTTAAGTCTGCACACACTCGCTGTCTATCTCTCTCTTCTCTCTCGTTTTCTTACCCACTGTACTCTCAAATATGCTGTGCTTTGACTACAGAGATGTCAACCCTGAATATAAGTCACTATTTTTTGCATTAGGATCTCCCCGAGGTAAGCAGAGAGGCAAAGAGGAAAATATCTTGTCCAGCCGTGAAATGCAAAAGTGAAATCTAGCAGAAAGAAATATTTATGAGCATTTTCTGCTTGATTAGATGTGGCCGTTATGAGCCGGGAAAGACAGAGATGCCGGACAAAGGGCCGTGTGCGGCTTTTGAACAGATGTGTAGAGAGAACACAAGAGCAAATGTGTGATTGTTTGAATGGGAAAAGGGTTTGAGTGATTGTACTGTAAATAGGAATTGTAGATTGAGGCATAATTCAGTAGTCCTTATATTTAAGGGACTGTCTATATCTTGTTTTTAGATCGATCTGTTTGGGTTTTAGAGGGCAAAAGAGTTAACAAAATAAATCAAAACAAATTTACATGATATATAAAATATGTTTAAAATGAAGTATTTAATTATTTATATATTAATAATTATTAATATATCCATATATTCATAATATAAATATTTATATCCATAATATATTTAATTATATATATATATATATATATTTGTAAATCCCTTTGTAAAATTCTAAGTATTATAATTTTACCTATTTTTTTGAACCCCCTAGTGGGGTTTTGTTTTGTGACTTTTGTCTAAGTTTGGTGGCATTTATTTTTGGTTGCTATTGTTTTTAGCTCTTGCTTGCATACTTTGCACAGAAAGCAAGACTGTGTACGCAAAATGCAAATATTGTCTTCCTGTTTTGTGTGTGTTTAACCCTGTGGATGTGTGCATGTGATTCTGTTTGTGTGAATCTACACCGGTCGTGTGTGTTACGGGGGGGTTGCCAAGGGTTTGTGGGTAATTTCCCTAATGTCTTCTCCTATCAACAGAACATCCTGTAATATAAAACGTCTTAGTGAAATGCTCGTATTGTATTTGACTGTAATTTATCTTCATAAATGCTTATTGTTATGGTATGATAAACATTTCTCTTATCATTAGATCTTACAGCACAATAATTCAACTAGCATGCATGATTATGAAAAGCAGCGCTAGTAAATAATCTCTTAATTGCAATATTAATGCAGTCGTTTTGTGCACAAGCAGTCTGTTTGGCTCTCCGGATGGCAAATTTGATCCGAAAGCAAGCATGTGACATTTTTTAAGGATCAGAGCATGTGTAAAATTATGAGAGTATGATTAATTTTTCAATTTCTCTCTGCGGATATCTAATAATTGTATCCACAGATAGCCAAAGGCTGCTATTAAACATTAAAATGCAGAAAAAAAGAGAGAGAGAAAAAAGAAACCACAAACAAAAAGAAGGAAAGATAGAACTTCTGTAGGGCAACAGATAAAATAATGCAAACTAGTCAAGGTTTGTTCAAATTGTTCACACTTTGTACTACTGTAGGCCTTTTTTTAAATGACTTTTTAAGCAAAATAATGATAATAATAATAATAAAAATAATAATTTTGTTCACTGTTAAAGGACTAAATTACCGCAGTAATTATTTACTCACCCTTATATTTTTCTCTGTAGAACATAAAAGGTGAATATTTGAAAAATATTCACACTGCTGCTCTTGTCCAGACAATGAAACTGAAAAGGAAAAGGGAGCTGTCGACCTCCGAAAACTGCATCTGTAACTGGTTTGATTAACTAAAAGTGATTGCTTTAAGAGCAAATTGTAGTTTGTGTGCTTATACATTATGTGTGGATGTTTGATTTCATTTGAAATGATAAAACGATTCTTTCTCTCCATCTGTCTTTCATCATCATTCTCCTGTCCTCCATCTTTTCTAAATCCTCAACCCCCCTCCTGCTTAGCCGTCTTTATCACTTTGCTCTTTCCTCTTAATATCATCCTCATCTCAGATTGCCATGGCACAGGGGAGATGCGCTTGTTGATCAAATTTGGCTCGCGTAATGCTCGGCGATCCGCTTGGCTGAAGTGCCCGTGATGTACGCTGAATGCTGAGGACCAGCACCACAGTGGTGCGGTGATTGATTGATTCAGCCTGTCACAAGACAAGATAACAGCATCAGTAAACACTGATGGAGTAGATCGCTCTACTCCTCCACAGTAGACCACCGTGGACAACATGTTTGAATGTACCCTAGCCCCCTCAGGGAGAGGGGTTATATAAAGGGAGAGCTATGTGGATGTGTATTTCAATCAAATGATTATTGATTTTGAGTATCACAGTTTTAAAGGAAAAAGCCTGTCATCATTTACTCACACTCATGTCCTTATAAACCTGTACAAAGAACAATAAGTACCAAGTTCAGTGCTCTGTTTCCACAATGAGATCAGTGATACACAAGACCTGATAGCGTTTGGTATCAGTGTTAAACATGTTGAATAACAACTTAATATGTGTGTTTTCTCACCATTAAACTGACCAAAAGTAAAAACAAGTAAAATGTTTCAATTTATATATTTATTTTTTTCCACAAATTTTACAAAAATATTTAGCAGCACAGTTGTTTTCAATTTTGATAATAAGAAATTTTTCTTGAGTATCAAATCAGCATATTAGAATGATTTCTGAATGATTGTGTGACACTGAAGACTGAAGAAGTAATGATGCTGACAATTCAGCTTTGTCATCACATAAGTTACATTTTGAAATATATTGTAATAGAAAAGTTACTTTAAATTGTAACTATGTTTATAATCAAATAAATGCAGCCTTTATGAGCATCAGAGTCTTCTTTCAAAAAAAAAAAAATTTTTTATAAAAAGTCTTAACAACACTAAAACTTTTGAATAGTAGTGTGTACTTTTGTTTAAGTTTTCTGTTCTTGAGTTCTTGAGTTTTTGAAGATCTAGGTTGGATAGGTAAGATAGGTCCCACAGAAGGCTGAATGTCATGCAAATGTAAAAAATAATGACAACTCCATTTTGGGATAAACTGCATTGTCTCAATAATATAAGGAATTTCTTCTTAAGACAAGCTTCTTTAAGGTGGTCTTGTTGACGGGTATTAATCTTGATAGCACTACTTTAGTTAATGTTAATCAAATGCTCTTTTTCTGGTTTCTCCCTCATTAATCAGCTGCTGATAAAGCCATGTTAGGATTTGCCAAAAAAAAAAAAATTAACTATGTACGATAAATTAGTTCTTTATCTTCTTAATAAAATCAAAGTGGACATGTGGAATGATTGAGGCTATTTATAGGCCATTGGGGAGATAGACAGACTCTTGAGACGAGAGAGAAGTCAAAGGGAAAAGTTCTGGGCAGGGAGGCTGGAATTGAGAATGATGTCCAAGGGAAATATCATCTCTTTTTTTTCTTTCTTGCTGTGTCTTGCTCTCCCTCTTTCTTTATTAATCACACCCACGCTCACCAAAAAGAAAAGAAAATTTAGTCATTTACTTGCCCTTATGTCATTTCAGACCTGTACAGCTTATGTCTTCTGCTGAAGAAGGAAAGTAAGCTGCAGACAGTTGTAGGCTAAACCTTTGTATTGTAGATGAACACTTTCTTTCTTTTGAAGTTTTAGTTCAGGACAGTAAAATGTGAGTATATGAAGGCCTCCATATATCCCACAATCCTCAGATCTTAAGCACACCTCACACATATTTCAAACTGATGTTGAAGTCAGGAGACACACACGATCCTGCAATCAAAATGATTATTCTTACAGCCCAATGTTTATGAGTGTTTATGTGACACTAAGCATTGGGTCTCAATGCCATCATGTGTTAAACAAGCACTTGTCAATCTGTCAAGCTTCATAAAATAATCATTATTTGAAGAAAAACTTTTTTACACTGCAAAAAAATTTTGTATTCATAGTCGTAACAGTTTTTACTGTTGTAGTATACTAAATACTAATAATTGTTAGTATTTTTATTATAATTTTTTTCATTTTTAAAATTTATGTTTATTTTTTATTTTTTGTATAATATTATTTTAGAGAGCAAACCACTGACCAAGAAGATTGAGGAAGAGATGATGTGAGGCAGATTCTAATTTGTATTGGCTTCATTAGCACCATCGTAGTGCCCTTTTTTTAAGCCACAGTTTTTCAACATTTCTAATGCACATTTATATATTTTATTTCATGTTCAACTTCAAATAAATGTTTCTTTTGTAAATTAATACATATAATTTTCTCTTTCATTGTTTCATTGAATCATCTCACTTTCTTAAAGAACTTCTCTGGTCTGTTAATGAACACACCTTTTGTTGAGCCGAAAACCCAGAGAACTTCATATCTCATACACCAGCAATGAAACCATACCGCGCTTTTCACCGCCACCGAAATGATGCACAATATAAGAGCTCATTGTAATAAAGTCAATTAATTGGCGCCTGTGGCTATAACGTGGACATTGTGTATAGATGGAGATATTTAATTTAGGCCAACAGTCCCTGTGTTTGTTCCATTGGGATCGTGCGACAGTGGTGCGTCCCGAATGAATCAAGCAGTAAATGAGGAGCAGAAAAATAGGTAATTATGTTAATCTCACAAATGAATGAGATGCTGACCTCTCGCATTAATTGATTTTATGCGCCTGAATCGTATTTATCTCTCTTTTGATATATTTTTCCATTAACTTCTCTGATGTAATTAAAGAGGTTTTATTTTGAAGGAAATTAGCCCTGGATGCCGGCGACCATTAAAGGAAGAGAGTCACTTTTATGCCGCGTTAACGAGACAACGGCGTGTTGCCGGCGTTTTAGCCGCGCTACGCTTGCCCGCACAAAGACCTTAAAGCTTAAATAGCCCCTATTCTTTAACCTTAATCACTGAGTTGACTTGCCAGATACTCTGCCTGACCGCGTATGCACATCCTGTCGTGAGCACCTCTTGTGTGCTCGCGCCCTTTCCGGGTTCTCATTTTTGCACCTAATCAGCAAAAAATTAAACTCGTTGTGGGCTTTGCTCCGTATTAAATGGGTGATTATTGGTAATAAATACTTTTTTTAATACTCGCTTATTACATAGGCAGTTTTCTTGCTCAGTTAATGAGTGTAATTCGATTTGCTTGAGAGATTACAGTCCTCTCAGAATCAATGCGGCAATCCTGTCCCCTGGATTTAAAGACTTCTCGGATTCTTCACAGGTCGTGTGCTTCTGCGAATTCTCCTTTTTCACATAGCAGCTAATGGAGTTGAACAGCAGGCTGTCACTTCACTATATAGCCCATGTGCCCTTGGTTCCTGCCGAGCTTGTTGTTTAGGGGCTCCGCTGTTGTTTAAGTTTTAAATGGGGTTTACTAAACTGATTCAAGTGATAGAATGTTTGAGGGAGATCAGTGAGCTGAGCGAGTGTGTAGACCAAAAGAGGGTGTGCAGCTTGGTGTAAATCGCACACAATCAAACCACAAACGTTCAATTCCTCAGAGAGGTGGCACAAATTTCTTTCTTGATCTGACAGTTTCATATTTTTATCACACGTCTGCTGTAACGTTTTCAGTCCTCTGCATAACTCGCCTTTTAGCTCCAAAGGTGTGATCGTCTAGTACTGAGACAGTTTAAATGTCGAAAGTTTCTTCACAATAGCATGGCCGAGACACTTCCAGTAATGCCATTGAAAACATGCAGAAAAAGCCATTGATGGGAATAATCTGTCACTCAGAAGTATTGTGACTCCTCTAGAGATTCTTAAGAGCTCAACATTGTCTCTGTGCTTGGATTTTCTTGATACTATAGCCTAAATTGATAGTAAAAGATGTATGCTATTGTTTAAAAGTCTGGCCTCAGTATTTTTTATTTTGCTTTTATTCAGCAATGATGCAATACGTTTGTTTAAAATTGACAGTAAATACTTACACTGTACAAAAAAAGTTTATATTTCAACTAAACATTCTTTTGCACTCTATTCAAGTATCATGAGGAAAAATATTGTTTTCAGCATAAGTAATAATAAGAAATGTTTCTTGAACACTAAATCAGCATGTTAGAATGATTTCTGAAGGATCATGTGACGCTGAAGACTGATGGCTTTACCAATACAGGAATAAATAACATTTGAAAATGTATTTAAATAGAACATAGTTATTTTAAATTGTAATAATATTTCACAATTTTGCAGTTTTACTGTATTTTTCAACAAATAAGTGTAGCCTTGGTGAGCATAAGGACTTATTTCAAAATCGTACAGACCCCAAACCTTTAAATATTGTAAATGAAATATAAATGTTTCTCGTCAAATGGCTTAAAGAGAAAATTGTCTTAGCCATGCATATTCATGTTAATATTATAATTTGTCTCTGTTTTTTTTTTGTCCACAAGAACTTTTAGAGAAACATCTGAGACAAAATTTATACTTGAATAAAACATAACAGTGAACTCCATTTACACTCTTGAAAAAAAAAAACATTTCAGAATATTATAAAAAAAATGTTTTTCCTTTCCATCTGAAAAAATAAATCTCTTTTTATTGTAATTTCTTTTTTTTTTTTTGGACAATTCAGTCGTCCATCCCAATGCAGTAGATGCCTTCAGCATCTCTTTTTATGACAAAAGCAATCATTCTTTTTCCTCCCTTCTCTCCCTCTCTCTCTGGGATAACATTACCCAAGTTGGAATGACTTGAGCCGAGTCTGTAATTCCCATGAAGCTGCCCAGTCTCTCAGCAACTCAATCCCAGACCGTGGCCAATCACACTGTGATATATCAAGAGCTTTCTCTCCGGGCTCACTGCCTAATGACACCAGGAGCTGACCCTTTGTGTCTTCCTCAACCAACAGCAGCAACACACACACACATTGATTTAGCTGACTTCAGGTGAGAAGAGTCTATGAAAATGATACAACTGAGAATTCGCAGAGGGGCTTGTGAATTATTGTGCCTCTGTGGATCTTTGTCAGTTACAGAAATCAGCCGTTAGGACCGATAAGTCATGTGAACTGTGTGCTTAGGTGTTTGTTCTTGACTTTAAGTTGGATATCCAGGGGGAAATGAGGAAAAGTGAACCATTTGCATTTGTTTTTCTGAATTGTGCATCAACTTCTGTCCGTTAGGAATTAACTGGATTATGAAAGTAATCTGTAAAATTATAATTGACAATAGCTGAAAAATGAAAGAAGGGATGTGTTAGATTTTCATAAAAAACTACAAAGATAAATATTAGTTTTCAGCTAGTCGTTCACAAGAAGGTTTTAACTACCTGTGCACTTCTAGCTGGTTTGAAATCTGGCCAAATTGCGTATGCTTGTGCCCATTCTTGTCAACAATCTGACCTCAAATTAGTCAGTGCATTAGCTTGCAGAATCCTTTTATTAGAGAGATTTGCAGATTTTTCTAACAGCAACCTGCGACTTTCACATGACTTGACTTGCTACTGTAATGACAGTGAGAAAGTCCGTCCGTGATATAAAGCCCCAAACCCAGTTTTGATTGAAAATCAAGACAAAAATCAAGGTTCAAAAATCGAATACTAATTTGAGTCAACCATCACTGTGTTTGCAAGGCTCTCTCGCACCCCCTTTTTTTTCGTTTCTCACCATACAATCTGATGCAACATCTTGAGCATAAATGCAATAACAGAAAGAATAAGTTCCTATATTCCACATTCCCTCTCAATCCCCAGCGCTGTTGGCATGTTCTGACTTTTTTCCATATTGACAAATGGATTTCCAGAGAAAGCAGTGGCAGGTTTACCTGAGCAGTATATCCTCAAGGAGAAAAGTGAAGTCAGAAGGCATTGTGTATGTGTTTGTGATGGAAATCTAACCTCAGGTTGCTTCTTAAGTTCCCTCACGTCACTCACCTTAGCCTTCCCAGCAGGGTTGTTATAGTTAAGAACATAAAATGATAATAATAATAATAATGAATAAATAGATCTATTAAAAGAAACTAATAAAAATGACACAAACATACAACAAACTTACTAATAATTGAAGTAACCTTAAATGAAATTGGAAAATATAAGAATAAAAACTGATTCAAAATATTACATTTAAAAATGATAAAAGTATCCTAATTATATTAAAATAACAATGTTTCCCAGCATCCCCTCACCATTGACACCCTCGGGAATCCCACGTAGGCATGTTAGTGAGTGTTAAATAAATTAATAAATAGTTTATTTATATTTTAATCTTGAATTTTTTTCAAGATTTTTCATTATATTTTTTAATTAATCAGATTTTTTTTTAGTATATATAATCTTTAGTGAAAATGCGACTGGAAATGTTAATGAAAAGACCAGACTCTATTCAATCTGTTGTTCCATCTCCCATGGTTTCTGGAAGTTTTCTTTCCTCTGGAAATTTATAGAAATATGTAATTTTGATGTTTAGTCTCATTTTCATTCATTCCGAATGAAATAAGCCATTGAGCTGCGGTGCTTGTGCAGGCGCTGCAAGTTTGAATCTGGCTTATATCATTTTTCTGTTCTGCCCATCATTTCCTGCCCTCTCTTTAAGTCTCAGTCCACACAGACACCTCCTCACTAAGGCGTTGGCATCATCATTTCTTGCTTTCAGCCAGTAACGCTGATTACTCTAGTACCGTACTGCACTCTTAACGGCACATATTTCTATGTGGCAGGTTCCCCACGCCTCTCATTTCTTTCTCATTTTTTTTTCTACTTGTGGTTAATTCGTCTATTCTTATGAGTCATTTAGTTTTTTAATTACCGTTAGCAGCAGATGCACAATGGAGTATTAATGTGAGTGGGTTTTATAGCCACTCCATCACCACGAGCCTGTGAAGTCTAAAGGCATAATTGACGTGGAAGAGCTCTGAGACGGGAAGACAATATTTTGCAGATGGCTTTTCTTGTATGCTAGAAGGATGTTTATGCATTTACATCAGACTAAAGGGGCAATAAACACAACCGTAATTCAGTAACTGTCTTGATAGACAGATTCTGGCATCGAGTGCTGAATTGAGGTGTGTATTAAATGACAAAGAGAATTGAAGTTAAATGATAGGGAGCTAGTGTGTGTATGCGACTGTTTCAGTGTGTGCTGTGCTTTTGTGGGTTAGAGATGGATCAGTATGGTCAAATAGTCACTCAGTAACTAATTGGTTAGTGAGGTCAATGAATAAATTATGCAGTTTTTTTCCCCATCGTTTTTTTTAGCTTACAGTTTGGAGATGTACTGTGTGTTGGTGCCAAATCAGTTATTGGCTGATAATAGTTTTATTTATTTATTTTATCTTAAAATCATTAGTAATTTTAATAGTAAAAGATTGTAAAATCGACTAGTCTGTTTTGAAAATATGTCATTTCGGACATCCCTGCTTTTGTATATGTGTCTTCGTTTAAGCCAGAGAGAAAACAAGCTAGCATTCATGCACAGATCTCAGCATACATCACCTTGTGTGTGTTTGTGTATGTCTCCGTATGTCCGGCTTTATGAATGGAGCCCCTCTCTTGCCATCTGTTGTTAAGCTGCTCCTGAGGCGGAGCTTCGAAATCCAAACAAACTGCAAACTGAGGCTGTCAGAGCCGTGTAGCCGAGACGACCCCAGGCCCGGGGTCACACATCCGTACCAGGCACACAGCGCCCTATTTACTCTCCCTATACCTCCTTCATCATCTCTCTCTCTTTTTTTCTCTCTGTTGCTCTCATCCATCCATCAACAGTCATGCACCCCCACCTCCCGCCATCCACATGGAAACAAACACACACATGCAAACACTCACCCTTCATACCTTCATGCACCCTCTCGCTCGTTTTTCATTATACTTTCTAGACAAAACGTTTGTCAACTACAAACATTACCAGTCAATGAGGAAAACTGGTTGCACCAGCTTTCTGATTAAAGTTAAAGACAATGCTTGTCTACTGCAATCATTCACCGAGTCTTACATGGTTTGAGCACAGCAATTTGAAATGTTTAGTGTTGTCATTAATATTAATAGATTGGTAGAAAAGTGCAGCCATGGGAGGGAGTAGTAATGGTTTGAAGTGGGTATATAACATTGATTTATTTATGTATTCTACATGAATTAGTTTAGAAATCTAAACAGCGAGTGTGTTTCCAAGAGGCCATGATTGTACGAGCACCTGTTTTCCATGTGAAGAGGCTTTTTGGAAATTGCATCAATTAGATACTTAACAGGAAGCTGACCGGCCCTCTTTTGCATTGCAGATAAATGTCCAATCTAGAAAACGAACAAAAGGAGGCAGAATTAGCCAGAGAAAGAGAATCTCAATTAATACAAACAGTCCTGATCTTCAGTTCTTACATTCTCATGCCAGTAAAAGAGCATTCCTGAATTGTATGAATTTTAATTAGGTGACACTGAAAGTGAATGGAGAATAACACTGTTATCCTTTTTAATGTATTTTAGTTAGGAAATTTAAGGAATAGTTCACCCACATTCTTAACCACAATATGTAATTAAAAGATGCACATTTTATTTTGTCAATTGCATTTTATCACAAATTACATTGTTTTATTTTTCTATTTTCTAGTTCTTTACTTTCTATATTATGTTAGTTTAAGGCCAGTCTTTGCATTGTATTTACAACACTTTACAAAAATCTGTCACCATTTGAAGAAAATAATACTTTTATTCAGCAAGGATTCATTAAATTGTTGTAAAAGTTACAGTAAAGACAAAAGATTTCGTTTTCAAATAAATGCCATACTCTTGAACTTTCCGTTCATAAAAGAATCATGGAATAATCTTATCTTATATAATAATAATATTTTCAAAATATTACTGTTTATACTATATTTTAGATTAAATAAATGCAGCCCTGATGAGCAAAAGAGTCACAAACATTTGGATGCCATCCTGTAAATATGAGTGAACAAATAACATGTATATTTTGGGTGTACTGTTTCTTTAAAGATCACTCTCACAGTCTACTTTGTAATTTTGATCTAAAAGGAGACAGAGATGGATTGAGACTGAATAAAAATAAGCAATTGGGAAAGCAGGAGTGGTGTAGCCAGATATATTTTCTCTTAAATTTTCTCATAAAACCTTGACAACTTTTAAACCTTCCCAGGAAGCCCTTAGGACCATCCTGCCAAAAAAGTCAATCTAATAACTGTGACATTTAAGAAAAAGCCCTCCAGCTCTGTGGAGAACAAGAAGATGTGTTGAGTCCACGACAGTGATACGCACTAACCTATTAGCAGTCTTTTCAGTGGGTCATGTCTGAGGAGCCCGATCTCCAGACCTCTTAACACTGTGTAAACAACCCTTTCTACTTCACAATGGCCGCTGGGAGACAGTTTCACCTGTACGCACATCTCCCGCCAATTAAAGGCTAGATTAATCTGAGCCATTTCACATTCAAGGTCTTCCCTGCCACGGCAAGGGCACAATGGTGAATGGGAAGACAGATAGGGAGCTTTAGAAGACCCTACGCAAATAAGCACCGTCTCATTTCTCATAGTCAGGCCTCCCTTCAGATACACACAAAACCAGACCCTCAGAGGTTAACACAAGCTATTGTCTTTACATCTGTCCTGCATTTACTGTCTCATCAAATTTTTCATTTCACTGGACTACACTATATTTTTCCCCCGCTCACCAGCATTAAACATGTCATTTTTCTTTTGAGGTATTCGTTATTTTGCTCATCTCTGGGGCTGACAAGCACTTTTAACAGCTCTAAAGTAAGGCAATGAAAGAAAGTTAGTTTCTGTCTCACTCATACAGTACACTGTGCTTTTAAATTTGATGTTTCTTCTGGTATTGCCAGGCCAAGATGTAATATGCAGGTATTTTCTGCATTTGTGGTGCTGATTTTATACAAACCTGGATTGGAAAGAAGCTATATTTTTATTAAACACATTGACGTCTTGTGCCAACATTTCTATTTAGCAGATCATGTTGCCACTGTATGATGCAAGCTGTAATAATGGAACCTGCCATTAAAAAGGCTGTTTCAGCTACACTAAAACAATTATAAAACCTAAAGCAATTTTTTTAACAGCATAAATTTGAATTTTTTTTTATTAATGTATTTATTTTTAGATTTGTTTGTTTTATTATTTTATTTAACAAACAGATATGACAAACTGTTACTTTTTAGTAACTGTTTTTAGTTTTAGTTTTATTGTAAAAACCAATTTGACAGATGTTTAAAGCTAGCATAGATAAACCACTGCTAGAAATGACAATTTTTGTGTATAATCTTATATACATTTGTATATAATTATATTGACATGTACATTGCCAAAAAAAACAAATAGTTTTGTCTTGTTTTCCACACTCAAAAAAAGGTTTTTTTTTTTTACTTTTTTTTGACAGTGCAGTTAGAATTTCTAAAACAAGACTTTTTTTCAAGATATTAACACTTTTTTTTTCAAGAGTTGTTTATTGAATAAAATTGTATTACATTTTAAGACTTGATATTTTATGCTTCTCAAGCACATTCATTGATCTTGCAGCTGAAAACAAGTTTTTTGCAATATAGCCCTTGTGACAACTTCCCCAACTAGTACCAGCCTCTCCTATTTACACTGTCACTGACATACAAGATCTTCCTCTATCCCTTTTCATTTCTTTCAGGGTAAAGGGAATTCACAAATTGGGATTTGTGTGGCAAGTGAAGCCAGGCTTACACAGCGGGAACCCCCAAAGCCTGTACATAATCCGCATGTGCAAGTGGCAAATAAAGACGCAGACGTCCTCAATCGGTATCAATGGAATGTGGCCCTTTAACACAAGTGCTGGCTTAGATACTATATGCTACACTCAATTGCATCCCGTAAACAGATGAACATGCAGAGCGAAGCTTTGAGTGTAGGGGACAACAACCAGGAAAAAATAGTGTTGTCACTGTCAGCGATTTCACAGAGGGCCTTGTTGGGTTCTCAAGGGTTGTTTTCTAATCACAAACACCTGGAGGGGTTATCGCATGTGTTTGTGTGTGCGTTGGTGGAGCCATGGCATCAAGTAATCCTAACAAGGAATTTTAATGAAGGACTCGCAAGACATCAGATGTCCGGCGCTCAATGAGTCGCATGAGTCACTTTCAAGCAGCGTTACTGCATTAGAATTGAAAGGACTAGACAGCCACCGCTGACCTTTTCTTTTGCATGAAATGCTTTTAATGAACGTGTTTTCTTTCGTTTTTCCCCCATCCGATCCGCTATCATCAATATGTATTTTGGCTGATTAGCATCAAGCGTTGCCCATAGCAAGGCACGTTTGTGCTCCTTCAGCAGCTCAGTCATCTGTTAGCATTATCCGTCTTTGAACCGTTCTTGTATCGGATCAGTTCCACCTAATACGTCTCTTGATTCTCTATTGTAGCGCCCAGACAGCATGTTGTTCTCTTCGCTTTAAACGCGCCTTCAGATGCCTGGCCTGTCATCGTTTGGCAGTTTATCGTGCTTGTGTCTGGAGCTGCTTTTAGCCTAGCACGTCTATCAAACCCCCGCTACCTTTGAATGCCAGATCAAAAGAAGATGAATTCCAGGCAAAGAGATGGAAAGGGGGAGCGCAAGGGGGCTGTTTGTGCATGTGTGTGCGTAGGGACGGGCGCTTTGTAAACATCAGAGTGACAGCTCACAATGGGTCGCTTTAGCACGACGCTAACCCTCCGCCAGTTGCTAGCTTGTTAAACAACAAATAATTCCTTCGCCCGGGGCCCGCGCTCACCTCGGAAATGGTGCCAAGTTCATCCTCTCGCTTCTCATTAGTTTTGATCCTGACAAAGTCTTTGAATCATCCCTGCGTTGCTCTTTTGTCTTAATTGCTTTTTTTCCGACATATTCGATGAAGACGTATCTTTTAGCTATCTGCATTAACAACAAGAAATGTGTTATTATTAAGCTGCGCTTGTGAAGTCTTATTTGATATAGATGTACACCTGAAAGCGTTCTCGACAGGAAGCCGTCTTGCGGTTAGCGTAGTCTAATGTTGGTTTTTTTTAGACCTCCGTATCTCCTGATTGATCATCTGGTTTGTTTGTTGACAGCCTTTCTGACGCAATTAACAACTGAAAGCAGCTCTTTGTACTTTGTGTCCTCATCTTGAAGTGTCTCAATATCACATCCTGTTGACTCAAATATCCTTGTTCCAGCACTGGCTCAAAGCAAACCAAGTATTTTTGTATCGTAAAAGTTTCTGTGTAAACAAAGTGCATGCAGCGTCAAAGTGCTCATGCAGTAATCTTTATTGTACGGTTGAGGGAGCGTGTTTGACGTTCTGTCTGGCATAACCACCAGACCCGAGAGTAAGAGGGTGTGTCGTAGCAAAGTATTACAGGTTCTAAAAGAAGTTTGACTCAATTCTTTACTTTTTATCTTTGTTCACATGGGACTCTGCAAAATGCTGAGAAAGAGCACCAAAGAGGAAACGCATAAATTAGTAAAATATACACATGGTTTCTTGGCAAGACATTTTTTTAAAGAATTGATTAAAAGAGATAAAACAGAGAAAAAGCCTAAGATTCAAACCTGGTTTGCATTATCGCTTGAAAACATTTAACAAAATACGAATTTAAGCATTTTATAGGCACTTTATATGTGAAATGCATTTAAATAAATCAGAGTGAATTTATTTACTTGTAAAAATATGTAATTATATATAAATATATAAACAATTTAAAGCAATTTACAGCATTTTTAGGACTTTTATATCAGTATGTGTGCAATGTCGAGCTACAGGGGCATAATACTGATGTAAATAAAAGTGTAAATGTGTATATATATATATATATATATATATATATATATATATATATATATATATATAGTAAAATTCACGTAGTACATTTAGAATAATAAGCAATCGATTAAATATTAATATAAAATTATTTTAAACAATAAATCATTTGTATTTTTATTTTAACAGCATTGTAACATTTTTTAAAATAGAAAATTATACAAATCCAAGTATTTAGAAAAAAATTGTTTTGCGTTTTGAACTTTTCGAAAGAATTTCCATTAGAAATACAAAAACAACAACAACATGAGTGCAAAATTTCACTTGATATATCCACCTGTCCCTCTCTTTTAACTTCATGCAATGAATGGGTTTTCTCACATTTCAGCCAGTCACCGAAAATGAAGAGTTTTGGTCCATTCATGGCACTCATTCATGGAAGACTTTAGTGTCATACTCTCATGCATATTTAATTAGGCTCCTATAAATAGGGTATTTATTTTTCTGCTGTGTGAGGGCGCCTGGCCGGTCAGTGTGGGAGGGGGAGAGCGCGGCACTGGTGGTTTTGGGTGAGAGAGTGACTTAGGGACTGTCCCTTTCAAATAAGTCTCCGTCATATTTAGCGGGCCTCAGGTCTGCGTGGAAATATCACTCATTTATTTATTTGATGAAGAGTTTTGATAGGTTGTGAAGTGTTTTTTTGTTCCATTGTGATATTACTGGAATTTAAATCACAAAGAACTTGGAGGGCAGAGGAGCGGCTGGTATGTTATGCATTGTTTGCGACTTCGCTTGTGTGATTTTATCTGAGATATCATAAATTATAACTTTTTCTCTATTGCTAAAATTAATCTACAGTTATACGATCTGTTTTTTTGCTGCTGCATTCTTTATGAAACGCCCCCTTTGCATGAGAAATAAGTAACAGTGTTGTGTCACGTATAGTTCTTAAAAGCCTCATCCTTCAATAGCAGCATCTTTGCAAAGCCTGTGTTCATTGCGACAGGAAAACAAAAATAATTTGATATGCGGTGCACAAACTGTTCAGACTGAAATGATCAGAGACCTTATTTAAAGCTTCATTAGAATATGTTCATGCAGAATAAGACATTAACGTGCTTTATAAGTACTAATAGACAGCCCATATGCTAGTAATATGCATGCAAATAAGCAGCTAGTTAATATTGAGAATTGGTCCCTAAGCTAAAGTGGTGTGAATGAAAAGTTATATTCTCTGAAAATGCCATAATATTTCACACTGTTCAGTATTCACTATAAAATGTAAATTGATCTGATTTAAGGATCTTTAGTAAATCTTTACTATAAGGTCCAATTAATTAACAATTAAGATATTTGCTACAGTATTTATTAATCTTTTTTATGTTAATTAGTAAAATTTTATTTATTTTATTTATTAATTTATTAATTCGCTTATATGTTTATTGTTCATATAAGCTCAGGCCGTTGCATAATAATAACAGATGTAACTTTTGACTTGAATAATGTATTAGTAAATGTTGAAATTAATATTAAATGCTAATTTCAGAATCAGAATCGGAATGAGCTTTATTGCCAGGTATGTTTACACATACAAGGAATTTGTTTTCATGATATAAGCTCCGCAGTACAACAGAATGACAGTGACAGAACAAAAAAAAAAAAACACATAATAAAATAATAAAATACAAAAAATACAAATAAGTAGGTAAGGAATGACAATATACAAATTGACAATTGTATGGCAGGTATATTACAAAAAGCAGTTATGTATGTACAGGTATATTATGTGCCAAATTTAAGTGTACACTAAGTATGTGTGTTAGATAAATAAGTGTATGTGTATATAAATATAAATAGTGTAGTGTAGTGTGTTCCACAGTTGTTATCAATTGTTCATTATATGGATTGCTTGAGGGGAGAAACTGTTCCTGTGTCTGGTCGTTCTGGTGCTCAGTGCTCTGTAGCGTCGACCAGATGGCAACAGTTCAAAGAGGGAGTGTGCTGGATGGGAGGGGTCCAGAGTGATTTTACTGGCCCTTTTCCTCACTCTGGATAAGTACAGTAGTTCTTGATTAGAAGGGAGGGTTGTACCGATGATTCGCTCAGCAGTTTGGACTACCCTCTGTAGTCTTCTGAGGTCAGATTTTGATGCTGAGCTGAACCAGACAGTTACTGAAGTGCAGTTACACTACGCTGCACTGAGATATCCTGCAAAAATTATTTTCATCAATCAGTATTTGTCTCATTTCCAAGTGCAAACAAAAAAAAGTATCTGAAGATACGGTAACACTTTACAATAAGGTAAACATTTGTTAACATTAGTGTTACATGCAGGAACTTGCTGCTGCCAGTACATACCCTGATAAGGTGCTGTGAGTATTTAAGACATCCCGCTGCTGCACAAATAACATATATAAAAACCAAGCAGCAACCTTCCAGTCTCACTCGTGAAACCAACAAGGAAGTGACTAAAACTGCAATTCATGGACTGACCGCTAGAGGGTGGCTCCACAAATTTCTGTCATGAAACTCTAGATGGCGCAGGCTGATGGATCCTTAATTTAAACTGTTGATAATTACAGCGTTAAACAACTTGTTACAAGCTGATTGGTTCATGTTGCATACAAAACCAATGAGATTGCTGCTTTACATTTAAATGTTTGGTTAACATTCACTTGAGCATTTTGCAGCTTACTTTCAGAGTTACTATGAAACCCTACAACTTTCCCTAGCTCCACCTGTATAGATCTGCTATGGCTATGGGTTATTATCATAGGCCGTATAAAAACATGTATGTAGAAACAGTCTTTCCGAAGACTGTTTTTGAAGCCTAAAGTAAGCGGAGCCGGCCTTCGCCATCTTGGCAGCAGAATTTTAAAGCTTACTATAATTTAAATGGATGAGTTATAAAATAAAATCACCCCCTCACAGTTTAGCTATATAGCTATATAGACCAAAACCACATTTTGTACCAGGCTGTAAACATATTTATTTCTGTTGTAAAATTTGTGGAGCCACCCTCTAGTGGTCAGTCCATGAATTGTACAGAATAGGTACAGAAATTGAATAAAGTAATCAAATGTAAAACAGCATTGCATATTGGACTGTATGAATTAAAGATTATTATTTATTAAAGTTACACAGGCTTTTCAATCAAGAGCAGTGAGTGATTTCTTTGTTGTTGCTGTTTCTATTAATATAAAGACTAGGGCTGCACGATTAACCTTTATCGCATCGATATTGAGGTTTTAACTCCCGCAATAACCTAACCTCAGGAGTCTGAGGTTTTTTCCCCCGCCTCTGACATTTGAGTGACAAACCTATTAGCCAATCAAAATGGTCGAATCTCGCGTTCCTGGCTTGCTGGCCAATTAGAAATGGCAATGGAAAAACAAGGTTGTATGCAGTGCATCGGCTTTCTGTCAGCAGAAAAGCAGCCAACACACAACGTTTTCCTCGAATTGTGCCAGAAAAAGCTTGTGTAACTGCGCAGAAATGGCCGAAGGCACTTCTTCGGTGACGGGAGAGGAAGCGGGGGAGCACTTGGTTAACAAGAAGGGTGGTACTTCAGCTGTTTGGACTTATTTTGGATTCGCGAAGAACGACGTGGAGCAAAAGAGTGCTAAATGTAAAATATGTCGACATGCCGTGGCCAGATCCAGATCCGGTTTTATGCACTTAAAAGTATTGAACGCAAAAATCGAAAATCGCATCGCAATCACAATATTTGTCAGAAAAACCGCAATTAGGTTTTTTCTCAAAATCGTGCACCCCTAATAAAGACTGTCACTTTAAGAAAATGCACTGATACAATGGCCTACGTTCAGCCGGCTACGTCTGCTATAGGATACTTACCAAGACAGGCATTTTGACATCATTTTTGTGTGAATTTGTCCATTTAAACACAATACTTCAGAGAGAGCTTAATAGTTGTGCGTGTTCTTTGGCTCTTAAATGTTTAAACTGGCAGAGCTTAAATCAGTTTAGTTTAAACACAGTCCATGAATTGCAGTTTTAGTCACTTCCTTGTTGGTTTCACGAGTGAGACTGGAAGGTTGCTGCTTGGTTTTTATATATGTTATTTGTGCAGCAGCGGGATGTCTTAAATACTCACAGCACCTTATCAGGGTATGTACTGGCAGCAGCAAGTTCCTGCATTTAACACTAATGTTAACAAATGTTTACCTTATTGTAAAGTGTTACCGGATCTTCAGATACCATCTTCAGATTTTTTTTTTTGTACTTGGAAACGAGACAAATACTGACTGATGAAAATAATTTTTGCAGGATATCTCAAAACATCAAGAAAAATGACCTTTTACGTCTGGGGTGAATATATGTTATATAAGTTTTAAAGTGCAGTAATGTAGTGTAGTGTAATGTGTGTTTGTTTATAATGATGATGGTCAGTGTCAGACGGCACTGAAGTGGCCCCTCTGTTGTCTGTTATTATATTCCTGCCTCATGATGTCATCCCACAGCTTCAGTGCATGAGAAGGTCACACACACACATGCACACAAACAGCTGGCTTCTCTTGCCCAGCGCTTCAGTTCTCATCTCCACAGCTTCTTTATTGAGCTCTTGGAGAGCAGGACCAGATAGTAACCCTTTACTCTCTAATACAGGGCCGTCCTATCTCTCAAAACCACCTCCTTTTCCTCTCATTTTACATGAAATGATGTAAAATTCATCAAATTCAGTGCCAACCCACATATTTTGCACACTTTCTCGAACACTTTATAACATCAGGTTACTAATAACAAGTCACTAATATCAGATAATAGAGTCTGAACTCCACCCAATGGTTTTAGATGTTTCTGCGACTGTTTGTTGAATTGTGGGAGTTTTTGGTGTGATGAGGGTGGAAAGAATGAAGCGGGTTATTTACTCAGATGGTTCTCTGGTGTAGGTGTGAGTCTGCCCCTGCTGTTCTATGGGAACATGCTGCTTGCTTTTCTTGGTATTGGTGCCTTTTTTTTGCTCAACTGCAGAACTTGTTTTTTTTTTCAGAACCGCTTTTGCTTTTGTTTGCTCTGGATGGCATGTCTGATTATTTATGGTAGGGGGGAAGGGAGTAGTCCAGCCAGAAAACATGTGACTGCACTGTATTTTGTTTTCCACTCAGAGGGCCATGTCCTTTGACAGATATTTTGAAGGCTAATAAACTTTTTATTTGCTTTATGAATGGGGGAGGGAGGGGGAGAGAGACAAACAGATAAACGTAGCGAGAAAGAAAGTGAGAGAGGTTGCTTTCCACATACCACACCACCATACTACTATTTCTGTAAAGTATGAAAACGCACTGTATTATGAAAATATTTCATGTGGATAGTATAGCCAGATGATCTAATAGTTGTCAAAACATACAGTATGCAACAGAGTATACTGTGTTGGTTACTGTATCCCACAATGCAATGCACTTTCCATGACCTTCTCTTTCCAATGTGATAAATGAACCAGAAGCAATATCAGCCGCAATTTAAGATCTCTTTTTGACTTGTGTTGGATTAAAACTATTTTTATTATATTATTAAATATTAAAGGATATTACAGTATAACATAAAATTATATATTAATTAGGGGTGGGACGATTCGCTAACAAAAATCTGTGCTGGGACCGCGGTTCAACTTAAATCTGCATCTGTAATATGGTTTGCTATAAATAGCACATAAAACAAACAGGGATCAGCTAATATATGTTTTTGTTGATGGATGTGCATTCTGGCTTCACAGATATTACAATAACAGCGATGAGAGAACAAAAACCTTGGACAAACCATTCACTCTTGTTCAATTGGAATGCCGTATGCTGGAATATGAGCAGTCATTTATTCCGTCATCACCCGGGTGGTGATAGCGCGCGCTCACAGATGAGACTTGAACAGCACACATTAATATGTGTTTAAACTAAACTGATTTAAGCTCTGCCAGTTTAAACATTTAAGAGCCAAAGAACACGCACAACTATTAAGCTCTCTCTGAAGTATTGTGTTTAAATGGACAAATACACACAAAAATTATGTCAAAATGCCTGTCTTGGTAAGTATCCTATAGCAGACGTAGCTGGCTGAACGTAGGCCTACTGGATCAGAGCATTCTCTTAAAGTGACAGTCTTTATATTAATCAAACAGCAAAAACAAAGAAATCACTCACTGCTCTTGATTGAAAAGCTTGTGTAACTTTAATAAAGAATAATCTTTAATTCATACAATCCAATATGCAATACTGTTTTACATTTGATTACTTTATTCAATTTCTGTACCTAAAAACTAATGCTAGACCAGGGCTCATCAAATCTTGCCCTAGTGGTCCAATGCACTGCAGAGTTTAGCTCCAACCCTGAGCAAAGTCACCTGCCTGTGATTTTCTAATGAATTTTTTTTTTTCAGTGCTGAGAACTAAACCCTAAATTTGCTAAATTTCTTCAAATAAAAGTATGGAGAATACAGTAGTATGCAGTATGCTATTATTCTATTCTGAACATATGCAGAAAGATTAAACAACAGCTTGTGTCCTCCCTTTTCACTGTAACTGTAAACTATTTAAAAAAAAAATTGTTAACTGTTTGTGGTAACTGTTTTTGATAACCGCTTCCTATCAGCTTTTTTTTTCACCTACTTGTTTGTTTTGGAAATGATCATTGCATGTGACCAAATTAAACTGTGCATTTGTTTAAAATAAGCAGGGAGGAAAAACGGTATCTACTCCAGCTGTAACAACATGGCATCATTTAGATCACATCTTTGATCTAAATGATCCGTTCTCAAGGGAGTGTCAGTCCCCAACACAGAAACATAACACTACTGAAACTGTTGTTCATGAACTTTTGTTTTCTCACATTGTTTTTGTCTGTCTTTTTTCTCACCCAGGCCTTACAGGTTGCACGACAGATCCTTCTCCAACAGCAACAGCAAAGCAGTGCCCGCAAGTCCCCAAAAAACAATGACAAGCAACCTGCACCACAGGTACGTGTGCACATGTAAAGCTCAGATGTTCCTCGAGTTGTGTTGCTTGTATATTGCTCAGGAGCCTATATGGCGTTTGCAGAATGTTTTAGCAACTGTCTCAGAAATACAACAGAAGCAAATGAGAAAACTGTTGACATAATATATTGACCTGTAAAACAAACTTAAACTGTAATGCTCAGATGATTTGATTTTGGGAGAAATATTGGAGTTCATTTTGAAATCATTGATGTCTTGAATAATCAGAGCCCAGTTGGAGACATTCAAGTTGAAATTAAATGGAAATAGTGACTGATGTTTTCTTCCATGTTGTCATATCTGAGTATAACGGATTATGGTAAAAGAAAAAAAATGAAGGGTGAGTACTTGGTTCTCTGCATCGATTGTTGATTGGATTTTGAGATTTGGATGCTGCACTCAAAAGTGGAAGGTCTTTTATTAAACATTACATGGTCCAAGAGTTTTTTTTATTGAAACAAATGCATGGCTAAATTGTTCAAAACTAGATGCATTTAGAAAACAGAATTAAAAAATTTCCGTTTCGTACCAACTTTAAGATCTTTACAGTTGCAAATGTCTCCATTTGCTTCTCATTTAATCTAGGAGAAACAACTATAAGAGATATTAAAGAGATAATTTTTTTTCTTACCTGTAGAACATTACTGGTACTGACATATATTTGTGTATGTGTGAGTGTGTGTTTATGTGGGTGATCAGACATTATTTGTTTACATTTATACAGACGGTTGGTGGTACAACATGTACCTGTCAAAGCTTGACAAACAGGAAATTAAGGCAGGCATGGGCTGAAGAGTTGGCAGCACATTAATGTAGTTCTCCTTCATCACTCACAGTAATCTAACAAACCACACTCAATGAAATCCTGTCAGTTTTAGCACATTATGAGCACATGGATATCTAATGTGTGTGCAAGTGTGAAGAGCAAACAACATTAGCTCATTGAATAGAGGTACAGTAAGTATGACGTTCTCTCTCTCTCTGATCTCACATTAATTCTATCAGCAGCAGTTAAAGGGGGTGCCCGGGAGCAGCCCTGGCTCCTGTCTCAGCCTCCGGGCTTTCTATTTGCCTACCATTTGTGATGCAATGCAAATCCGGCCCTTTTCATTTCCCCATCCGTGCCCCTTAAAAAGAGAGCAGCTAGCTGTGTCTGACGCAATATTTACGTTTATTTACTCGCTCAGATCCTTATCTCTGTTTGAGCAAGGTGGATGTTGTTTGTTTCATGGCGGAAACGCAGGAGACCAAGGAGCATATTTGTTAATTAACACACATCCCCGCATTGAGTGAGCGAGTTTGTGCGTGTAATGGCTATATTTTTAGTGGTACTTGCTAATGAATAGACATAAGTGATACCTCAAATTGTACGGCATGTTGAGTTGTTAGTTTTCTAAACATTTAGACAATTTTAATTCTGGCTGATGACAAAATGTGGGGAAAAAAGTACATGCATGAGAAGTGACCTGAATATCACGGCTCATTTCACACAGAACACCACATAGCTAAATTAAAACGCCCTTGCATTCACATAGTAACACCCCAGTAACATGACTCAAGTTCTACACAGGCTAGTACCACTCAGATTTTCTTCATCAAATATAAATTCCTTTTTAGGAGGTGTTGTGGTAGAGCTGCATGATTAATCGAAAGCCAAGTGTGTAACTGTGTAACTGAATACTCAATATTTTTGGTCAAATATTTATTCAGAAATTATATTAATGTAGTTTATTTTATTTAGTAATAATTAGGGGTGTAACGGTACGTGTATTCGTACCAGACCGTTTCAGTACAGGGCTTTCGGTGCGGTGTGTACCGAATGACAGAATGCAATATTTTGTGTGCGGAACATTGGTACATTTTCGTGTTTGCAAACGAACATATTAAGTGGTGGTAGTCTCCGCTTCAGCGCAAATCCCGCCCTGCAGCTGATTCTAAGGCCGGTGACACACTGGCTGCGTGGCATGAGCGTGGCGTTTCTGCTGCGTGTCAGTTGCGTGACGGCTGCTTCGCGTTTTCTGTGTCTTTACACATCAGAATCGTGCCTGATGTGGCGCTGGCGCGCTGCTGCTACTGTAGGTGACATAGAGGGAGGCCGCCGACAGACCAGGATCTTGTCTTCATGACAACAATATCTACACTTCATGTTGAGCATAAATATAAAGCCTACTGATAAAGGACACCGTCAACAGTATTGACGGCAAAATAGACTATGTTTGACAGGTGCAATATGCCAGTGTGTCACTGGCCTAAGGTTTTCAAAAGGCATCACGTGGGTGTGAACATCACTACAACTAGGAAAAAAACTATTGTAATGCAAACGCAGCTCCCGTTGGCATTTAAACAGACCTCTGCTCTTAATTCTGATCGGTCGAACGCAATAACGAAATCTGAGCAGGTCTAAAAACTGAAACTGTTGATGCTGCACTTTAAACTTTGGAAAAGTTATATATATTTTTTAAATATGAGCAGGCCTACAAGCTGGGATTGTAATGCTGCACTGTAATCACAGTTATTTATTTATATTTTTCATAATATTTTATTATATGATATTGGTTTGAGACTGAGAGTATTTTATTTAGTGGAGAACTTTGCAGCAGTATTTTATTTCTTATTCTTTTTTTTATTTTATATATATTTTATATATATATATTAATTTAACAAATTGTTAAAAAATAGTTTATAGTAATAAACAACCTGCAGTTTAATGTTTGCATTTCTTGCTGTACCGAAAATGAACCGAACCGTGACTTTAAAACCGATGTACATACCATACCGTGATTTTTGCGTACCGTTACACCCCTAGTAATAATAATAAACAATACAATTATTAAAACAATTAATACAATTAATTTATTATTATTTTATAGTCATATTTATATAAAATCACAGCAGCTTGACTAAATTGTTCAATCCTACGAACAAGAACAGCAAACATGAAGCTTAAAAAAAAAATTTTTAATCTCGCAATCATAATTTTATTTCAGAAAAAGTGCAATTCCATTTTTTTTCCCCAAATTGTACAGCCATACAATGTATCAGTATCATGTCATGTAGTATAAAATAACTTGGGTTGTGTAGATATCACTGGAAATAAGCCACAAGGGGCCCTATTTTAATGATCTAAACGCAAAGTGTAAAGCGCACGGTGCATGTGCACTAAGGGCGTGTCCAAATCCACTTTTGCTATTTTAACGACGAAAAAAGGTTTGTGCGCCGGAGCACATTTCTGGAATGGGTTGTCCCTATTCTCTTAATGAATAATGGGTGTAACGTTCAATAAACCAATCAGAGTGTCATCTCCCGTTCCCTTTAAGAGCGAAGCGAAGAAACCGACCTGCTCGTGCGTGAAGTTAAAGCGCGCCAGCAGATCATCTATGGGACAAGCAGGAATCCACCAAAGCTTCCCGAGGTGAAGAAAGCGTGGGATGAAGTAGAATTTCATTTATCATTATAAGTAGTAATAGGCTGAATTGCAAATAGGTAGCCTAATTCTAATACATGCAATGACTATCCATCATAACATTTTTATATTTAAGTAGCCTACACAATAATATTCTTTTACACTGTAATCCTTTTGTTTTTAATATTTGGCATGTCTGTGTGATGAGCGTCCCTGTGTGTAATAAGCAAAGTCAACACGCACTGTGGACTGGCCCAGAGGCGCATTTTCTACTAATGCGCTCTTTAAATAACAAAAAAATATTGCGCCATTGACTTTAGACTTTAGACCAGGTTTGAGTTGGTCTATGGCGCAGTCTATTTTCAGCTCCTTAAAATAGCAATGCACCTGAACACATGTCTTTTTTAGACCAGCATGCCCATGGGCGCACAAATGGGCGCAAATCCATTTGCTAATTAAACGACGTGCCGCTGGACGGGGAAATGTGAACGGCGCCAGACTGAAACTAGCAAACACACTTGCGCTGCGCCTTGCATTGCCTTGCATTGTGCTGGATGTATGATAAGTCCCAAGGGAATGAATGTGGCTTGTGACCTTTAGGTTCTGTGTGAATTTGTTGGCATTGAGACAAAGCCGAAAGGATCAAGCTTAACAGCTTCACTCATCAGGCTGAGGGGTCAGTGGCCAGCAGATTCCACTATCTAGACTAGTACGTGGAGGAGGAGCAGACCATCCTCAGCACACAAAGATAAAATTCAAATTCAAATTTATTAATGTATACAGAGAGCATGGCCAACCTGTCACTCACGCAAGTGAAAAGAAAGCATGTGTGTTTTTGTCTTTCACCCTCATGCTCTCTGCCATCTTTCTATGGCTGTGTTCAGAATGGAATCCTGGCATACTGCATACTACTTTTTTTCTGTATACTGCCTACTGTTTGTTTGTTTTGTTTTTTATCAGTGTAGTGTATCAGTATGCAGACATGAACATTTCATGTTGCCTATAGTATGCTATGTTATTAATCAGTTATTTGACTTTTCTTTTTTGTAATCTGAGGTGGGAACAGCCACTCCACTAGGCCAGTCACAATTAAAAAATAACATTAATAACAAAATAACATTTAGCAATGTTATTTTGTTTCGTCCTGGTGCAGTAGTGCTTTGTGAAGTTGAGCACTGTGCATTGTGGGATATAGTACCCCAGTGTATTATGCTTTGTTTTATAGGCTACTGACCAATTTGTCACATGTAGTCTAGGTCTGTAACTTTTTTTTTTTTTTTGAATATTTGCAGAATTTACAATAAAAATACACATTCGAATGCAGAAACGTTGTATACGAAAATTAGATGTGCGTCAGGCAGCCTTATCAGTAGCGCAAGAAATGTGACAAAGATGTAAGTGTTGCATTTTAATGCTTTTGTTAGCCTATCCAGTTGAAGTCACTAGATGCTGCGCTGCTATGTTGTCTATTCAAAATATTGCAGAAAAAGAGAACAATCAATGTGGGGATGATGTCGTTGACATCAAAACCGAAACCAAGTACTCTTTGTGTTCGGTTTTTGGTCCTTTGTATTGAACTATACATACATGCAGGATGCATTTTGTTTCTTATTGTTTAAGAAACTTTATTAATTATATATGGTGTATAAACATTATTTTAAACGTTATGCACTTTTTTCAAAGATAGTCGTGTTATTTTATTAGTTCTTTGAAGAAACGTGCATAATATTTTGTTCGATGTGCCCTCTTGTGGCCTCGGGAGAGAAGACAAAAGCTTTTTTCCCCTAACAGAACTTTTGCCTTTAAATTAGAATATAATTTGAATATTGATAATATTTAAGTAAAAAATTCAAATTTAGTTTTTCAGCCATTTTGACTGCCCTAATGTAGTCGCTAATTCCTTGCATGTAGAAAATGCTCTCACTGTGCAAACTATATACAGTATGTAGTGTGGTAGTATGTAATTCTGAACTTTTTCTTTCCTTCATTCTATCCACAAACTCTTTAGCTTATTATATTATCCAAGCACCCAATAGCTCTTTGCTGTCTTGTATGATTTATCTATCATTAGATGCTGATCTCTATTAGGTGTTATTGCTCTATTGAGGCGCCAAAAGCCAACTTCAATTTGCTTTCCTTACTCTAGAGCGTATTAATTTGATTTGTTACTGTTTTATCACCAATTCAGCATTTGGGTCTCTGTCCACCTAAGACTTTGAAGATTTAAGTGTTTGCACATTATTTATTTTGGTCAGTAGAGAAATGTAATTGTAGCATGCTAATTGTAAATTTTGGGGCTGTTTAAAGTTAAGACAAGGTACGGTAGTGAACTCATGGGAACTTTTACCAATCAATGGGCGCGTCTCTAACATACAGTAAATAGCGCATAGAATGCTGGACAATTAACAGACAAAATGTCTGATATTTCTTCATTAGTCATACTAGAAGATTTTCTTTTTTATTATTATTATTAAAATGGGGGGGTCTTTATTACTATGACACACAACATAGAACACCATAAACATCTGCTGTAGTGACAGAGGCTAAACACACTCGGCTGGTCAAAAAACCACGAGTAAATCACCGACAAAATGACACGTGTAATTAAAAGAGTCCATGCCACTTTACCACTTTACACCTACAGCAGAGAACGAGAGAGAGAGAGTCAACAAGAGAAAGAGAGAGGAAGATCGAGAGAGTGCAACTCCCTCCTTGCTAATTACGGTTATCACTGAAATGGTAGGTCTTGAGTCATTAGTTCCATGTGCATTTAATTAGAGGCAGTCTGAAATTGGATTTAACTTATTACTTTTTCATGGATCGCTTTCTTGTCATCACTTCAAATTGGATTGCAGCCCCAGGTAACTAATTATGCCCGCCACAGGATCAGGAGTGGAGAAATAGGTAATTAGGAACAACACTTGCGGACCTTCCTTGATAGTCCACCCTCGCCTTGGAATGAGGAAAAAATAAAGAAGATTGAAAAAAAAAGAGTGAGGATTATTTGCGGCAATGCTGTGAAAGCAGGTGTGGTTAACTGTGCATTACCACAAGGGATGATGGTTAGGGAGCTGGCACCTATGGAGGATTACTTTGACGTGCAGAAGGGGTGTTATTTTTGACATGATTTTGGCCTGTTGGTATAATGCCCCTACTAGACACACATGTTATGTTTTAGTTGATCATTGCACAGTGTAAATGTCATGTCTATCCTCATGCATTCTTGAACTTTTGCCGTTAAAGGCTGCTTGAGCATAAACATTTGCCATTCACGCTTGAGTTGCCGAGAAGATATAGCAAAACAAAAGTGGTGTCAATAGGCAGCCTGAAAAGAGAGGTTGTTTGTTTCCTTAGACAGTGTTGATGCTTGTTGAGATCAGCTGGTCTGTTCGCTTATTTTTGGTGGAAACAAACCGGTGTCTTCCAAACATGTGCAAATCATCTGTGCAAATCATCTGGAGTTTGTTGCTGAACCAAAAAACAGCTGCTGCTTCAACTTCTTTGCGTAGGTGCTTGTTGTGTAGTTAAAACAAAAACATGGTTTGAAATATGCATTTCTTTTTATTTATGTTTTTTTTTTTTTTTTACCCACTTTTGGCAAGTTATTGTTTGACCTTGATTACAGGATTCTGCTCACACTCTAAGGATGCTTTCACACTAGCACTTTTGGTGCGCACCCGGGTTCGATTGACGTCAGAGTTCGGTTCATTTGAATGATGTGGACGCTGTCTTCCGAACTCAGGTGTGCACCTGCTAACTATACCCGAGACCACTTAAAAAGGGTGGTCTGTGGTACGGTTCATGTGAACTCCGGTACAGTTCGCTGCTGATTTAATTGCAATCATACCAAATCGCGAAAGGGAACTGCTATTGCATTATTGCATTGCACACTTTCCTGATGAGTGTGACTGACGCGCTGCAAACAGAGAGCTTTATATCTCATTTCTGTTTGCCTTCAGCGTTCTTTAGATCATTTGCAGTACATTTGTAAGACAGACATAAGTGTTATGTACCGAAGCTTTGTAAACAAAATGAACGGTTCAAAACTTTAAATATGTAAAAGTGCAGAGAGCAAGTATGCATTTGCCGCCTTCTCCTGCGCCACCATTACAAGCAACGGGGTAAACAGCTGCTGGCTTGATGACGCAAACGAACCAAGGTTCTTACCCAAATAAACTAATATGAAGACAGTCCAGCGCGGGCAGGGGGAGTGGGGAACAACCAAACTCAGCTTCGGAACAGGCAAGCGAACCAAGTGTTAAAGCACCCTAAAACACCAGCAACTAAAGAAGTGTTTTATGACTTCCCTTGTTAATGTCCTCTGTGGTGAGCGAGACTCATTCTCCCAGTCTTCAATAGTCAGAAATGTCAGTTTTTTTCCGTGTTTTGATGATGTCACAGGAAGTAATCAGTGGAGCTGTTTTGAACAATCTTTCTCCTTCTGTTTCTCATTGCTTTTCTTTCATGATCATATGCAGTCACAGGGAGGGCAAGTGGAGGTCAAGCGATAATGTCCTCTCACTTTAACAAACGATGAAGGGCTCTCACCCCCTCCTTCCCCTCCACACTCACACACACAGACAGACTGCAATTCCTCGTCTTCATAGAGTGCTACATGACACAGTGCAGAAGTCAGGCCTTGGCTCTCCTTCACTAATACCCTCTTTCTTCTATGCAGTGTTTTTTTTTCTCTTTGTCTTTTTTTGAACAGCCCTTTTTTGGTGGAGACCCATGGCATTGTCCTGACACATGTATACCACAGTGCAGCAATCTGTAACTCATTAGCGGTGCGGTGTGCTGGGGTTCACTAGAGCTCGGCCAGAGCTTCCAGCCTCTCTTATAGACAAACCCCAGCACACTGTAGAGCCCATCTCAGCCACGAGCAACCCAATGTGACCTGCGGACTCTCTGTCATCCATTGCTCTGTTCTGGAGGTGACAATGAGGCTGTTTGCAGTCACGTTTGGTGGCCAGCCCGAACCGGAAGTCCTGCAACTCTCAGCAAGGTTGCATTTATTTGATTAATGATATTATAAAGACAGTACTATTGTCTAATATTATACCCATTTAAAATAACTGTTTTCTATTTGGATATATTTTTAAATGTAATTTATTACTTTGACGCAAAGCTGAATTTCCAGCATCATTACTCCAATCTCCAGTGTCACATGATCCTTCAGAAATCATTCTAATATGCTGATTTGCTGCTCAAGAAACATTTCTTCTTATCAGAATTGAAAAAGGTTGTGCTAGTTGTGATTGTTTTTTCAAGAAAAAAAAATTTGAAATATAATTTTCTCACTGTCACATTTGATCATATGCAAGTTTGTTTTTGTTTTTTTATTAAAATGTATATATTTGTATAAAAATTCTGCCACCTATGCAGGAATACTTTGACATGCAGAAGGGTTGACAATGTTATTTTTTTTAATTAATATATTTTTATAAACATTCTGCCTTCATTCACTCATTTGACTTTTTCTTCCAAGAAATTGAAATTGTTTAAATAATGCATAAATAAATGCAGATTGAAGCTTTCAAACTTCAAAAAAGATACAAAAGCACCATAAAGACAGACAGACAAAAATTTTAATAAATGCTCACTGATCATTTTTGACCAGTTCATTTGGGAACCTGATTAGTATGATTCGTGAACAAATTATTCAGACGAGTTTGTGAACTTAATATAGTTTATATGACTTAACTATACAGCTTTTCTTCCTAATTGAAAGAAATCAACTTTCATTGATGCAAAAAGAAATATATATATATTATTATTAATTCACAGATTGGATTTTGATACTTCTCTTTTGAAAAACTTGTGGACACGCTAATTAGAACTAGGGCAGATGTCAAGATTTTAGTCAATAACAAATTAAATTTCATTCTGTTCTTCACACGAACATATTGTATGGCTTCAGAAGTCATATGGACTGCTGTTTAAACTTTTTTTGTCATTTGACAGCCCCATTTCATATTAACTTTCACCATTTAGAAAATAACCGGTAAATAAACACAAAAATTTACTTTTTGTGTCTCACAGAAAAAAAGCCAAAGAGGTTTGGCAGCATGAGGGTGATTAAATGATGACAGAATCATCTTTTGTTTAAGTTCCTTTAAATATATGATCATATGTTCATAATTGCTTTAACAGTTTTTAGTTTTTTTTTTTTTGCACTGAAGAAAAACTATAAGCATATTTCTCATTCCTCTATCTGCAACTGTATCCACATATCATTCCTGTTCTCTTCAGCCGTTTGTTTTTTCAAGTCATATTGTAAGAATGCATTATGTGAAATGTGTAGATGAGAAACAGGCTTGGATGATGCTGTCACGATGAGGTCATCACGCTTTTTTCCAGACCGTCTGGCCCAGCCAGTAACTGCCAACATCAAATTGCTGTTGCATCAACTCCAAGCACCAACCCTTAAAGCTACAGTGCCATTTTCAAGACCTTTTCACTTCAGTCATGTTTTGCCCTCCATCCCCCTGCCCCCCAAGCTACATGCCACCCCCTTCTTCTTGTCTCCTCCCTCTCTCCTCTTGTCCCTCAATTCTTTCCATCTTTTCGTCCGTTTTCCACAACGGTATACAGATGTGTGGTCCATGTTGCTAGGACTGATTCATTCGTCCTGTGGGAAGTTTATGGATAGATCTATATAGATCTTATTTGAGACTCCAAAACACTAACTGCTTGATGAGAAGCTTTGGGAAGTCTCTTGTGTGAAGTCACATCTGATGGCCTGTGGGTTCACTGAAGAACCTATAGTTGTCAGTGGTTAGCATGCGATGCTTGGGACAGGGGAATATGGGCTACTGTGATCAGCGTGTGTAAGTTTAACTGCTCACTTTTCTTAATTTCTCTGTATGAGCTAATGTATAAAAATTGTAATTAAGGGCAGACAAAAAGCACACATGGTGTTGGTTTATATTTATTACTGATGTTAAAATACCCTGATGTGGCCTAGTGTGGCTTTGTGTGTAATGGTCGACTGAGTTGAGTAAAAGCAAAGATTTTCACTTGCATTGATCACATGCCAATTGATGCAATTGTTTTATGGTTATTTCTTTTATGATTATATTATATAACTATGGATTCCTGACCTTAGTATTTTATTTGTGGTCTGCTATTTAAGATTCATTTTTATTTTTCATTTATTTTAAAATACATTTTCAATTAATTTTCAATTATATATATATATATATAGAGAGAGAGAGAGAGAGAGAGAGAGAGAGAGAGACACACAGTATATGTATATGACAGATAGCTTTGGTTTTATATTTAATTTGATTACATTGTATAAGTTTACAAGAAATATTTTAACTGCTACTATTTAAAATGAATACTGCTGTAAAAAAGCACCTTATTTGTTTTAAATGTTTGCAAACCAAATGTTATTGCACTTCTGTTCATATAGCAGTACTTTTAAATGAAAAAAGTGCACACACTACTTTTGAAATCATTATTGAATTTTGTGTGATTAATCGCAGAAAAAAAATCATGTGATTAATCGCGATTAAAAATGTAATCGTTGATTGACTAAAATATATATTAGTGCTGTCAAACATCCAAAATAAACGTTTTTGTTTACATAATATATGTGTGTCTGTGTACTATGTATATTATTATGTATATATAAATACGCACAGAGACATATGCATCTACATATTTAAGAAAAGTGTTACGTTTATATATTAAATATATTTATATATGATATAATTTACATAATTATAAATATATACACATAAATAAAAAATATTTTCTAAATATATGCTATATGTGTGTGCCTTTATATATACATAATACATATTGTACAACAGAACTGTTTTCAACATCGGTTAAATATTTCTTGACCACTGGTATGACCATTAGTATGATTTCAGAAGGATCATGTGACACTGAAGACTGGAGCAATGGCTGCTACTGTATTCAGCTTTACCTTGACTGGAATAAATTACCTTTTAAAATATATTAAAATAGAAAAGTTATTTTATGTTGTAATAATATTTCACAACATCACTCTCTTCACTATATTTTTGAGAAAGTTTTTTTTAAGTACATATATTTATAGTATATACTTGTATTAATTCACATGTATTGATATACATACAGTGCACAATACAACATTAAAGATGCAAAAAAAAAAAAGTATTAAGACAGTTTTAAATGCTCAAATATGGTCTTTTTGTTTATTTTTTTCTTTGGTCGTTTTGATGATGCCTCCAAAAATAGTGTCTGACTCAAAAAGCACACACTCTGAATCAATCACAATAGCACGTAAAGAAAACAACATTCCCCCACCCACTTCATTTATGTCGAACATCACCAACAAAAAAGCTCATGTTTTGACTGAAGGCAAAGCCACAGCGAAGCACAGACAGCAAAGGCACACTTTTCGTTACGGTATCAGTGCGCGATTAATCAAACAAGATCTGCTTGATATTTAGCAGACTAGTGCCTTTTGCTAAATGTGCGTATAGTTTGTGGTGTCTGTAGTGATTGCCTGTTCCCTTAAATACTTACGCCAAATATCATCACCGCACATCATACTGTACTGAAACTGCTGGTGTCATGATAGTCAGAGGTCAGAGATGACTGTTTGGTCTTTGCTCATTCATTAATAGAAGTGACATTCAAGATGTGTGCGCGTGTGTGATTTGTGTTTTAAAAAGAAGGTTGTTGCCCAGAGCACCAGCTGTTTTCTGTTAACATCACACCTGTTCTGCTAAAACCTGTTTCAGTAAACAACAGATTACATTTAGTTACAGGACAGTGTTACAAATGAGCTTATTTCGACCTGCGCAAAGGTCTAAAAGAGCAAAGATATCTCCGTCATAGTAGTAGTACTAGAACCCGTCACGTCTGTAGTGGTTTTGCAATGACTCTTCACAAGAGGATTCATATGACTGCGCGGTTTAAATGCTAAACTCAAGCAGGTTACCAGCAAACGCTTATCTGGGATCAGTTTCCCCTTGGCCCTGTGTCATCCTGACAGTCATACAGGGAACCGCGGAGCTGATCTGAGATGGAGCACGTTATTGTTTGTGTGTCAGTCTCGCGAAGGAGTCAACCTGTGCTTTCCAATTATCTGTAACAAGACATAAATGAATAGTGTTGGTTCTGTGACTCACAAAGTGATGGAGTGAATAAACAGCAAGATCTATTAGACGGCTTGGATAGAAAGAGTATGGGTAATTATGGCATACAGGCCTGAACACAGCACAGATAGATGTGGAAAGAGCGAGAGAGAGACAAGAGGAGGAGGCTTGAACTGTATGTCTGCTAAATTTATCATGAGCCCTTTGGGAGCAGTGAAATGAGAACAGTGGCCTATTACTGCTAAGAAGGTGTTTTATTGAGAATACGCCGACATTCTGCCCAGGGGAGACTGCATAGGAGAGGGGGTACGGCCAAATGTGTGTGTGTGTGTGTGTGTGTGTGTGTGTGTGTGTGTGTGTGTTAGTTCATATGAGCGGCTCTATATGTTATGTGTGCATACTTGCACGGCTGCTTGCCTTTTTGCCCTTGCTTGAGAATGCTTACGCATGTGTGCACACTTCTGAGAGTGTTTGTCAGGTAACCAATAAAATATTGAATTATTCACTAAGGTATAGACCTTTAATTCTTAGGTTCTTTAAGTCAGTTAACAATACGGCTCATATGTGATGGTCTACAGAAATTGTTTATAGCCTCTCATGCAATTACATTTCAATGTTTTTGGACACATGCCACATAAATTGCATTTGAATATGACAATTATTTAATGTTGTTGTTTATGTCAAAGTACAGTGCCATGGTATTACTTTGTGATACCAGTTTACTTCTTTATAAAGGTATTACTTCTTTTAAAATGAAATTGATAAATGTTTTTAGCAATAAACAAATCTGAAGTTCCGTGTGTGTGTGTCATTTATTTATTTATTATTTAAAATTATTTAGTTGGTTGAGTTTTTAAAACTATATGTGTGTATATATGTGTGTGTGTGTGTGTGTGTGTGTGTTTACAAAGTTATGTATTTTGTAAAAATCCATTTTATTTTTATTTTATTTTTAATTAAATCAGTTATGCCTTTGATTTCTGAAATATTCATAATGTTTAATGTTTTAATTATCTTAGTAATTTAATGATATATTTAATTAAATATTAAATATAATTATATATATATATATATATATATATATATATATATATATATATATATATATATATTTAAAAACTTCTTAATTATGATATTCATTTAGTGTTGTTTTTTGTTAAGGTACAGTACCATGGTATTAGTTTGTGATTCCATCACAGTACTTTCTTATGAAGTTATAGTGTTCATTTATTTACTTATTTATTTAGTAGTTAGAAAAATCAGTAAGCAAAAAATAAATAAATAAAAAAAGAATCTAATGCAAAAAGTAAAAAAAAAAAACTTTCTAAATTTTCTTGCAAAGAAATTACTTTTTTGGTTTTTTAATAAAATTCTAAAATTGTAAATTAGCCTTCAATTTCAAGTTGACTTCAACCAGTCAACTATTGAAGTAAGTTTAGCCTTTGTCTCTGGGTTTTGAATGTGTAATATAAGGTTAGCCAGTAGGGGGCGAAGCAACTTTTCTGTGTTTTCCTCCTTTTTTATAAAAAAAAAAAAAAAACAAGTGTGAGAAGGTGGTGATGTTTTAATCACTTGCTAGCGCTGAGCACTTATGTTCTAACCATTCACAGCAGAAGTAGGGCTGCGGTGTGTGTGTTATTTTATGTTCGAAATTAGTGGATTTGGATTAAGATTGAATTGCACCCACACACAGAGTCAGTCTGTGAATGGAAACAGCAACCTTTTCCATAGTTGTTTGTGTCTGATCAAAAAGTTTAAAAGGTACTCTTTTAATGACTGTGACATTTCTTATAAAATATAATGTAAAAAGATTTTATTTTTTTATATTTATTTTATATAATTTACATAACTGTCATTGTTTTAAATAAAAACAAAACATTAAATCCTCCCTTTTCTAATTAAAGTGAATAGCCAAGCTTGTGTTCCCATAAACTTCCCGTTTATAAAGAACAATAACAACTTGTGGAATCTCTTTGTTTTTCTCCCACTCTTTCTCTCTGTCAGATAGTGTTTGCTTATCTGTTGTTTAATTAAAGGGTTTCTTTTCTTCACTCTTCCATTGTTTCACCAGCACGGACAAAACCTTTACCGAGGTCAAAGGGTTAACAGCCATCAACTGTGCTGCTTTTTTCTTTTTGTTTTGTTAAGGTCCTTTTTGTTCTCTCTCTCTCTCTCTCTCTCTCTCTCTCTCTCTCTCTCTCTCTCTCTCTCTCTCTCTCTCTCTCTCTCTCTCTCTCTCTCTCTCTCTCTCTCTCTCTCTCTCTCTCTCTCTCTCTCTCCTTTTTTTTATAGGGTCCCACACAAAGGCATTGCTTCACCTGCCCCCCTCCCACCCCAAACACACACACACACACACACACACACACACACACACACACACACACACACACACGGCCTGCGGCGGCCCCTGCCGCTGCTTGTGTCCCCATTTGAATTGATTATGTTTAGAGGGCTGCTTGTGATTGGTGGAGAAAGGGCGTGGTTGATTGGATAGTTTTGTATCTTGTCAGCTAGGGAGCAACCTCGTGCGTGCAATCTGTCCATATCCCCGGGAAAAAGGCTTGAGACGCGGCAGCACACGCACACGCTCGCTGTAAACGCCTCTCTCTCTCTCTCTCTCTCTCTCTCTCTGCCTCTCGCTCGCTCTCCCTCTCTGCTTCACGACTCGTGTCTTCTCATCTTCCGCGATCCTCCAAACGGCCCGGCTTCTCTCTGTTTACCCTTCCAGCCAAATGGAGTTTGTCAGGTTTGTCAATATGATTGATTCTGTAATTTTTCTGTGAAAGAGCTGTTTCTGTTGCCGTAGAAAAGTTTTGCAATGCAGTACGTCCAGAGGAGAAGGAAGAGAGCTTGATTTCTCTGCATGCTGTTTGTATTAGTTTCTATCATGCTGGTTGGTTAGGAGACATGTAAACACGGTGATGTGATTACAAATTGATGTTTGAAGCTTCTTTTGTCAGTTGCAGTTTACAAGCACAGGATTTTTAATTTGAGGCTTTTGTTAAATGCTTTCTTGTGTTGTACATTTATGTTTTTAGTTGAAGACAATTGCAGTTATGCAGATACTTTTTTTTTCTCAAAACATTTTTGTAGAAAGGTTTCTAGATTGCACATGCTGTCAACATGATATCACAGTGTTGGATTTGTTGATATTTTAAGTTAAATTGGTTAGATTTGTATTTAATTCTTGTGAAAATTAGTAGCGCATGTGTGTGTGTGTTGGGGAAGGTTTGTTCACCTTCACGGTTGCCCACATTTAAAAAGGGGCAGGGACACACTACGATTTGACACTTGTGTCATGGGCCCTCATTTTTATGTGTGTGTGTGTGTGTGTGTGTGTGTGTCTGCCAGAGTGTGACTGTTCACATGCCAGGAGTGTGATTGCTGAAACTAAGGCAAAGTTTTGACACTCTCCTGTAGTTTTTGTGGGCCGCTTGCTCATTTTAAATATATGCATGTTGTAAAATAATCAGTTGATATTTTATTGATGCATTTAAAAGCAAATGATTTGAATGCTGATATGCAGTATTCAGCATGGCAGTTTCTGGTTGCCATCATTATTTAGTTTGTGGAGTTTGAGACTCGAGGTCGGTGGGGGGTTCGATACGAGGATGGCAGGAGAGGTAACGACTGGACGTGTGGAAAGTAAAGGCTAAACAGGGAGCCTCGTGGAGGGTAATGCCGCACAGCTGTGACCACCGGGCTCCTTCGTTTAGAAGGCGTGAGAGAAGGGTGAGAGCTGATTGGGCTGACAGTTTGTAATCAGACTTGATTTATTGTTCATTAGTAGTGCATTAGGGCCCGCTCTGGCTGGGGCCGAACTGCATTTATGTTGTGCCCTGACAGGCCGTGAGTCTGCCAACACCTGTCATATTAGCGCCGACGACAATGTTGGTGTGTGAGAGAATATTCACATGTGTGTGTGTTTACGTGCGCCTGGAGAACAAGCAAACTGTGTGTATGTTGAATAGATATTTCCCATAGGAAAGAGTTGGGGGGGGTTCTGGTCAGTCGTTCATGCGCCTGACCTCTTTCACAGACATCTTGCTCTACATTATGTGGTAAGAATCGAGAATACTTTGGTGATGATGACACACGGCATTACCAGCTGTTCTTTTCTGTTGTCTTTATCCTTCGTTCTCCCACAGAGGAGAAAGATAAAGAAAGGAAACTTTCGCTTGTGTTTTTCTCAAAATGCATTTCTTCTTTCTTTTCTTGTACTAAGTTTCCTGAAGCACACCAGGTGAGCATCCTCTCTGGAAGAAGCAGCATAGTGACAAATTGCTCAGAAAGACAATTTTATGGTATACAGCAAAAAAAAACAAAAAAGGTTGCGGATGCCTCTTCGACTCGCATCTGCAACTTTATATTTTGAAAACTAATTTTAGCATGGAACAGTATAAATTTAGAGATTATATTGTTTTTTATAAAAGTTTAGATTTTATTTAACATCTTACAACGCTCATTTGTGTTTTCTTTGACAAAATTAGCTCACACGCTAACAGTATCTCTAACCCGATATTAATTGACCCTGGCGACAAACATCACAACATGGCTGATCAAATCACGAAGCGCAATTTACCGAAGCCTTCATGTGATGTCATGGAACACGGATTAGCGTCGTTGTCGTTTGGCGTTGTGCAAAATGGGACCTCTCCCATGCTAGGATGTGACGACCATTGTCCCGAGTAAATTCTCAATTTGAGGAGGATTTGTGTGACTGTGATCTTAATTAAATCTCCACCGACTCCAATAACGCGTCTGAAGGCATGCGCGACGTTGCGTAACCTCGCTGAGCTGGTAAACCATAAATCATATCAGCGGGATGAGTAGAGCAAGAGAGAGAGAGGGAGGGAGCGGGAGGGAGGAAAGGGCGTTAGGGTGTAGTGGAAAGGTGTAAAGTGGTGAAAAGCAGTTTGTCGACACCATTGTTTTAAGTGGCACATGTCAGGCTGGGTTGAGCGGGAGACCTTTAGCGGTCCCGCTTTGTGACAGTATTTTAGTATGTGTGAGGAGGGTCCCATCAAGGGTCACCAGGGGTTGCGTTGTGGTCAGAAATGATTATTACTGCCAGTTACGAGATGATTCCGGTGGGAAGATCTCTGAGCCTTGATTTTTGGACAAGGAATCATTGTGGTTGTTAGTTAGTTTTGATCATAAAGTGTGATTGTTAACATGCTGTGTACTGTTGATGAAGAATAGCTATTTAATAGGTAAAGTTTGATGGAAATGGAAATATTAATAATGTAGATTCGTTTTTAGTTAAACAGAAACGTGTTTTCTTTGTGGCAGAACAATAATAAATATTTAATTTAAAATAAATAATAAATTAATAATACATTTTTATGATAAATTGCTGGTGATAGTCCTCACTTGTAAGTTCCTGCTGATTGTAAATAGATTATGCATTTAATGCACATCCTTTGCTCTTTATTGACCTATAGAAGCTGTCTTTGTCAGGAAATGAAAACGGGAGAAATAACTATGAAATTGCCCCAAGTGCGCGTTTAATTCTGACCGCAATCACTTAAGTGCACATCACAATTTCCAAACTTATAAGTAGGCACTTTTCAGGACTTAAAGGCAGTAGATGTCAAGGGTCAGGATATTCAATAGAAAATATAAATTCAGCATGCTGGTTTTCATGAATATGTTTTTTCTTTGCATCCTAATATGCAGAGAGATGAGAAACGTTTATTTTTTGTGCTCGAATCCAAGGCAAACACTCATGGAGGCAAGACACATGCCCGTGGCACATCCACAGTGCACCCACCCACAGTTAGTGCGTGAGATCAAGTGAATAGCCCTTGAGCAACAGCACAGAGGGTTCCGGGGCTGATGGTCCACCCCTTCGGGACACCCACCTGCAGTGGGGTTGAGTTAGTGTGGGAAAGGAAAGGCTGAACCTCATGCTCTCCTTCGCCCCTGCTTGTTTGTTTTACAGCAGATCGGGCCAGCTCTGCTGAGAACTTGTTTGTTTGTGGTTTAGAAGTTAATTAAAGCTCAATCTGGATTTTTGTTTTTACAGTTGCCTTGAATGGGCCGCTTTCCCCCCACAGAATCTGCTCGGTAAATGGGCAGAAAATGTGACTATGATTATCCTGTTTATGTGAACTGTAAACGGGCTGCGAGAGAGCCAGAGCGAGGAAGAGGGAGTGGAATTATTTGCAGTTCAGAAGCGGCTGGGGAGATGGATATATCTACGCCTCTGCCCCAGAGTGTTTTTGCTTTATAATAAAAACCATTATAATAATAATTTATACGTGCATGTTTTCATAAATATGAGACAAGAATATCTCCATTTAATCCATTATGAATGTAATATTTATTTCTCAAACTGTGCTTTTAGAACATTCTACTTAGATTTTCTGTCCATTTAATTAGCCTGTTTTTTTTTTTAAACTTCTTTTGCAATTTTGAACTAAACTAAATTTCTTGAAATTAAAATTGCACATTCAAATAAATAATTACACCACGCATGAAATATGAAATCCCCTTTTTTTTTTCGCGGCACGCTGTGCCAAATGAGCGCACGGACAATGCTATTCCCTATATCTCTGGACAAGGTAAACCAAGAGGCTTCAAACAGACCAAACCTCCTCTGATTTCTCAAGGGCTTGTTATTTTGTACTTCTCAATTCTATTTGATGTCCTGACAAAACAAGATGACACCGGGGAGCTGGCATTAAAATTTGATTTTCTTTTTTTCCTGCCCTCTTTCTTGCTTTCTTTCTTTGCAACCTGTTTCCGTGCGGCCAGTTCAATGTGTGAGAAGCTCTGATTGAAGTTGCCCCCCTTCACTCTTCATCTTAATTGCCTATCTCTCTTTCTCTCGTTCTCTCCGTGCATGACATTTTGCTCTCTCAGGAAGAATGCGTTCTTCATTAAGTCAGTATCAGTGTTTCTGAGGTTCGTCAGATGTGTGTCAGATGTTTCCTCATTAGAGCCGTATTTTTGGATGCTGTTTCCTTCTCATAGTCATACTGAAGATGAACTGGATGGTGAATTTGAGTACCAGGCTCAAATGAGCTAGATCCGCAGCTGCGTCCAGTACGCTCAATCTCCCAGCTGGCATCATTCTGTGGTTGGACATATTCAGATTGAACACCTTCGAGTTAAATAAAATTTAATGGTCAGTTTTTATTCCCATAAATTGTACAGCTTTATCTGCACTTAAAGAAGCAAAGTTATTAACAGATGTATATTTTGCGTAAATATTTTTAATTTTGTATTATTGTTTTATCTTATAATATTTTGTTTACTTTTTGTTGCATTTATTTTACCCTTTTGTTTGTTTTTTTTTTACATTTACTTTTTGTTACGTTTATCTATTAATTGTTAGTTTGTTATTTTTTAATTCTTTTAGGTTTATGTTTTAAAAAAAAAAACATTTATGCTTGCCTTAATGTGTGAGGTTTTTTTTTTTTTTTTTTTTTTTTTTTTTTTTTTAACGATTTCTTAACATTTCTGGTATTTTATATTTTTAAAAATTGAGTGTCAGACTTGCTTATTAATTTTTGCATGTGTTGGCATGTAAATGTTGAGTGTACACCATATGTGTGTGTGTGTGTGTGTGGGTGGGTGGGTGAGTAGGGCTTTTGGACAGCAGGCCTGCACTAGCACATTGCCTACAGTCACATAGCGGCTGTTTGAGTATGTTATAGTTTCTGTCTCTGTGTGTGTGTGTGTGCTAATGTGCTACACTCACACCTGGCCTACACCTCTCATAACCGTCAGCTTTCTCCAGTTTGCTCCCTTTCTTCCTCTCTTAACAATTCTTTCTTTTTCTGAGCAAACGAGTCCCATGTTATTTAAAACTGTCCAAATGACAGCTGAAATATGCATTCATAAAATTCCTTGTATCTCGTTTAACCAGATATCTGCTTTATCTCATAGCGCTTTCATCATGAGACTACTTGAAATATGTATTTGTACTTTCCTCACCTCTTATCAAGTGATATGGTCGTTTACCGCAATTCATAATAATAATTTCATTTCGCACATTTCCACAATTACGGCCAGAGGAGAAGAGCGAACCGCTCTGAGCAGTAAGAAGCGGTATCCCTCACTCCTCTTAAGTGCTGCTGATATAGTGGCCAGGATGATATTTTTCAGCTGAAGTGCTTCTCTTCTGCGGCGGGCCTGTCTTAAAGAGATTCCAGCTCATTCACCAGCGGATTAAATGCTAGTAGTTACAATGATCAATAGGTTAAGAGGAGGCCCATCCCTCTCTCCACTAATGACCTCAGTGGTAATGGGCAGTAAAATGTGAGCTGTAATAGCCTTTCCGCTAGGGCTGAGGTTTGGTAGAAGTGGACACGCACACACACACACCCACACACACACACATACAAATGCACACATACACACATTCATGCAGTAAATGAGGGTGTGAAGCTGGTGTCAGTGTGTCTGTAAGGTGTGGATATAAAGGGTTTAATTGGAACAGGCTGGAGTTGTGATATGTTATGGGCTGAGAAGTTAGTAAATTTTAGTTGTTATTTCTTTTACAAAGCATTTACATTTACGTCAAATTAAATATTATAAAGTCTTAATGTAGTAGTTGGAACTTTTATAAAATCTAGCTAAAAATGTTTCTTGGTTTTAAGAAAAAAATGTAGTAAAATGTTTTGTATGTTAGTAAATATGTATGGTAATTTCAAAAAAGTTTTTTTAAAGAGTTATAGATAGTAGAAATATGAATGCATAAATGCAAAGTTTAATGCAAATTAAAATGTTTGTGTTTAAGTTGTAAATTTGTCTTTATTAGGAAATTTGTATAAATAGGAAAAAGTTCAAAACCATAATTCAAAAGTGAAGTTTACTCAAAACCACAAATCTCTCAAAACATTTATGAAAATTGTACAAATAGATAATCTTTGTGTTTAAATGTTACTTTGAAAATGTTCATCTAAATCATTTCAAATTGAATAGATTTGAGTAAAAAGATCAGCTATTCTTTCAAACTTTACAGTACATTTCAATTACTATGTAGGTATTAAATAATTATAATAACAACATAATAACACAACAAAATTACTAAATCTTGAATTATAAAAACTATTTTAAAATCTAAATAAAAACTATAATATTATCTTAATTATAAAGTAACACAGCAAAGTATAAATTGATCAAATTAGCAAGTATTTCATTGCCAAATGTACACTCATGTCTGGTGTCTGTGTTTTATTGTATTGTCTCACCACCCACTCGTCTGCCCGTCTGACCTTCAGAATAGTTCATCAAAATTAGTGGCACTGAGAAAAAAGGACATGAGTGCATAATGACTGTGAAATGAAGAAATCAAGGGGTGCAGTCTATGCAAATGGTGCGCTAAGCCATGTGAAAAATGGGCCGCATATTAAGACGTGACACCCGTGTGTTTGGGGTGTGTGCTTGTGCTTTACTTTGATCCGAGCACCACATATCCATTTTGGTTATGAGTTTATAACACATTTAACCCCATCTTTGTAATATTGAGTGTATTTAGGAAGCTGTTCTGTTATTTTTTACTTAGGGTGGTCTGAAATAGGTGGAGACCGTGCAGAGGTCAGAAAGAACAGACTCAATTACGTTCATCGAGACGGGACAAATTCAAACCCATGTCAGCGGTTCTGAATCAGATGCAATTGGGGTAACCTTGGTGAAGGGAGACTGTCGCCCTAATGTCTGGCCAATCAGGAACAGATGTGAGACATACATCTGCGATCTCACACATGCTCGCTAAAACACGCTGGGGATATGTTAACAGTTGCTAATGCCCGCCACTATCAAGTTCAGCACAGACGTGGTTTGTCACCCATTGTCACGAAGGAGATTTTAATGGCGTGGAGTATCATAGAGAAAAGCTGACACTGAGACACATGCGTGTACTGTATTCACGCAGCCTCTCTTCTAATTAAAGACCCCTGTCAACAACGTGAGGACCCTCTCAATGTCATCACGTCATTTTCCTTTCCGGCCATAATATGCTCACCCTTTTAATTCCGCTTGAGCTTGTTTCTGTGCCCTTTAATGTGTGTTTTGATATGGGTTTTTTTTTTAGAGAGGGACCTTTTTTTCATACACCTGAATTGTATTTGACGAAGTAACGAACACAGCGCACCCTGCATTGACACGGTTAGATTCGTGTTAATTGATATTCAGCGATTTTAAGTTTATGTACACAACGAAACGCTATACCAGAAGAGTTGTGACCCATTTTAGTGAAGCATCGCAGGGACAAGATGCTTCACGCTGATGAAGAGGGTGGAAAACAATCATGAAAAAAATGACAATACAAAACGTATTCACGCAGTCACAAGCAAAACACGGACAAGCACTCCAGAATAATTACCAGTGGCCTTGTCAGTGGAGTGGGACGTTTGATGATGTGGTTGTTGGAGTGTTTGTGTATGGGTTTTCTCTTTGTATCTGTCAGTCTCCCATCAGTCAGTGCAGCTTTGGCTTCTCATATCACTGCTTCTGAAAGCTCCTCAGGTGGTTTTAGAGAAACAGATCTTGATCTCTTGTTGGCACATTCTTCTGGTGACAGGCTACTGATAGGACATGTGATATGTTATCTTTAGTGTATTGTATTGAGCTTATCCAGATGTCATTGTATTCATGTGTCTGTCCTCTTCCTGTGTTTGTGTAGGTCCCAGTTTCTGTTGCTATGATGACACCACAGGTCATAACTCCTCAGCAGATGCAGCAAATCCTCCAACACCAAGTTCTGAGCCCCCAGCAGCTCCAGCTGTTACTGCAGCAACAACAAGCACTGATGTTACAGCAGGTACTGGCTCTCATTCTGTTTCTCCTTCTGTTTGAATGTTTCAGACATTACTCAGGCTTTGGCAAAAATATATTGTACATTTATAGTGCTTTCAAATGATTAATTGCATCCAAAATAAAAGTTTTTGTTAATATAATATATGTATGTGTACTGTGTATATTAATTAAGTATACATAAATACACTCACATACATGTATATATTTCAGAAAAATGTTATGTTTATATATATATATATATATATATATATATATATATATATATATATACATGCATAAAAATAAACATGTAAATATTTTTCAAATATGAATGTGTGTGTATTTATATATACATAAAAAATATACACAAAACACACATATATGGTACAAACAAAATAATCACTATTAATTGTTTGACAGCACTAGTATATTACAAGAATTTACATTTAATCATAAAATTAATTATTTAATTATTTGAAAAAGTATATCATTATATATATATAGTCATAATATAATATATAATCAATTTTAAAGTAGGGACAGCAGCAATATGATAAAAGATGTTGCTGTATTAATAACATTATATTTATTACTAATAGTAATCACAGTGGTCCTTATGGAAAGTTATAGTTTTGCAATGATAATAATAATTAATAATGTTAATACAATAAAAATTATTACAGCATGTAATATACGCTGTTATTCTAGATCATCTCTATTGAGACGTGCATATTTCAACCATTTTTCAGTGTCTTGAAAAATTGTCTTGATGACCATCAAATGGGATCTTTCAGACGCATTAATGAAGCAATTCTATGGTAAATCTGTGACACATGACTCAAAGAATTCCACACATTCGGAGTATGTTTGATGTGGATGTTCTCTGACTGTAGGTTCTTCCTGATTCTCAGGAAATTTGTGAACTATTTTCTGGGTGGTTTTGAAGCATGAGTGAGGGATGCAACTTGCAAAACTCCTTCCTCATGCACATGTTTTCTGATTCCAAGCAATAAGTAGTATTATGCAACAAATATTTAATATAAAGGATTTTAGGTAATGTGTTGTACTGTAGCAAAATGTCTTGTAAAATAAATAATTAAATAATTGTAAGGATCTAAGTAAGTAAAATCTGTTTTGTAACATTATACTTGGGCTTTAGGGAAAAAAAAATAAAACAACAGAAAAACCGATGAGGCTTCTTTAATTTATGACTCTGTGTGACTTTGCAGCAGCAACTCCAGGAGTTCTACAAGAAACAGCAAGAACAACTCCACCTTCAGCTCATCCAGCAGCAGCATGGCAGCAAACAGCAGAGTAAAGAGGTATGCTGACTGTATTACTTTACACGTACTGTACACTCAGCCCTGGTGTTCATTACCTGCCCCCAGTGTATCCAGCAGCTGTTTCCCACCAGCAGAAGTACAAAAGCAAAACCATTCCAGCGCCACGGTGTCATCTTATTTTGAGCTTTGACAAATAGGAAGAACCTTTTCCTGCTCTTCTATTTCTACATATCTATTTCTACATGTGTAAAAATATAACCAGCAGTAAACACAAATTTTTTGTGCTTACCAGAAATAAAATGTATCTGATGTGACGTTGCCTTTCCAATATAATAGAGAGAAAAAATCTCACTGACCCAAACTTGTGTGAAGAGGAGTATGTTTTGACAGACTGTTGTCACATTCTGTGTTGTTAATTGGCCAAAAAAAAAAAAAGACTTGGTTAGAGCACATTTTTTCAGTTAACCCAAGTAGAATTTCTGCATTTTCAGTATGTATTTAGTGGAAAAATGTGCTGTTTTGTCACAGTAAAATGTATTAAATCAATCTAAAAGTGCAATCTTATTTGCCAAAATATTCAATAAACAATCTTTGCGATTCTACAAGAAATCTGTGCACAGAATCCATATAGATCCTTTTGTGAGCGCTCTGTGTATTTATATGTGTGTACACAATATGACCAGAGTGAAGGGTATGTGCGGTTTCCCCATTGACAGCAATATGGCACAGTTGTAGTATATCTGAAGTGTTCTACCTCTTTGTCTTTTTCTGTCTTCCTTCGTTTCAAGGCTGTATCACCAGCTGCTTTTCTGGCTGCTCTAATGACAGCAGGATAAGGCAATGCTCTGGACAAAGAAACGATTATTGCACGGTCAAAAGCAGTTCAAAGACAATCAGAGTTTCACTTTTTAACTTCCCCACAGAGAGAGAGTGCATAAATGAAGGCAAATGTTGTAAAATACACACACACACACACACACACACACGTTCTCACATGCTTACTTCAAAGTCCCCCAGCTCGCTAATTAATGAACTGGGGGCTTCAGTTTGGACAAGTTGTGGTGCGTTGCCTCCATAAATCAATGCGACAGGACTGTTTCTCTTGCCTCTGACAGAAGCTGTCACTCTTACTCTCTATCTATCTCTCTTTCCCTCTCTCTGGTGTCAGAAGGACAGACGAGGGGAAGGGGACTCTAGAACGGGAGGGGGGTTGAAAGAGGGAAGGTGGAATCGTCAAAAGGAGAAACAATTGATCAGCTGAATGGAACGTGACGAATAGGAAGAAAAACACCATTTTAAGGAGTATTATGTATGATCACAGGAATTTGATGCAGCCCTCGAGAGGCTCTCTTCCGTCTATGCGTGTTTTTCTCTCGCGCGCTCCCTCTCTCCGCCTCCTTCGGCTTTCTCTAGCACAGCCTTCAAAAGATGGAATACGAATTGTTGCAGCGACTCCCCCCACGGGGGTCAGACAATAACCCCACGCTGCTGCTTTGTGCCTCTTTTATTTAAAAGACAACAAAATTTCTTAGGTTTTCAAAGATTTTTAACTTTGGATTGGAGGCGAGGCAATAAAAGGGCCTGCCAGCGTCAGTCTGGATCATGTTGTCATCTGCTCTGTTCTCGCCTCTCTCGCGTGCCACTCCGAGTTAACCTCCCGCTCGCAAGCCGGGCCGGCATTAGGTTGACTCGTGCTCGTGTGCCGAGGAAGATCTTGAGGGGCCCAGGCTCTCCTGCAGGGTGATTTACAGATGAAAATGAACACCCTTTATAATACGGTTCAATTTATTAACATGCAATAGATATCATGATCTAATACTTTATGAAACACTTGTTAATAATTGCATTTTTAAATGTACATTTTTAACATTTTAACAAGTTTTATAAATTAACATTAGAATAATAAATGCTATAAAATAATAATACGACACTTAATGCATTATTGTAAATGAATTGAACCTTATTGTAAAGAGGTTAGTGCCCAATTTTTTTACAATTTAAGTCAGCATGTAACAGAAGTTCGTGTTCAGTCATGTTTTCCTCCTTATAGTGACATATTTGAGAGAAATGTTTTCTCAAATGAGAAAAAAATGTCGGACAGAACTTTTTTTGTCCTTTAGGAATTGATTGGGTTGTTCAGTGAGGGAATTTATTTTAATTTTAAAAAAGAATTTCATGGATAAATCACGTGTAATACACACTTCAATATTCCATAAACAATAAGAATTGTCAGTTTTGATATCACGGTGACTTTAAAGAGTTAATCGATTTTATTCATACATATGCTTAATTTACTTTAAATATATATATATAAAGAAACAATTTTGTTTTCACAGTCTTTCAGAAAAATTTTATTTTCTTTTTGCTGATGTTAGCCATTTGTTCACAATTAAGTTAAATCCCTCAGTTTTTTTATTTTGTGTGGTGTGTTTTAAACCTTTTAAAGGTTACAGCTCTTACATTCATTTATTTCAAAACCATCAACTTTTTGCTTTTAATTGTCCTGATGGTGAAAGAAAACACAATGGTACTGTGATCAGGACATGACCTGGAACTGAACCTTGCTTCTCAGTGGGAGCTCCACAGCTTGCATATGTTGCACTACCACCGCGCCAACCATTGACATTAAAGCCTCGTGATCAGGGTTTGAGCCGGGGAGAGAGAGAAAAAGAAACAGACCCGTGACAGGCAGATGAGGATGGGTGGACCATGAATGAGAGAGGAAAAAAGAGAGCGAGCACTTTATCAGGCTGTTTCAGATCTGTTCTGGGTCTAAAGGTTGACCTGTCCATGCCTGTGCTGCGGGACCTTTTTTGTGTGCCTTCTGTTCGGAGAAGTAAACACAAAGTGAAGCATCCTGTGTTTGGAAAGAGGGTGCGGCACAGCTTGGCAAAGCCACGTTTATTCTTTAATGTACCAACAAACACACGCATACACACAAACCCGTGACCCTCGGGGTCCTGTTTTTCACCTCTGGCCATCAGAAACCTTCAGAGGAACCGTCCCATGATTATAGCGGATGTTTAGCCATTGTCGTAATGCACTGAAGAGGTCATAAACAACAGTATAAGTGTTGAAAGGGGTTAACGGGAGGGTTCAGTAGCCCCATATCTTCATCACATCGCCCATTTGTTTTGACTGAGAGGCGATTGGGGATGTTAGCTAATTTCCTTCCATTTATCGTTCTGACGACGCAGCAGTTCGTTCGCCCATTCCTCCCTCTCCTTCTGTCTTTCAACACCCTCTTCTCCCTATTTCCTCTCCACTTTTACTAACCTTCCCCTTTCTTCCTCTCAAAATTTCCCCAGTCCTTTGCCACTTTCCTTTTTCATGAAACTCCATTCCATCTGTCCAGATGCGAGTAAGTGATATATTGCCATCTGTCTCCAAAAGAAGACACTTAAACCAAACTCCATCGAGATGTGATATACACTGCGATGCATGTCGTAGTAAAAACAATCAGTTTAATAAATTGTTAAACATTCTATCTAGATAAATCACATAAACTTACGTCAAATACAATAAATGCATAAAAATTATCCTGTTTATTTTGTGTGTAAATTTGCACACTTCACATTATAAAGAAGAAAAATCATAGCCTTGAATCTAAGTGTAGTTTTCTCTGACTCAGAAATTATTTTATGCAATATAATGAGAAAATAAATCACTATATATATATATATATATATATATAATGAACACACACACTGCTCAGCTCTCCGTTACTTCACAGCCCTGATTTATCCAAAGGAGACAATCGGTTGGCTCCCCTGGCTCTGCACTAACACGCTGCTGAATATTACAGAGCTCCTTTCAGTCACAGGTGTTTGTGGAGTTATGAATGGCCATAATTAAAATCCTGTGGCTCTTATTAGGAATGATTAACAACATTTCATTATTTGTCATGAGCCTCCCCGACTCCTTGTTAATTAAGATGGGACAGGAATGTGGGAATGTACCTGTCCACATCTCTTTGTGTGCGTGCATGCGTGTTTTGTGTGTGTGTGTTTATCAGCCCTGAGTGAATAAGTATGTTTGTGCACGTGTTGACATAATTGTTTGTGAGTGTGGAGATGATATGTAGACCTCTCATCCTCTCTCCGTCTCCCTCGGCAGGTGTCTGTGCAGCAGTTGGCGTTCCAGCAGCAGCTGCTCCAGGTTCAGCAGCTCCAGCAGCAGCATCTCCTGAGCCTGCAGAGACAAGGGCTGCTGTCCATTCAGCCCAACCAGACTCTGCCCCTGCACTCCCTCACTCAGGGTAAGCACAGACACATCCATCGCCCCTTAGGAGGATTTTCACACCAAGAGCAAGCAACAGAAATTGCAGACAAAATTCATATGAAAAGTTCAATAACATTAATCACATGATTACAACATGGATTTTCTCCTGCCTCAGAGAAAACATCACTTCTGTTCACACACTGCTTGCCTGCCATGGATTTTTATGTTTCCCATTATGTTTCTAATTTGTTTGTTTGTTTTGCAAAATCTGGGTTAAAAATGGGGATAAATATGGTTTTGTTATATTTATCAATATAATTATATTTATAGATATATAAATGTATGGGTTATTTTGTATTAGTATCTTCATTATGTTTTGCTAAATTTCAGGGCAAATTAATGCACTCCACATGACCAGATCTATAGGAATTAATTTTAAATAAATAATACATTTTTGTTGTTGAATGACCCAAAAAATTCTTCGGTGACAGCATTTTTTTAAGTGCAGGAAAATGTGTGGACAACATAAATTTCCATCAGCCTCCAAAAAAAATCACATCTTGTCACTCTGCTGGCCTGATATGGCTTTTTTGTTTGTTTGTTTGTTTGCCATGGTCAGAATATGTTTTATTTAATTTATTTTAATATTTTTTGCAAAGAAAAATTGGAATAGGCCTTTATATTCTTTGTAAATGATTTTGTGAATGTTTTTGTTGTTGTTCTTTCTTTAAGAACCAGAAAATGTCTCCTATGTTTCCACTCTTCCATCACATATGCATACAGTATATCTTTGTTTTATCTCTTTTGTCTTATGTTGGCTCCCCTTCAGCCCCTAAACATACTAGCACCATTGTTTTCTAACCTTAACCCGCTAAACTAGTGAAAGATTAATCACTTCACAAGCAGTCCATGAGTCAAAAGGTGTTTTTCCAGGAGGTGTATTGCTTTATTTTCCTTGTCATATTTACTTAAGGAGCAGCAAGAGAATGACAAAGACTGCATTCATACCGGTTTTGTTTTGAGTTTTGTTTTCTTTCTTTCGAAAGATGACCGTACCCTCTCTGGCTAAGACAAACAAGTCCATAACAAGATAAGGCCATATGAAGGCTGGGGAGGGGGTGCTTGGGTAACACGCAAATACAAACTGTGTTTGTTCAGTCTTGTTATTGTTTGATCAGGGCATAGTCAGAAAGCTGAGCCACTCAACATACCCACGTTGCCCTGGGGCTGGGCGAGGCGATGCTTTACGATGAGAAGCCACAGGCTAGTGTCAAACAGGAGGCCATCTCGGCAAAAAAAAACAATTGTATTACTCTAACAAGTGATTGAATGACATCTCAGAGCAGTCGGTACACAAGGATGAATGAAAGGCCCAATCAGTGGAAAGTAATGAAAAACAGGACAGGACACATGCTGATTTTCTACTGCAGAACACAAGATATTGTATGCATATATAATAAGTGTGCTTAGCAGTGAAGAGTGGATTATTTCCTAGTTTAGAACCTGTTTGTCTAGTATTGGTCCAAGATAGTGGATACACCTGATTGGGTAACCATAATAGTTTTAGAAATCCTTGAATTTTGTTGGTGGTTAAGTGTTTAGAAACAGAATACAAAAAAATATACAAAATCAGCCACTCTCATTTGAATTTGTTTTGGAACTTTTTTTTTTTATTCATCAATAGAATCAAATACAGTATGTTTCTTCAAGTGCACTTGTTTAAGCAACACTGTTCCTTGTCAGATGTCAACCTGAGATGTTTTACAGGTCGCATGGGACAGTAAAATTGGGTCCAAATTTGGCTTGCATGGGGGTAATTTCAAACCCTGATTAAAACACTTGTGTGTGTGTGTGTGTGTGTGTGTGTGTGTGTGTGTGTGTGTGTGTGTGTGTGTGTGTGTGTGTGTGTGTGTGTGTGTGTGTATGTGTCCTACACATTTTCTGCTTCACTGTTAAAAGTTATTGATGGCCTTTTTTTCTTTCACACTCCACTGCATTCTTTCATGCTCCAGCAGCCCAGTTTTACATTCGGAAGATGTAATCTACAAAATTCAGTAGTTAGCTAAGTAGCATTGGTGCGATAACTTATGTTACCTCCTTATGTGTGTGTGGCGATTATGCGCTTGGGCAAGCTACTAAGGAAGATTACCCGGCCAGTGACATGGGCTGAAATTGGCTTATTTATTAGACCCTCTATCTTTGATGTTTGAATAAAATCTTTTTACATCTAAGCTTTACATTTAGTGTCCAGGCACATCCAGTCATTTTCTACTAGATTTAAAAGACTGTTTACAAGTATGCAAGCTAGCATTCTGGCACAACGCAGACATCTGAGACTTCAATCAAAACCATGTGTTTTAGTCCGTTGTATTCAAGGTTGGATCACTTTTTGGACTTTTTGACTTAATGTTTTGGAGAGGGTCAACTGAAGTCTGCTATTAATTATAACAATGTGTTGGAAGAGATAAAAATCATAAACTGGGTCTAGTAAAAAAAAAAAAGGTGGATTTAGCAGTTTGAGTAATAGAGTGAGAAAACATACAAAACAGATAAATATTCAAGAAATGCAGACAGATGAGTTGTATTTGGTAGAGTCAAACCATTTCTCTCGTGCCACATACACAATGCATTAGGAGTACAATATTTTCACAGTTACACAGTTTTTGGGAGTAACAACCACATTTGAATATGGAGTGAATCCCCTAAATAGTCATTCTCAGTGTGAATGCAATACAGGAGTTACTCTGGATCCTTTGATAGTTGGAACAAGAAATCTTCTTTTTGGGCTTTTTGAGTTTTTTTATTTACTTGAAGAATTTTTAATCATTTTATAAGAATTAAAAAAAATAGCATTTTTGTTTTTTTAACATTGTTTACTTTTTCAGCATTTTGCTGAAATTTGGTGGGAAAATGAACATTATACTTGATAACACAGAGTTAATATCTGTTTTCTGTTTTTGGGTCGGGGGACTGGGAGTGAATCACATTCGTGAAGAACTCAATTTTATGTTAGCAGAATTGAATTAAGCAGAAGAGGCCTAGTCTTCTGCTTTGACTTTAAAGTCGGATGTGTGTTTGTCCCTCATCTTCCACACTATTAGTCCACTTTCATCCAAATCTGTGTCGTCCTACACACATGTTGTGAATCCTTCTAGTTCTGGTGTTCATTCGCATCCCTAGCCGCACATTAGTCAAGTTGTCTAGTCAAGTGCCACAGGACACCGACAAGACAAATTTGCAAATAATATGAAAGCAGTGAATGTGACCAGGCATGAAACGTGATGTGCGCGGACCCATCAGGGGACTCCGGACCCTTGTCCAGCCTCACTGGCAGTGATTGATCGACTGGCAGTGCGACACTGTTTAATAGCTTCTGTAGCATTAGGGAGGAACATATTTTAGGCCTTAGGGCTGCATATCAAAGGCCCCAGTGATCATAGCCCCTTTAACTGGAGGGAGAGAATATCTCTGCCTCACAGAACAATAAACTAATAGTAGTGTCAGTTTGCCCCCAGTGGCGTAGCGGCGGTCTTGTTGAGAAACACGTGGCTGCCGCTTTCCGTGGCCCCAGCGCACGACAGCATTTTTTATCGGGCTGCTGATGGGCCACGACTAATGTGGTTGTGAACCTTAAATCAACTTTCCGCTTGCTCGAACACGGTCACCAGGGTACCGGGGTACAAGGACAGGAAAAGGTTGAAGCAAGAGTTCGGGCCTCTGTCTGGGTGTCGCCGCTACCTGCTGCGGTAAAAATTGAGTTGCTTCGCCGGCGATCAGTCAAACGTCTCAATAACATCCATTTTTTAAAAGCACAAGTGTGTATCTTTGGCTTTTAATGAGAGAAGGTGCGTGGCTGAAAAATGACTTTAGGGCTGTTAAAGCGATCTGGAGTTTGCAAGACGGATTTAAGGACAAAGAACTGTTTTAATGCCGTGTGTTATCTGTGGAACGTCACATCCATCATCCGCTACTAAATGGCGATAATGCCGTGACGTTTGCCAGATCAGTTGAGAGGTCAGGCAAAGATATATGCAGACGATTTTGAGAGATACATCTGTGGGAAAGAGAGAGACGGGGGATGGAAACCAAGACTTAGAGTGAGATACAGACCTTCAGAGGAAAAAGGTTTATGGGGGGTGTCAGACACAACAAGACAGCTTCGTCCCACTCCGTTAGCCCTCTCATCAGCTCCCCCTCCTGTCTCCGGCTTGGATTCGTTTCAGTAAACAGTGGTGTCGGGGTCACCTGGACTTGTGGGTAATTGAGGGAGAGTGGGCCGCCCTGTCAAGCACATCGGCTAAAAATACATCGCACACTGTCGCCGCGCTCCAAGTGGGGGGAAAATGATTTTTCCTCTCTATGTCCAAACCCAAATACAATCACCAGTGCCATGACCTTCTTGAATCCACACGGACAAGTTTTCCCTCCCTTGCAATGACAACAGCAAAGACAAAAAGCAAGCGAGTTAACATCTTCAGAGACCGCTGTCAGAGTTTCACGAGGACGTTAAAACACTGCAAGATGGCAAAAAAAAGCCCAAGGAAGCGAAAGATGCCACGTGGCACGTGGGAAGGTTATTGATTCGTCCTGCAATAATTTCCGCTGGCTCTTTTATATGCAAACGAACTCGTGTGAATTTATGGCAGTCCTACCAGACTCATTTCACAGTTTTTAGTCTCTCTCGCTCTGTCTCTTTGTCTCTCTCTCTGGAGTCTTAGCCGCCTCATTAGCTTACTGCTCTCCATTACTGGCATAATTAAAATCTTTAGTAGCTTATCAAATTAAAAATATTTTCTGCTGATCGTATTGAGATCTTCACCTCGCCTTTATTTTGCCACAACAGGAATAAATTAAGACTAAGCGATTCTTGCACAAATGTATTACGCCGGAGCGCTTGAAAGAGGCCACTTCTAGTATCTGTAAAGAGAATTATTATGAAGGAGAGAGAATGAGAGAGCGAGAGGGGGAGGGGGAAACAAGGAGACAAATGAAGATAACCAAGACAAAAATTGCTCCCCATTTGCTTTCACTCATTTCGAAAATCGATTTAATTGTGATGTTAAGCGATTGATCCCCCACCACCCAAAACAGCCTCTTCCCGTTTAATTTCACAGAACATATAAAGAACTTTATAAAGTCACACAGTGGGTGCGTTCCATTCAGAATTCCATTCTTAATCCCTGTCATCTTTTTTAGATTTGTCTAAATGCATACATTTGTATATGTCTTTATATTATAGAGTATGGTTTAAAAGTTTGAGGTCACTTTTGTTTTTATTTTTTATAATACTTTTTTTCAGCAAGGGCACAATTGTGACAGTAAAGACATTTTGTATGTTACAAAAGATCTGTTTCAAATATGTTGTTTTGAACTTATGAGTCATCAGAGAATGCTGAAAAAAAGAGTATTACAGTTTCCACAAAAATATATAGCAGCACAACAGTTGTCAGAATGTTTCTTGAGCACCAAATCAGCAAATTAGAATGATTTCTAAAGAATCGTGTGACACTGAAGACTGGAGTAATGATGCTGAAAATACAGCTGTGCCACTGCAGGAATAAACTACAATTTAAAATATATTAAAATAGAAAAGTTCGGCTTTAGTTGTAACAGTTTTCCCAATTTCCCAATTTTATATATATATTTATTTTATTATTTTTTATTTATAAAAAGAAAAATTATTCTGTATCAAATAAATGTAGCCCATGTGAGCATAAGAGACTTCTTTCAAAAACATTAAAAAAAACAATTATATATATATATATATATATATATATATATATATATATCTCAGCATTTTCAGCATCATGTCATAATATTTAAACACTTCTAAATATTGTGGCCGCTCAAGTGGACTACTTTAATAGCCTTTCTTTCTTTCTTATAGTTCTCATCCTGGTAGTGCTGAGTTGTAGAGTCAGCTACATGAAACACTTTGCGTATATGGGTGTGATATAAGTGTTTGTGCGTCTGTCACAGAATTGAGGCAACATCTTGTCTTCAAGCAATTTTTCTTCCCACTTATCTTCTCTCTTTTTTCAAAGGACGCATGAGCCGCAGTGTGCTTGACTTGTTAAATGAGGTTTAAGTCGTCTGTGTCAATTGGAGGCGGTGCAAAACTTTAAGCATTTTGCACATTAACATGCTTTCGAGAGTATTACCCTGGGGGCTTGTTCGTTCTTTTACTTTCTCCCTCTCTCTCTCTCTCTCTCTCACGGAGAGGGATGTTTTTGTGGTCTTGTTTTGTGTGTGTGTGTGAGAAAGAGCTGGCTGAGTTCCTTGTCAGAGGAATAATGGTGATTATTCAGATTTCATGCCTTGTCTGTATGTTAATTATTTACTTCAAGCATGAAATGTGTGTGAATGCCAGGAAATTTTTGTACACAAACACGCTTCGCGTAGCACGTAAGGGAAAAAGAGCAAGCGAGAGAAAGAGAATGGCAGAGCGAGAGGGCAGGCGCCTCGTATCAGCCTGTAGTGGAATAATTAATGCCCCCTTTTGTTTACTGAGCCCTTGTTTTTTATTTAATTATGCCATGAGTAGAACCAGATTAGCTGTTAATTGATTTAATTATCCAATTTGTTTGTGGCAGGCATGATTCCAGCCGAACTGCAGCAGCTGTGGAAGGAGGTGACAAACAGCCATGTGAAGGAGGAGAACAGCGTGCCCAATAACGGTCACCGGGGTCTGGACCTGTCGTCCCCTTCCCCCGTTCCCCTCAAAAACCACAACCAGCATGGATCCACCAACGGCCAGTATGTCAGCCACTCGCTCAAGAGAGAGGGGTAAGACTGCTCAGACATCAGACATGAAAAATCTAAACACAGTTTGAGACACTGCTGAAATCTAGAGGATACACGTGTGAGATTATTTGTATTCAGTTGTATCTAATGCTTGGCATCACTGAGGCATCATTGCCCCTGTTGAAGGTGGAAATCCCTTCAAGGGAAGCCAAATTGATGGACAGGTACCCACAGGGTATTTCCTGCATATGAATATTAATTTATCGCTGCTAAGTACCTTGGCATTTTCGTTAAAGAACAGGCCGGTCTGCTTAGTCCTGTTCATCAGGGATTTCCAGTTAAACACCTGGGAGAATGGCCCTGTTAGAACGGTTAGATTACTGTAATGAAAATAAAATCTCTTCTTTAGTTTTTAATTATTATGGCAACTGGCCTATTTCAGCGGAATTATGCTCCAAATTATATGCATTTTTTTTTCTAATAATTAATTTCATTTATTTATTTATGGAGGCAGGAATGTGAAGTTTATTTTTTTAAATTATTTAAAAAAAAGTATGGTATCCTAAACAAAACTTGAGATAGATTTGTCATTTGTCAATTTGAATTCTGAATGAATGCATTTTGTGCAACAGAATGTACATACAGTGCAGGTGATTCAGTAGAGTTATACATACTAGTTGCACAGCATAGCTTGCTAAATACTGTGAAGCCTCTTTACAGCTCTGACATAAAGATTTATTTGGAGGAAGCATTGCATCGCTCCATCTTTAAGGAAGAGATTAATTTGGTTTATAACACATTTGCTTGTTTTCATGTGTTCAGGCCTGATCTTTGAACCGCTGGTGAGAATCCTCCAGGCACTATGAGCTCATTTATTTGTCTCTCTCTCTTCACATCTGACTTAGATTTGGCTGATCAAAACCAACATGTCATTATGAAAGCAATGCGAATGAAAGCACATTTAGTGCTGCAAAACAAGCCCTTGTTGAAGGTAAAGGGAGAGTTCACATACATGTGTAGCTGCTTTTTTCTACCAGTGTAGAGCACTTCTTTCTTCCTTTCGTTTGTGCCACAAACAGGCCATAAGACCTTTGATTGTTAGTTTTGACGTTAGCATTTTGCAGTGCACTCTGCAAAGAATTACGCATACAGTTTAACATTCCCTTAATTGCTGCAAAGTTGTGTGATTCTTCATTTAGAAACACTTTTTAATTTTTCTGATAAAAAGGAACTTGAGGGGAAGATGGGAAAATATGTAATTCAAGAGTAAAACGTTCTACTCTTTACAACTAGAATGATCGTTTGTTGTTTGCTTTTGCTTTGAAATCATACTCGAGAACAGAAAAGTTCCCTTAATTGAATAATCACCCAATTATGCTGTCTAGGTAGGCAGCTCACTGGTTTATTAAACAGAGCCACTTACTCATATGCAAACTTATTTTATTTCTCTAGTTCTTTTTCTCCCACTCCCCTGAAAGTAACAGTCTATCATCTCGTTTCCTCAAAGTGCATAAACAACCAGTACTCAATCACAACACCACAACTCTTTTGTGCCATAGCAGGCTTGAAACACTCAGAAAGACATGTTGGAAAACTCACTGCTTCACTCCCTGCCTCTCGCTCTGTGTCAGAGATTATAGAAGATGTCAACAGCAGTTTAGCACCCATGCAATGAAGAAGGCGTTTTGTAGAGTGAGTATCTCAGATCTGTCAGAAAAAGGGAGCAGGTGATCACCCCTCTCTCTTCCATCCGTTAGCTGTCGAATTAGTGCTGGAAATGCATCTAAATTATTACTGTTCGAATGCAAAAGCACATTAGAGAGACAGTGCTAATAACTTAGCGCTTTGATGGTTTTCTGTGTAGCATTAATATCCGTGTAGTTTTATTAGCAAACACATGCTCCATCACTACACCCTACGGGGCCTCCAAGAAAACAGCACATTTCTACCATTTTTAATCTGCAGGAGCTCTGTTTCTTGGAATCCAAGGTTATGAGTGGAAGAAATGAAATGTGGACTTATCCCTTACACACAAACGTTAATGAACTTTTAATTGATGTGGTTTTCCCAAGTCCCTCTTGTCGTGAAACAGGCGGACAGTTGTGCACTGATGGACCTGCTCTGCCCTAGCTCTCTAAGATTGGTTTACCGCCGGGGTCTTAAGCACCGCGCAGGCCGTTTCATGTGTCATATAAAATCTGGCCAGTCGCTGCGACGCCTGCAACTAAAACCTTAAGTGCATCCAGCGGCATCATTCACTGTCTTTTCACTTCCGTCTTAAAGGAAGGAGAGAGAAATTCAATCACTTCGTACATGTTTAGACACGATACTCCCCTGCTTTTAGCAGTCTCCATCGGCTCCCACTGGTGCCTGCACAGAGACAACCACCTCATGCACACCCAAATATGATAAAAGCATTCGACGTGTCAGTCCACCCGACCCAGCGCTGCTCAGATAAGGGACAAAAAGCACTCATGAACCTGTGTGAACCTTTCTGAGGTGATTGGAAATGAGGTGTCCACTATCTGACCAAAGCCCAGCGGGCTTTTATTTTATTTTTTATTTATTTTATTTATTTCAGCATCTGGGACGGGTTTAAAAAAATATAACGTTGACTTCCATTAGGCCAGTTTTCAGTTCTCTTAAATGGAAGGGAAAGACTGTCACCCTGTTTGAGTTGCCCCACTTCCTTCTCCTCCCAGAATCCTTTAGGAATGCTACACTCGGGGGAATTAAACCCAGACAATTTGTTTTAAAGAGATAAATAATCAGATTTGCCCCCCTAAACGAGCCCCTTAACCTCGCTTTTAATTGATCTTCAACTCTGCAAATGATAATTAAAACATTTGGTGGGGGTTGGGAAAGGGACATTTGGTTGAGCATACTGTAGAGGATTGAGTCGGGGGTCTGGGGATTTGCCAGTAGACTTAGAGAAGGAGTGTGTCTTTGATTTCTCCCCACATGAAGACGTGAGGCAGAGTAATAGTGTTGTGACAAAGTGCTCAGTTCCTGTCTGAGCTCTCCAGACATCAGACCTCTCTCCTCTTCGTTAGGTCGGCAACGATGATACTTAGGTGCTCGGTGCATCATAATACGATCCTAAACCATAATGTAATGAAAGATGATAGGACAGAGCCACACTGCCTCACAGGAAAGCATTTAGGCTATTGCTGTAAGAGCCGATTAAGGATATAAATGCACATGTGGTGTTTTTGATGCGCTAGGACTTTTTTATTATTATTATTCATTTATTGCCCCTTTTTACTTCTAACCTTGAATGCAAAGCAGATGGCACCTTTGCTTGTTAAACTAATATTTAAGTTTAAATACAAGTCAATCTTATTTTTAAATAAAGGACTGGAGAAGTTAGCACGCTTACACTTTAACATAGACAAGATCACGGACAAGCTTTTGACTCTTTGTATTTGTTGTTTTTTGTACGGAATGAATGAGGTCAGTATAGAAAGAAATCCAGTCTTCCTTGGAGTTGTCGTTTAAAACCGTTTAGTCATCCATTGTTCAAAATGAGCTTTGTTTCCTGAATCACAAGCCCTTAAGCTTTTCACAGCTCAACTCTTATTTATATAGCTTTAGCCAATGTCATATTGGAATTAAAACAAGACGTGGCATGGCATGTTTCTTGTTTAAAAAGGAAATAGATTCAACATATGAAGTTTTATTTCAAATGAAAACCGTTGCCTTAATATGTTCATGCATATGTTTATTTTTCTCCTAGATTTTTTCTAGATTATTGTCTTGAAATTGGCACGGTTTGTCTTGCTCTGACAAAATCAATTATTTCTGTTTATTTCAGTCTTGCATTGATACAAAAGTACTATTTTACTCCATTTTTTGTTGAAGGTGTCTAAAAAAACTTTTCTATTTTTAGGCATGTATTTTATTTGTGTTTGTTGATAAATATTATATTATTTCATAAATGTAATCAGTTTTTCTTGTGTTTCTAAATCCTGATAATTGAAGCTACTGAGAGTTTGCTGTTTGAATAGGCTTAACCTTTGTGTCACATTAATTCAGCTAGATTTTAAATTGAACAAATGGCGGTAAATTCCCTTCTGCGGATAAAACCACACTGTTGAAATTGAGAGAGAAAAAAATAGGTGGATCTTCGCTGCTTAGCTTTATTGTGCCTGCAGTGTAGTTCATATGAAAGCGTGCAGCACTGAGCTGTTGACGACCCTGTGCAGGCGGATAAATTGATAACAGGTGGGGTGTGTTTACTGTTTGCGCTTGGCGGGAGCAGGCCAGATGGATTTGGGAGCTTCCTGTTGTGGGAAACACTTGTTGCTCCAGGTGGACTGCAGGGGCCACGGTTCAGTGGTCAGGGTTAAAGGACGTGCTGTCTCTCCGAGCCTCGTGCTGCCCTGATCAAAGCATTCCTCTGTGCGCATCAGAGGAGACCCATAATTGGCTATTGATTGGCCAGCACCAGGCAGCTCATGCACTGTGATAGGCCGACAACTCCAACTATGCTGAAAGCAGAGATCACATGGTTGCAATGATCACACACTTCCTGTAGGAGTCAGTGGTTATGTCCTTGCTGTGTCAATAAAACAACAAGCTGCAATGGTTTTTTTGTGCTGAAGGGGAAGGTTTCTTTATTAGTTGTCGTATTTTAGTGGATAAGCCATTAATATTACATCAAGCATTATTATAGAGATTAATTACTCTTAAGCCTCTTTCATAAAAGTCCAGTGATGTATGAATATGTTGTGTATCAAATACTTGCAGCCTTGATATCACACTAATCTGTCTTTTCTTCTTATAGATCAACGTTGGATGATCATTCTCCTCACAGTCACCCTCTCTACGGTCACGGCGTCTGCAAATGGCCAGGATGTGAAGCTGTGTTTGAAGACTTTCAGTCATTCCTGAAGTAAGAATCTCACCCACACATGGAATTTATTTGTTTATATGTTTTTTGGAATCGGATATGGAACTGTAATTTGGAACCAACTGAATTTCGTTTTCTTTTTTTCACATAGGATTCTAACAAAAACTAAAACTAAATCTCATAGAACATACAGTTCCCCTGTTAGACTATTAAAATTACCAGCAGGATAAAATTCCCAGTTGGGACCAAGAACCAAAACCCTCTAGGAATTGCAGAATATCCAGTTGGATTTTATTTAATTCTTAAAGGATTCCTATGCACTATTAAGGATCCTAATCTTTTCTTTTCAAATTAGAATCTTTTTGTGTGGGTTATGTTGGAATTCTATGAGGAAATTCCAAATAAAATTCCAAAAGGAATCCTTTGCACATTTCTTACTAAATGTTTCACTAACATTTTGTATGCTCTTTTAAAAAATAAATAACCTAGTGTTCCATTACAGTATTCTTTTTTATTCCCTTTCCTGGTCTTTTTCCCTCTCTCTGTGTGGGCTGGGTTCTCTTTGCCTGCTCTGTGGTGTGGTTTTCTTCAGGGTTCTGTGCTGCCTGCGATAACTGCAGTCCCCATGGTGATTACTGACACTTTGTGCTAAAACAAACACGTGGGGATGTTTATCTACGGTGGCCCACATTCTGGGAGTACAGCGGGTTTGCCCTTGTCTACCTTTTTACAGACAATAAGAAGAGATCTTCTAGTTCTTTCCCTGTCTCTCTCTGTCTGAGTCTTTCCCTGCTTGTAATAACGTCTGAGTTTTTTTTTATTTTTATGTGACATAGTCGAGATCTGTAGCAGACCAAATTGGTTCTGCATCACCTACACAAGCACCACACTGGTTTTTAAAGCACTCTGCACAATGACTGTTGCATTGGTTTTATCTGGAACCAGTGCCTGTTAACCTGCCCACTCTGTATAAACTTAACTGAATCAAGCCTGTCCCGGCCATGCTGTTAAAGTCTAGTCTATTCTGGCCAACACACAGCTCCACACTCCCTAAATAACACTTAGAACCAAGATCAGGCTAAAGGTGCACAGCTTACACAGCGTTCATCCTGATCCCTGCTCCGAGGAATACCTGGTCTCACTTCTCTCCTCTATGTGTGTGTTTGTGATGAGATGATGAAAACATTTACCTTGGGGCAGCAGATCAGTGAGTGTGTGTCAGGCTGGATTAGTCCCACTCTAAACAAGAAAAGACACTGTTCCATTATCCCGAGTTCAAACTAAAACAAGCACGACTCTAAGACCCACAAGCCGAGAGCAAAAAGGAGAAAACGTGTGGTAAGCAGAACCACAGCTGCACTCCGACCACTGTGTGTGTGTGTGTGTGTGTGTGTGTGTGTGTGTGTGTGTGTGTGTGTGTGTGTGTGTGTGTGTGTGTGTGTGTGTGTGTGTGTGTGTGTGTGTGTTTCTCTCAGGGTTCAAGCTCATGGGTTTCTCTTGCCAGTTTATTTAAAGCCATTTTAAAATCAGAGCAGACTGTGTAAACACTTTTGCAGATAATAACATTATCTGTCTCCAATCTGTGTTTACCTGTGGAGAAAATGTAAAGAAGTGTATTCGCTCTGTCCGCCGAGAGCTTAGAAAGAACATTTGCTGCCCTGGAGTTTCTAGACTGCGGATCTGTTACGGTATGTTTTTGGATTGCGGTTCACATCGTTGCCTTTTTTCTGTTGGCCAAAACCATGATTCATCATTTGCTTATTGAAATAAGAGAAATTAGCATTTCAGAGCTGAAAACAAGCTCAAGAGCGAGAGAGAAGTGCTTTCTTTAAGTACACTCTGCAATGTTTACACAAGTGTTTTTATCATGGCAACATCTTGTTTACTTTTCTTGTCTGCCCTAAACTGCTTGGAACATGTTGAGAAAACATTTGGAGACTCTGTACAAAGACACTTTTGGAAAAAGCGAGGCTGGGTGAGAGTTCAGCTGGCAGGCTGAAGGTGTTAACCGTCCATGCGCTAAACATTCCCACATGTACATCCTCCACCCGACGGGCCCGAAGAACCATAAACAGGTATCAGGGAGTAAATTAGCTGGATGATAAGAGTTTTCTGGGTAGCTAAAGACGGGCGCCTGGGGCGACGTGGCGAGGAACAGTGAGAGATGCGCACTAACGTCACATGGATCTCCGCAGGCCGAGCCAAAGGCAACAACCGATGACGTGCGGCGGTGTTGTTTTAAACCATACGGATATTTATTATGTCTTCAAAGGAAAACATCTCATACCTAGTCGTGCGGGTTGATACCAATTCCAATAAATAATAAGGGAAGCGGTGATAAACTGATGTTTTTTTTTTTTATTGGGACAGGAAGGTTTATCGAACAGTTCGGGACGCTTTTACAAAAGGTCAAGGGCATCCATGACCTGGGGTAATTGAAAGGTCAAACTCAGTAGTTCTGCCATTTAGTAGCACTAAATGCATCCTGTAGCATCCTGTGTGTGAGTTTTGGTATTTCTCTTTTACTAAAATGCTCTTTGCTCATTGTGATTTGCATACAGTTTCTACAGTATTAGTCTTAAAACTGGTTTCTGCATACGGTTACCTTCACAAACAAGTGTGTTATATTTCCCATCCTGGAAAGTGTGTTTACCCATCAAGGATGAGCAGTATGAGTAAATAAAATCAGTAGATAAGCATTATTATTTTACGTAATGTGAGAAGATAAGGAAAAACAGACGGATGTTTAGTTACTGAAACAGCTGCGCGTGTTTGGGAATAAACAATAGTTCGTTCAGCCGTCCCTATAATAGAAAGACCTTTCAGGTCGTCAGCGTCAGAGCATCATTAAAACCTGGGCTAAAGGACAGCTAGCTTCAGTGATATGTAAAATGCTGACTGTTTAAGTAATGTCTATTTAACTTGTTTTATTGTGGCCATTTACATTAGGGGCTGTCATTCTGCCAGAAAGCTTTTAAACAGCCTTTGCTTGAAGTCCAGAAAGTGACACATGCCAGCGCTCATAGTCTCTCCCGACATCAATTCTGCCATTCTCCGGAGCTCCTCTTGTCCAGACACTCTTCCAAGAGGCTGCATTAAGGGCCATTTGAATATTTCATTTCCTATTAATTATGCACTGTGACTCTACATGACATTAGAAGGAATGGAGGAGAGGACAGGGAAAAAAGAGAAACGTCCACTGTAACAAAGGATGAAAAGAGGTAGCGGGGGCTAGCAGGGTGCCGCGAACTACGAATTCCAAAGCATGTCACGTCCAGCCGCGTTCATTTAAAATGCTAGACACCCTGTACCTATTTTATCTCTCCACAAATGAAAACTGGGTGGTGGTTTTGAAATGTTTACATGATCACTCTTCAACCTTCCCTGACTTCAAAAGCGGCTTGTTTTTAGTTGATTAATGTTGGAAGCCAGAACAGGCGCAATATAGTTTTAAACAAGTTGTGGATTTAGCGTGGCCATGTTAAAACATTCGTCGTCCCTAATCCTTGTTATTTTTACAAAACGATCAATTCAGAATGTCTTTAAAGGTGTATTCACGCTGTGTCAACATTCAAAAAGACACGTGGTATTTATGTGTTCATTCTAAAGGAAAACGGAGTCCGTTTTGACGCACGTTTAGATCATTTCCCTTTCAAGGTTGAGTGCTCCACTTCCGAAGTCAAAATCGCTCTCCGTCACAAGTGTTGTCGAGTGTTTTCCCCACACATATTTTCAGCCGTGCTCGAATGTTGTCTTTTATTCTTAATAATGGCGCCGCTGCCATCATGTCATGCCATCTCACCGAATTTATTAGGCCATCAACATCAGTTCTGGCTCCCCTTGTCTCGGCCCCTGCTCAGGTCCGGGCATGACACTTTGATTTGCGGCGGAGGACAGTAAACGTGGGAAGACGAGCACGTGGAAAACTCTACTGTTCCATTCCACCAGCCTCTGCCTGGTGACAGTGACCTACATGGTCAGCGAAGATGCGATATAATTTATGATATATATAATATATTGGATCCATTAGCGGGCATAATGAAGTAGTGAAATGAAAGGGTATTTGTGAAATCAGTTCAAACATCCTGCACGGATTATGATTAAATGATTAATGAAATGCCCCTGCATAAGCATTTTCAAACCATAATTCATGCGAGGGCTGATAAAAATCCTCCAATCATATTTCCTTCACTCGTGAGTCTTATCTTCACCATTTTATATAAATCACCACAAAAAAAAGAGAGGTAAAAAAAAAAAAAAAGGAAAGCTTGGCCCGCTTTGCCGAGGCCAGCTACTTATTTAGATTAGTTATAAATGTGCGGGGGAGAAAAAAAAAGGTCTTGGTGGTATAAAATAATCATGCATAATTATATTCATAATTCAAGTTTATGACAGATTCCATCGCTTTTCTCCTTGTTGTCCTTTGCCTTTTTCCTCCTGGCTTCATTTGAGTTCTCTTAATCTAGATGACATAATTAACTGCAGAAGCCACCGAAAATAAGAGGAATCCATTTAAATAAAAAAATTGGGAGGGTTTTGCGGAGTGCACGTCTGCCGATTTACAATATAGTTTTTTCACCTGAGTTTGGCGAGGCGCTTTTCTTGTCTGCTCAACTTGGTTCTGTAGATTTGCGTAGAAACGGGCAGTTCATGAATTATGCATGAGGCAGGTAAAGAGCGCTTCTATTTCCGTAATGCGGAGATCTTGTTAGAACACTCTTCATTTGTGTTTGGGGAATTTGATATTTGTGGATGTGTGGACATGGCTTTATTTACTTTTTTCTCATTTTAGTATGTGCATATCTCGGGCCATTTTCACTTTTCCAATATGGAGAAATAAATGACTGCCCTGCAGAATGTGCAGATAATGTAATTCAATATTTTACCATGAAAGTTTTATCAAATGTTTAATAGATGGCTGTAAAGTATGGTACTAAAATGAAGGCTGCTCTCTCTTTCTCTCTCTCTCTCTTTAGACATCTGAATAATGAACATGCCTTGGATGACAGGAGTACGGCACAGTGCAGGGTACAGATGCAAGTAGTTCAACAGCTGGAACTGCAGGTAACATCTCATTTCTCCTCGTTCATCTCCTTTTCTGGCTTTTTCAAAAGTTTGCTGCTTCTCTTGCTCTCTAACTCTATCCATCTCTCTCTCTCTCTCTCTCTCTCTCTCTCTCTCTCTCTCTCTCTCTCTCTCTCTCCCATCTCGCTCATTTGCTCTCAAGTAGCAGCTCAGAGATAGAGGAGGGAGGGATAAAAATGAAATTATTTTGTACATTTGTGAGTAACCAGTCATTAAAAATGTGTTATGTTCGCATGACAGCCAGGCAAAGATATATGGAGTGCCCTGGGGCTAACTCCACAAGATAATTGCATTTCCAATTTTACTGGGTTTTAAAGTCGTTTATGACTTTTAACTATTTGGCACCACAATAAAACACTTTGTGAAAAAAATCCAGGCATACCAACAATGGTGGGTGAGCAACCAGTCATTTCAGTGAATTGATTGACTCATTTTGGTTATTGTATTGTATTGCTTGTAAATACACATTAATTGTGACATATACTCAGGGAATGGCATCACAGAGATCAGGATGTATGGGAAATAAATGGGAAGTTTTAGGAGGAGAGGGGAGATGGATACTCTCTTAGATTCAGGCAGAGAGCATTAGAAAGTGCAGGAGTTATTGTGCAGTGGTTAAAACATTGAACTATGGTGCTCATGCAGGCTCTTTGAGGTCAAATCCAGCTCAAAATTTTTGATCTATATTTTCATCTCCTAATGTGTGCAACACCTTTATTCATGCTAGAAAAATTCACCCCAGGCATCAAAGTGCAATGATCATTCTCTGTCTGCATGCTAATCTGTCCATACATTAGCCATTTATGCTCTATTGAAATGCTGGATAATACAAATAAAATTAGTCTTTTATGTCATTGTGTCAATAAAGTATTAACATTTTTCTTCAATACTACACCAAAACAAAGAGAAAGGGCTGCACATATAGATTCAGAAGTAGCAGCTAATCAGAGGACAACTGGCCTGCATTGCCCCCAAAATGATCATAGTCCTAAGTAGAACTTAGAGATCATTGTTGCCAATCCTATTTAGGCTTACAGTGTATTGGGGCAATGCAGTCTAGATCAGTGTGTGTGGAGGTTAGGGAGGTCCTCTAATGTTTATTGTGGATTCACTTTGGCTGAAGTAACCATGACCGAAGACTTGAGCTTGTGTGTTCATTTTCAGTGGCTAATAAACCCTTAGGGTTGTGTCTCTGTACCAAGTGTAAAGGTCACAATTTAAGTACATGCACTGTATGTCAAGAATAATCATATGTTTGTCAGATGTCCTTCACAATGGCTTATTTGGTTTGCTGATAACTGTGAGAATGTTACACTAAAACGCAGTTAATTAAAAAGGTCGGAATCTTTTCTCATTTTAATTATAATTTGTATGCCTTTTTCTGTTTTTCTCATTAAAGTTAGCAAAAGACAAAGAGCGTCTTCAAGCAATGATGACTCATCTTCATGTCAAGTCTACAGAGCCCAAACCCGCCCCACAGCCAGTGAGTATAGCACTCTTGACATCTCAGCATCTTGATCCATGTCCCAATTTGCAATGAGATTAAATTTAGTGCACACCAACTGATAGTATGTTGAAAATAGTATGCCAAATGTGCTTCGATGATATACTGTATTTTCTCTGGAGGTTTATTAGTGTGTGCATCTGTGCATGCTTTGGTGTTATGCCGTTTCAAAGTTGTTTGTCTTTTTAATCAAACATGTTTGTCAAGCAAAGTAAAAAAAAAAAAAAAAAAATGTTTTTACAAAGTTTTAAGTGAAAATTCAAATGTTAGTCGTTAGTTCTAATACTTGCATACTTAACACACTGAAATATATGGAATTGGTGCAATGTTTTTTTTGTTTTTTTTCACATGCAAAATGTTGCACCTCTTTTCTCACATTTCTATTTAAGAATTTTCAGCATTGCTGGAACATGTTTTAGGTTGTATCTGTTCATAAAGTTAAAAACATATCCCTCAGAAATTTTTACTATAATTCATGGAGAACAAGTGTTCACAATCCATAAAAATGGTTTAACTTGATCATTGATCGGTCACATTCTCTCCTCTCTGCTGGTCATTTATTTACTGCTCATGGGCCCCGTGATGCTCAGTAGCCCAGAGACAGTGTCCTGGGACAACGGGTGACAATAGTTCAGTCAATGGAGCTTTGCCTCTGTCACATGCTGAGTGTTTGGATTAGCATTTGTACAGAGGTATCTGACATGGTGATGCATGTGTATGAAAATTGGTCTCAGATACTGATAGTGGTGTTAGTGGAAGCAGCTTGTAATGGAGAGGAGGACCCTTACAAAGAAATACTATTTATGAGGTGTACTGTGTACTGTATGCTTGATTATAAGAAGCCTTTATTTAATTTTACAATGATAACTTTGAAATAATTCAAATGTGTGTTTTGTTTTAAATTCACGTTTTTACTCATAAACAAATTAGATGTTTTTGCGGTCTGATATTCTGCTCATTAATCTTTCCCCAGTAACATTCATATTTATCAACAGCTCATTTTAAGAGAGATTTCGCCTCAGGCCACAGTTGTTTGTGTTTGTGCGTGCACATATGCGTCCACAAGTCTATGATCGAAGGTGCCACTAAGCGTTCTCATCAGCAATCTGACCTTTTCATTGTCCAGATTTTTTTTCTTGTCGTTGTTTGATACGTTTTTTTTTTTTTAGCAGCTTGTCTTCTGTTTTTCCATAGTTGCTTGGCAAGTCAAAGCCAGTATAATTAGATCACCAATTACCATTTAATTATTTTCCATCTGAAGTCTCATTTTGCGGATGTACTGGAGAGCACCCAAATGGTACAGGAAAACAAAAGGAAGGCCGTTACTCGCCTGTCTGGCATATTGTAGAGGCTACTCGCTGTTTGTGGATGAGGAATATGGATAACAAAGCTTGCTGGTGTGCACAGCGGTTGAATAAGTTCATACTATACGAAACCTTTGGCCCAAACCAAATCTCTTAAATTTACATTTAATCATTTAGCAGACGCTTTTATCCAAAGCAACTTACAAATGAGAACAATATAACTCTTGTCTTACGCCCACCTATTTTTGCAAGTTATTTTCTTTAGCATGAAAAGTACTATATGGTGTATTTTAGCACAACTGGATTTGTTTATTGACCAATCAGCATCTAGGACCAGAACTATCAGTTTTAAAATAAACATTTATCACACTGAGAGAAGCCAATTAGCCACAAAAAAAGAAAAAAGATTGTCAAGAAGACAAAGACATGTCAAGGATGAAGCTGCTGTCAGCCCTCAAATTTCTTTATTATGTACCGGTCTATCAAACGGAGCATCTGTATGGTAATGACCGTTAATAGGGAGTGTGGTAATTGCGTGGTCTACGACGTATTTGCGTGGCGGGGGGTTAGATGTTAAACACTGTCTGTTGGTTTTCACTCGCCTCGTCACCGTCTGCACTGTCAGCGGCGCCATTATAAAACAAAATTAGACATCTGATACCTCCAAAGCAATTGACAGCCTTGACATTTCATTAATTTGCTCACCCAATCTGTGGCCGATTGTGGTGCACGACAAAAAACCCACCTCTGCATGCCCTCTTGTAGTTTTTTTCTTTGCCCCTCTCTGTTTGTCCTTGCATTCGTCGCACAGCCTCCCTCGTCGTGGACCGCAGTCAAAGTCATGTTTAATTTGGTCACAAGGCCTCCTTTGGCAAATTAGCAATTAGAACAATTTGGTGAGGGGAAATATGTGTATGTGTCATTAGCTTTTTTTCTCATCTCCTACAAATTAATAGCAGGAGCATCGGGTCAGGCTCGCATTTTCCACCCCAATACAAGAGGAAATGTGACACTGACGACTCAACGTAGCCGTTGGAAGCGAGATTGCACCTTAACTAACCCACTGGTTAATTAGTTAACCTTATAGCCATTATTACTAGCCCCCCACCTTGTGCCACTTGATAAGGGAGGAACAAAGTGTGTTTCTCTGGAAACTATTTCTCCAGAAGAACCATCTTATGCCAAACCATCAGGCTGATGAGGGTCATTCAGATGTGACGTTTAATCGTAGTATCACCCCTGTAAGTAGCCACTAATTAGGGTCCTTACAATACAATTTGAGGCTGTAATTAGTGTAGATTGACCTCTCTCTGTCTGCGGCTTATTAGGAGCCTCTTAGGGCTCAGTGAGAAACTCATTCCATCAGCCAGCAAGACTGCTACTGCCGCCCGAGAGCAAAGAGAGAGAGCAAAGCATTCTGGGAGCACGCCAGCAGACCAAACAAAGAGGCGACCAGGGGGATGTACGCTATTTGCTCACAGAATGATGGATGCGGAAAGCGAAAGCATGGTGTTTACAAATATTTACAAACCAACATGCCACCAATGCTCCTCTGCGGTGCAAAGATTGATTGGATGGTGTGTTAACAATTAGCATCCGCAGGCATCAACCGTGACTAACAATGATGTTCCCTGTTTTCTTTCTGTTCTCTTCAGCTGAACCTGGTTTCTAACATCACCCTGTCCAAGACGGCTCCCGAGGCCTCGCCGCCCCTCAGCTTACCCCAGACGCCCACCACCCCGACGGCCCCCCTCACGCCACTCTCACAAACCCACTCTGTTATCACCGCCACCAGCCTGCACAGTGTCGGTCCCATGCGCAGACGCTACTCGGACAAGTACAACATGCCCATATCTCCAGGTATACATACAAAATACAATGCATGAAAAATATGTGCAGGTCACATTTCACACACATATATATATATATATGTATGTATATATATATATATGTATGTATGTATATATATATATATATATATATATATATATATGGGTGAAATGTGAGCTGCACATATTTTTCATATATATATATATTTCAAATACTTTTTTTAAAATTCTTAATTAAAATAATGTATTGAATTTAAACACAAAAAAAACACAAGAAAAAAACACCATAATGTATTTTATTGCTTTATTTTCATGGCAAGTAAACACGTTTTTTTTTTTTTTACAAATTCTCATTACTGTAATATCTGGATGTGTTCTTTCTTTTTTATTATTATTTTATTCTGTTTTTGTAATACTCATTATTCTCCGTGTTGGTTTTCATTATATTTTATATTACTGTATTATACTACTGTCATTCAATTATTTGTAAAAAAAGAAAAAAAAAAGAACACACTGTAAATAAATACATAAATATCAGTACAACAAATATTGCAATGATGTATGATTACTTAATTTTAAATAGCATATAATTTAATGTAATATAATATAAAGTGTGACCAGGTTTAGCTCAATTCTTAATATTTGTGTCTGGTATTGTGAACAGATATTGTCCAGAACAAAGAGTTCTACATGAATGCTGAAGTACGACCTCCTTTCACATATGCTTCGCTAATACGACAGGTAAGAACACAGCCGCATTTCCATCACATGTTTAACCCAGCTACTGCATTGTAATTGAACATCTACACTTTAGATTTTATTAATGTGTAACAGTATGTTTGCAGAATAAATATTCAACGTTAACACAAACTTCTTTAAAGTCAAACCCTTAAACCCCCCTCAACCACAGCTGTTAAATTTCAGATGCAATTTAACAGCAGAGCTCAAGATTAGCCATCTGCAAATGAGCGTGAGAGCACTTGCTGTACATAGGGGGCAAAAAAAGCCCATATATAACAATTGCTTTTGATTAAGTATTACAGCCAATGTGATTATTACGGAATTCATTTCACACAACAGTAGGAACGGGGCGTCTTTGAGATGCCCAGTCAATTATCAGACCTGAACCAGTAATCTGTGATCACACGGGCATTAATCTGGGCCTGGGATAATTGCCGCTTTATAATCTGGCTATATAATTTTTTTTTCTTGTTCTGGTTGTTTAGCGGAAAAGGATGTACTCAAATTGGCACATTTGCATAAGGAAGCGTTCAGTAAACAAAGTAGCTCCTATTTGAGAACGGAAAAGCGTGAAGCTGTTTTACATGCACCCTCAGATCAACTTTAACTTGACATACCATGTGCATCTCACTTTGTTTTTGCTCCAGGTTTGAACGGAAATGGAACTGCTTTTTGCTTATCAGCATTTGTGTGTGTGTGTGTGTGTGTGTGTGTGTGTGTGTGTGTGTGTGTGTATTTTTCCAGGCAATACTAGAGTCGCCAGAAAAACAGCTAACACTAAACGAGATCTACAACTGGTTCACGCGAATGTTTGCTTATTTCAGACGCAATGCAGCAACATGGAAGGTGATCTCACAATTCCTGTTTTCTATTTCCTGCTTTCACTAATATATAATGAGTTTGACTGAATAAGAAAAACATGGAATGAAGTAGAAACAAAAACTTTATTGTTGAAGATGTATGGAGGAACTATTGGGTTCACAATAACTCCTGGCAATAGAAAACAACCACCAGAATTCAGTGAACACATCTCTTATTGAACCACACACACACTTCCTAGCTCATGACAAACATATATGAATAGATGACTACATTATGGATCTAGGATTTAAAATCTAGTTTAAACCTAGACATAAAGTTTAAGAAATTTAAAAAGAACAAAAAAGAACAGGATACATGAGAAAAAAAAGAAAACTTTCCTTGCCTAGATGGTTTCAAAGTTTAATGTTTTATTTTTGTATTTTTAATGCTGCAATTAAAAAAGTAATGAATAATGCAAATCACTAGTGTCCTCAGAGTTTTAGACATCACTTTATATTTTAGTTCTTTAAACAAACTACTACTGACGAACATATTTCTGTTCCCAGATATTAAGATATCATGACATAATGAACTTAATTTTTTTTTATCTGAATTATTCCAAACATCACCAGAGATACAAACAGAAACCATGTAATTGATGTTATTACGTACAATGAGATTTAGTCAACAAGTTCATATTACCCAGAGAAAGTATGCATTTTTTCCCCCCAGCTTTGATTTATTTCACTTAATGGTCCTTAGAAGATTCTGGAAGAGACCCTCTCTTCATTTGGATTTATTTTGAAAGTGTGTTTTTTTTTTTTTTTTTTTTTTTTTTCGGTTTTCTCTGGAAGAATTTCAACCTCTTTAAGGGGAAATCTGGTCATTTGAGTAGGCTGTTTTCCCCTGGCAGAGTTTGTTGAGCATTGGCATTTAACTCAAGCGTTTTCAGTTTCCGTTTTTTGAAGTGAGGCAGAAAATGATGAACTATCTGTGACTTTTACCAGAGCTGAATGATAAAGCACTAGAGTGACAACACCCACACAGGCCTCCATCAATCAATGAAGGTTTATTTACTAAATATCACCCGCATGTTGTACAAATGGCCTGATGAAAGGGTCATTTATAAGAACGCAACGAGCAGAGCATGTTAGAATTACATCCCTTCCCCTCATTGTTCAGCTACAGTGCTAAAGTCATAACTGCCAAAGAGTCATGTTTATCAGGCTGTTTGTGCAGTCTGGAATTTTGTTGGTAGTCCAAGGTGTTGCTACAACTGGCTCTTGATCAGTGCATGTCTTTGTACTGTATAGGGAGTTTGGGAAAATAGCAACTAATCTGCAAAACATTTAAGGGAAAATAAAAAGATACATTTCATATGTTTTCTTATACAATTCTGTATTTATTTGATCAAAATACAGAAAAAACTGTAATTGTGAAATATGATTACACTTCAAAAACAACTGTTTTCTATTTAAATGTAAATTATTACAGTGATGGCAAAACCAGTACTTCAGTCTTCATTGTCACATGATCTATCAGAGATCATTCTAATATGCTGATTTGCTGCTCAAGAAACACTATTAATATCGATGTTGAAAACAGTTGTGCCACTTAGTATTTCTGTGGAAACTTTAACACATTTTGAGGAATTTTTGATAAATAGAAAGTTCAAAAGGACAGCAATTATTTGAAATAGAAATCGTTTGTAACATTACAAATGTCTTTACTGTCACTTTTAATGAATTTAATGCATCACTGGTGATTAAAAGTATGCATTTCTTAAAAAAAAAACAAATCTTATTGATCAGAAAACAAGTTTTAATATGTTGCTTTTCAGGTTAAATGATCTTGTTTAGAAGATGTCTAGATAATTTCATTAGAAAACTGTAAAATTCCAAGCATGGATTTTTTTGGGGGGTTCTTAAAGTAATGATTTACTCAAAAATGTCAATTCTGTCGTCCATTTACACACCAGTATGTTGTTACAAACCTATATGACAATTATTCTTTATAGAACACAAGATGAGAGGTTTGATGCTCTTTCAAGCTTCGAATGAACGCCATAAAAGTCTAAAGTTGTATAATAGGTTTGTGTGGCAAACAGACCCATATTTAAGTCATAATTTCCTTCCTTTCTTAGCTGTCAGATTTCGAACTCCGCATCAGGATTATTACAATATGGTTGATAATCAGTGTCATTGAGAGCCAAAACATGTAAAATCATGAGTAAACGGTGACAGAATTTTCATCTGTTTTAAATAGAAATGTATACAACTTAACAATACAAGAGAATGTGGGTTCTATAAAAAAGTGTCTCATAGCCCTTCTTTTTCTCTCACACTAACTGCAGAACGCAGTGCGGCATAACCTTAGTCTTCACAAGTGTTTTGTGCGGGTAGAGAACGTTAAAGGGGCGGTATGGACCGTCGACGAGCTAGAGTTCCAAAAGAGAAGGCCACAAAAGATCAGCGGGTAGGTGTTCCAGCGCCACCCGCGCAGCCTGGCTGACCAAACCCGTGTCTGGTGGTGCTGATGGATGGGCTTCATATCATTGTCTCTGTGCTGTGCCGCCCATTGACCCCCCCCCCCCCTGCTAGCTTTAGTTATGTGGTGGCTATGTGCACGGTAACCCCTAGTCGCTTGTGCTTATCCATTCATTCATTTCATATCCTCTTCTCTATCACTGTCTGTCTGTCTGTCTTGCTACATCCGCATCTGGCTGCTTGCTGACCCTCTCCCCCATCCCAGGGTGCCGTGCGCACCAATCTCTCCCTGCATAAATGCTTTGTAAGAGTTGAGGATGACTTTGGGTCCTTTTGGACCGTAGACGACGAAGAGTTTAAACGCGCCCGCCACATACAACGAGGTCGCCCCAGGAAGCATGTGGCCGACGAAAGCTGTGATGAGCTGCTTGTACAGTAAGCACTGCCCTCTGCCCCGCCCCCTTCCTGCATGCTCCGCCTCTGTGTGCTCACTCATCCTACATGTAACCTTTCATATATTATGCTTTTGTCATTTCTGCTTTTCATAATATATGAAATGGCTCGTGTGAGTGTAATGTGATTGCATAATAATATGTGACATGTTAAAATAAAAGACAAATTCATATAAACTCTGTCCTAAAACTTAGCTAGCTTCCTTGTTATCTGTGGTCTACATAGGATACTACCCTCATTAACAGTTTGTCATTAACCCTTAAAAGCAATAAAAGCATTATTATTTGGGAACAGTCTTTAGATTGGAAGTGAAGTAGACAAGTAGGCAGCTAGTTTTGGGACAGAGCTCTAGTGTTAAACAGCTTTTGATAGTTTAGTGCCATCTATTGATTTTGCTATTGGGTTTTATAGGAAATCAGATTGTACTCTAAATAACTGACTTCAGTGTAAATTCACTGTTCAGCAGACAGACAGTATGACTCGTTTCTGTACTGCACTGAATGTGTGTTTGTGTTGCCTCTACAGAAGTCCAGCTCTAGTAAAGAACATCCATACCACTTTGGGATATGGTCCCGCTCTTTCTGCAGCCTTCCAGGTAAAATCACTATCTTGCAGCATCCAGTCTTTATTCACATTATTTATATGGTTTTATTTATTCATCTATTCAGTTGCTGTCCATATCCCGTTATCATTAACTGTAGACTATTATTATTTTGTGCACAGTTGATGAAAAATATCAATAAAACTTGCTAGAAAATACTACTAATTTACAGTAGCTGGTTTATAAGGTGACAGTCTTGCGTGACACAACTTCATTTTCCATGATGCCCTTGTAGCGTCATGGTAATGCAAATATAAAAATAAGTAATTACCAAGTACACACATAGTTCATCTTCCTGTCTTTTTATGTAAATGTGTATAAAAATTATTACATTCTGGCTAAATTCACTTGAACACACATCATGTCATCATTATGACTTTAGGTCCTAATAGGTCCTAAAAGGAATTGAAGTGTGCAAATGAATAAAATGGTTATTTATTTTGGACGAGCTGAAGGCCACTGAACGCTCCTAATGTTTTGTAGGAATTGGTCTCACCGAGTTGATCTGCTACATTCTGTTTTAGGCTTCAATGGCAGAGAACAACATACCTCTATACACTACCGCTTCCATCGGAAGTCCCACTCTTAACTCGCTTGCCAGCGCCATCCGAGAGGAAATGAATGGGGCCATGGACCACGGGAACAGCAACGGTAGTGACAGCAGCCCTGGACGCTCGCCCCTGCCAGCTATGTGAGTGGCTCACGTCCCACCTTCGTAATGTGTGTGTGACTGAGATAAGACACGAGGTAAAGGGAGATGTCCTGGAATCATTAGGCTCACGCGCATGCAGGGCGACACTCGTGTGGCTTAGTTGGTGGAAATTTTCACCAGGTCACTAGGAGTTGAAAATAAGTCTCGGAACGCACAGTAGGGTTCGATGTACATTACAGTAGATGTTTAGCCAACCGTGAAATTATATAGAAAACTGCAGTTTACAGAGGAAGTAGGAATTGTGAATGCAGTCTTAGAAGGAAACCCCACCTTTGGCGGTTTCTACGTTAGGGGAGCTCGTAAAGCAAATAGAGTCTCTCCGTGTTATTTCAAGAAGTTGTTTCTAAACTAACTTTTATCATGGGTCAATAGTGTGCAGCATATTATGCCAAGTTCCTCTCTAATTATTGCCTCCATTTTGTTTCAATATTTACAAAAGTGGTGAATAGAAGATGACAGAACTGGCCTCCTTTTTCCAGCCAGACAGGACTCGCAGCACGTCTGAAAACTCTGCAAGCCGTCAAGAGTAAAACAACGAAGGGAGGGGTGGGGGGTCGTAATTAAGCCTCGACAAAACCGCTCCAAGATTTCCATGTAGCTGAGCTGCGGTCGGGGCTGGAAACCACAGCTCCCCATACACTTGTTGTATGGGAGGGACCGCCGTGTTGTTTGAAGCTTAAAATAATACGCTGCAGACAACATGGTTTCCAGATGTCGGAGGACAGAATGGTGATTTGTTGCTCAGCGAGATTTATCGCAGTTTCTGTGAAATATCAGCAAATCGTCTCTTTTAAAAAAGAAGTGTGGTAATGAACTCATGAAGATGTGGGTGAGAGAAATGCTAATGGTAGGTAACATAGCTGCAGGCCTGCCCCATCTGCAGGATACAGAGAGACAGGATGGGTGTGCTTGCTCTGAGGCGTCTGCTTCTCACCTCTCAAGGCATTTGCCAACTTAACGCACTCAAAAGCAAAGATGTTGCCCCAAACACAAGACCTACAAAGTGTGAGAATATACGAGCATACATAAAACATTAACGTAAAACGCACTGAGCTTTATTAAGTTAACCAGATTTATGGATCATGTTATCAAGGGCATCGCGTTTCAATCTCAGTCATTTCAATCTTTTTCACCAATAAAACAATTTTGTCACTTATAGATGAGGCAAGGGAAGCTTATTATTTTCAGATGTTCAAGCAGAAATTAGATGGGCAGGTTATATATTTAACCTTTCAATGCAACAATTCAGGAGTTATTTATAATTGTAATTAAAATATCAAATAAGCATGTATGGCCATGATTATAAACACAAAAGAAAAATGCATATATCAGAATATTCTTATTAACATAATTTGTTTTAAATTATCTGAAAAATATGGAATACTTGGTGCTATAGTAGTACATGTATTTTACCATGGCAATTCCATTTCTATGAAGTATGTTGGATTACCATGTAAAAGCTATGAAGCATGAGTATTTTAAACAGTCATTACTGTGGTATTATCATCTGATGCTCTCAATTTACCATAGTACCACCGCACTATTTTTTGGGAAGCATTAACCTTTTATTTATTTTTTTCAACGAAACATTTTTATAGTTATTTTGAACTGTAATTTAATGTTAACTATTAAAATGATTACATAGTATTGCTGGCCTAAGTATACAATTATTTCAGTCTTAACATGCTACAAGGTGAACCAGGCCTGTAATTATGAGGTAAACACCCAAGTACATTGTTAATGTAAGCACTATATACTAGCTTTATCGTTTTCGAATTCTACATTCTCTTATGCGTCAGAGTCACAATTAATAACATCTAACAAATGAGCTTCCATAGCATCTGCACCTGTATCTATTGTTGCAGATGCCTGCAATCAGATGCTTCAGTCCTAATTACAATGAAGGCTAAAGCAGAGTGCAGCTCAGTTGCATATTAATAACAATTTCATGTTTGCCCTCCAGCTAGAGATTGAGAACCGGAGGCCATGGGATACATGGAGACGCTTTGATCTAAAACCGATAGAATGGCGAGAGTTTTCTTATTATTCATGCACAAAATATGATAACTCATTAGAATGGCTGCTTTCCTAACAATCATGGAGAGAGAAAAGGTTGTTTGGGGTGGGGTAGATATTGTGGCTAATTACATTTGCCAAACATGTCTTTGCGAAAACCTATAGTTTGCCATGTGAGACTAATTAACTTAAAGGCTCTGCCGCAGCTGCTTCTAATGTTTATCCTTTTATTCCTTTCGGTTTTGGTCATCTTCCCCGGTAGAGTCAGCGCTCACTCATTGGCGCTGTATTCCTACAGTGTTTCTGTAATGAGAAATTTGGCAGATCTCATCTCTGTGGACAATCCTGTGCCCAGACTGTGGGCCGGGGTTTATGTTTTGTCTTGTTTACAACTGACAGCGTTATTATTCTTGTAAGGGCTCTGTTTCTTATCACAGCCGTTTGTGTTGGGCCCAGTCGTCAGTGCCTCCCACTTCCCCTCTCGTCTCGCACGCCTCCCTTCCACTGCTTTTCTTCCCCTTATTGACACTTTGGTTAGAAGTTGCATTAATTTTGCGTGTATTTTAAGCGTAAGCCGTGCTGTCTGGTCACCATGTTGTGCGGCTGTTTTTTTTTTTGCACACTTGAAGTTGATTAATGAGGGAACCTTGCGCAGGGTCGTCCTCTAGAGACCGCCTCACAGGTTGTGCATGTTAACGAGTGAGAAGAGGAGCGTGCGGAGCGGCACTGATCCGACGCCACCGGGAAGCTGACAGGCCGTCCGCTCGCTTGCCGCAGTCCATTCTCTCGTCGTCGACATGTCGCATGTTGTTAATCTCCCTCATTTATCAATTCAAAGTGAAAACCCTGTTGTCAGGCCAGCTGTGGAAAATAAAGCCGGCAGGTATCCCGGTGCTGGAAGAACTGAAAGAGAAGTTAGTTATCAGGAGCGCTGCTGTGCCGTCTCTGTTAGTCTGTCATTATAGAAACAGCTGGTCGTTACACTTGCCCTTTTTATTTCAGATATTTAACCAGTAGATGGTAGTGGCTGCACTGATACAATTATTATGTACATATTGATATGTTTTTTTAAATTATTGTCACAATATTGTCCAGACGCAGAGCCCTGCCTTTGACTTGGGGATAAAAATGTACTTATGCCCAAAAAACTAACAGTTCGTTCCCACAAATTAAGAATTTGTCCTCATGTTTTATTAATCAGTTCCCTCGTTTTAGTTTAATCGTGGCCACAAATTAAAAATTTGTTCCCACAATTTATTAATTTGTTCTCTCATTTTAGTAAATCGTGGCCATGTTGTACTAATTAGTTCCCTCATTTTGATTTTAATTAAAAAAAATTAGTACAATGTGGCCATGATTTAATAAAATGAATGAACAGTTCAATAAGTTGTGTATATTTTGTCCCACATGTCATGTGCGGGGCTCCATATCTAGGTACTGTAGATCCATGTATTAATTTTTTTATTGTTTAAAAAAAAAAATTAAACATATTTTATAGATGTCGCCCAAAACTGAAAAAATAATACTGCATCAGCTTAAACAGTCTTAATTAAATGAAAGGAAAAGAAAACTTAATCAAAAATGTTTTCATTAAGAATTTTTTTTAATCATCTTATATTTAAGTAAATTATTAGTTTTTGTTTTGTGTAAAAAAAAAAAAATGAACATTCCAATTCTGATTCATTCCCAGGCATCATATCAGCGTAAAAGAGGAGCCACTGGACCCCGAGGAGCACGAAGGTCCCCTTTCCCTTGTGACCACAGCCAATCACAGTCCAGACTTTGACCACAACAGAGATTACGAGGACGACCACGGTCACGAGGACATGCTGTAAGCCTGGTTTCTCCCAGGTCCTCTGCCTGAAGAGGCCATACTAACTGCGGTCACCTGCGAGACCACTCCAGACATAGCAAGCCCAAGACTGGATTCACAATCCTCTTGTTGACAGCTATTAAAATGTTCCAATTTACTCTTAGTGCCATTAAATGCGAAACTAAATACGAGATAAAAAAATCTATTCCATTTGGAAGTATTTTTGATTTGTTTCTACCTTTCGGTTTAAAGACGAGATGCATACATTTCTACTCATCTCCTGATGAAGAGACGTTTGGTACTGGGGCCTGCTTCTACTTCCTTTTGGCAAAAGTGTCACTGAGACCAGAGCGGACATGAACACACACAGCTGAGAAAGACTCATTGCCCTCTGAGTCAAATAAACACTGATCACGAACTCTCACACACACAAATCATTAGCGCTTCGATGAGCGTGCCACTCACAGTGTGCGTGTACGTATGTGACTTTAATTCATAGTCTCTGCCTTCAGATCTTCTCAAGAGGACGGTTCACCCAAAAATGAAAACTCTGTCATCATTTACTCACCCTTATGTCGTTTTGATCCCCTTTCATGAAACACAAAATGATTCAATTTGGAAGAGTGTACTCGGTACCTTTGAAAGCGAATGCTCTCTTTGAGAGTTTATGAGTCTGTTGTGAGCAAATTTTTAGTGAATCGGTTGAAAACAAAGCTGACTGATTTTCAATTTCAACTAATCGACTCTGTGTTCTGCTCACAGATCAAACAAACGGAAGGATTCAGTGAATGGTGGTTTAGATTTGTTTGTTTTTTTACCCAAATTTATCTACAATTTAAGAATACTTGGAATATAGGAAAACAACTCCACTCTGCATTAATTGTAAATGCTTGAAAAAGAGCAGCTGGTGCACTCTTTAAAATGTGTTTTTAAGGATAAAAAGAAAGTCGTACTGCTTTTGAAAAACATGATTATGACTAAATGACAGAATTTTCCTTTTAAGTGCACTATACCTTTAAATTTGCTGTCATCGCAGCTGGAGGATATCTGTCTGGTGTTTTGAGGGTTCCTGGGCAAATAATTTAAACGTGGTGTCCTCTCATTACTCTGTGCTGTTAGCTATATATCCTTTTTGCTGGGTTTGTTTGTTTCGGTAACTGATCAGACCTCATGAATAATGACGTGGAGTTATGGTATGCTTAGCACTGGATGAATGTTAAGGCCTCTCATGCTCTCTTTTTCCCCTCTTTCTTTCCTTTTGAAATTGAAACAGAATGTCGCATTACCGTTTAGTATTTTTCTGTCATTTGTTCCTAGCGTTTTGGATCGCCACTTTGCAGTCACATTGCCCTTGTGTGCTGTCACACACGCATACACACAATCTCTCTCTCTCTCTCTCTCTCTCTCTCTCTCTCTCTCTCTCTCTCTCTCTCGCTCATGAAGTCCATCTGCAAATGCACTACTCGTAATGAAGGCTCCCTCTCCACGCACCAATGAAGTTTAATTTTCACGTGGAATGAATGACAGAGAAATCAACGCAGGTTAACGTTTATCGCTCTGAAATTATACTTTCAAAAATCCCCTTTTGTGGTGATGCATGTTAGCGTCAACCAAATCGCTGATCGAAACCGTCAACTGTATTGCAAAATGAAATGTCAAAAAAATTTGAAATAAGCACCAGGGAGAGGATTGTTGGACAAAAGCTAATCGTGATTCCTGAACGTTATTGTCGGCATGTATGAAACTTTTTTTTTTTATTGTTGTTTGCCTTTTTATTCAATTCTGTCATTTCAAAGACCGTCTGGATGACTTTAAACTGCATTCCCTCTAGTTTCAATATCAGTTTCACCACATCAATGACTGGCTCAGCCTGTTATTAGACATGATATTAATTATTTAAGGGATAAACGTTAAAGGGGTTATGAACTGAGGCTGACGGCACAGCCATGACCACTGAGCATTACGGCGCTGGGACAGCCCACTCGGACCATTCGCTTCTTGCCACATCGCAATTGTTTCCACGCAGGCCATTTGAACCCGGAAAGCAACTCCAAATTGGAAGCTGCTGTCGCCGGTTTAGCTTAGATTTAAATTTTGGGAACATACTTTAGATTAGGCTTCTACAAATCGATTGCGTTTTGTTTTTAAAATGACTGCAACCAACCACTTTCTGTGTTCTTATTTATTACTTCCATTTTTATTGTCCGATTGTTTTTACTTAAGTTGATGTTTATGTCTCTTATCTGTGACTACCAAAGATACAAGATACTACAAGTTGATATATTCTATGTTCCATGCAATAGGCCAAATATCCTTATAGTGTTCCCCGCACTGGCCGGACACAAAAATTATGAGATGTCTGAAACTGTGTCAGGCTTATTATGGTTAAAAAAAAAAAAAAAAAAAAAAGGCCAAAGGGGTTGTTCGATGGGCAGCTGTATTTCTTTGCCTGCGACCAAGATAGTAGAGGAGAGGCAGAGATCGAGACCAACACACGACCAAATCAAAGCAATGTTGTCTCTGGGCCAATGAAAAGGAAAAAAGGGAGTGTTCTATCAGGAAATGATGGCTATAAAGTAGAAGGATATGGATGAAAGAGTTTAGGACTGTGTTCACTGTCGTCACAGGAAATTTCAATCCAGGAGGGGGAAAACATTTGCATAACACAATGTGAACTGAACTTTAAACTGGACCACACAATGATGAGAGTTTCATTTGTTTTCAAACTTTAGAATTTGTTTTTTTTGCCATTTTATTCTTTTAAAAGATTGTATGCCACTTACCTTGTAAATTCGAAACGGGATTCCCGATGTCCTTTTGTTAACCTTGGCAATGCTCTATGATTGTGTTTTAGTGTCTGTCAACTTATTACTTTTTTATATTAAAAAACACTCCTGTCAACCAATAAGCTGGGTACAAGGTACTTTAATGGCAGTTACTACTATTTGTAAATTTATCCAAGCATTTTGCATTGATGAAAAGGGTTCACTGAAATGAATGGAGCATCCGGGCAGCTGCAGCGGGACAGATTCGGGGCTCATCTGAGGGCTGTTTCTGATTGTTATTCTTGAGCAGGTAGATGAGACCATTCACCGCATGTGTAGCTCGGCATTACTGAAGAAATCCAGCATGAGAAACTGTTAGTATGCATACCTCAGTTCAAACCTCTAGGGAATGAGTAACTAAGAAAAAGATGTAACATTTCACTTAGTTGCACTTAGTCGTATGTCTTGCATGTTTAGTCTAAAACTGTAGCAAACTATGTTAAGAAAAATATTTTTAAAAAAAATATATAAAAATCAGAGCTTGTTTATCATGAGGGTCTCTCTTTTTTTTCTCTCTCTTTTAAACCAATCCAAACCTCAGGCTTTTTTTAGCGCTATGATCTCTTCTTCGATTTATTTTGCTTCTCACATGCGGTAAACTGTTTCCTGTCTCTGCTCTTTTAGCTCATGTTGAAGTAGGTTGTACATACACCACATTATAGCTTGTGTGTCCTATCATTTTCTCCTGATTCTTTTCAAAGAAAAAAATAAATAAAATACTGTTTGTATCACCATGTTTGCTTTATCACAACTGCTTTGTATTTACTATTAAAAAAGACGGAAAACACAAAGAAATGAGCTCCTGCTGTATGTATTTCAATAGCGAACAGTGCTGCAAATGTAATTGACTTCATAATCCTTGCTTTTTCTGTAGGAAAAAAAGGGGGGAAACTCTCAGACGCCTGGGAGGGAATGGATCCGGGGATAATCCACTGTTTTTGGATTCTAAAAACTGTAAAATAGAAAACAGATTTGTCTCTGTTATCATTGACCAAAGAGTTTTGTATGCTCTTTCCTTGCGTTAAGATGTTTTTAATCCTGCTTTTCTGGTCTAGATTGGCTATAAGGCAGGTGTACGTCCTCTGGAGCACAAGGGAAAATACTGCAAAAATAATTTCTTAATCACTTTTAATGTTACATTTTAAATACATTTCTTCTTACTATTTTTAGACTTAAAGATACATGGGTGGTTAAAAAAAATACACTTTGTTTTCACTGTTTAAAGTTATAGTTGTCTTGTTTCACAGTAAATTTACTGATGAAGAAAAAAGTTTGCTGTGAGGAAAGTCTATGATTCATGCACACTATCATAATAATATTTTTGTGTACTACTATTTCTCTTACAACAAGAAAACTATGCAGAGCAAAGATGTATAGGCAATTGATCAAAGTTTTATTTTTGACCTAATAAAACCTTTAGTTTTTGTAATGCATATCATATTCCAAATAGATTGAACAGAAACAACCATCTTTGCTCATCCTCCAGCAGACAGTTACTGTCTCAGTCATACTCTGTGAATGACTAGATCATGATCGTGCCTGTAAATCTTCACAATTCTTTCTTCCTGTCTTCTATAATTCCCACTTTTTCTGCTCTAATCTAAAATCTTTACCTTCTCTCTTTGCTGACTATCCCATTATTCGATACAGAAGCAATAAAAACGCAGTTTGTTTCTGAATTGCATGCATCTTTCATCACCTGTGCCGCTATGGTCACACTATAATAAAGCTACAGATAATTGTTTTTCATATATGCACATATGACATGAAAAGATAAGGCTCAAATCAGGCAGAACTGAACTGCATTTATCAGTTTCAGCACAACATTATTGAGTGTCTTTCATCAGAATATAGATGCAGATATTTGCGCTGTTTGTAATCAAATGCTTGTCATGAAGTCCATAATGACCGGCACTATCACGGCAGCTCGCATATTAAATTACCTTCTAATTAAAAAGAGACAGTTAAACTGTCCTTTACCAACAGCAATTTAGGTAACTGCATTTGACCAGCTATAAATTGTTACTGCATTAAAATCCCAGAAATATTAGCGATATGGATTTCTTGATGGAAATTAATGCTGATGATGAGGAGTTTGCTTTTTATGAGGGATGCGTGGGGTCATGTTAGCCACTAAACAGCAGACAGAGATCAGTCCCGAGCATTTTTAATCTTGTGAAACAAGCAATTACAAATAGTTGCATTGATTTGTTAAAAAGCTTTAGGTGACATAAATTGTTTGCCGCTTAGCTTATTGCTCTGATACATAAATGTCATTGGGAATATTAACATTAAAGATGCTGGAAGACAAGATTTAAAGGAAATGATATAAAATTATGGTTAGAGTTTTTGCTGGTAATATTTTATCCCTTATTTGAGCTTCTTAATTGTATTGCTGTTGTCTCTCAGATATTACCTGCTCATACCAGCCAGCTAGTTTTCTCCTCTGCTGTCATAATTATGGATTTGTACCAGAGATTTTTCAGTCAACTAAACCTAAAATCATTTAAGAAATACACACACACATATATATATATATATATATATATATATATATATATATATATATATATATATATATATACACACAAAATACAACAAAACACTACATTAAAAATTATAACTAAAATGTAAATTATAAAAAGAAAATATTTAAAATTTGTTTTGTTTTGTAAAGAGTGAGAATTATCAGAATTTCATATCATAATAATGCCATTTAAAAACCTATAAAGGTATAAGAGAGCAAATCATTGTTTAAATTCTTAACCTATAATGTTCAAAATGTAAAAAAGGGGGAGTTGGACGGAAATGAAAAGAAAAAGAAAGGAAATTTATATAATGCAATAAAAAGCATATTTTTTATGTGAAAAACTTCCAAATACTCCAATATTTTCAGGGTCACTATACGATATGCAAAATAATGTCCTGTAAAAGTTGTTGAACATTGCACATGCATGTGTCCATGTTATTCAAATGAAATTAGAGGAAGTACATAGTGCCCCCTGATCACACATCAGATCTTTCATTCTCATTTTTACTTGTCTATTCAATTCTTGAAAGGAATTCATTTTCAGTCAACCACTCTCGTAAGTTTATATAAAAGCAAAGTTATGCTATTCAACGTCAGAGTATCTTTGCAAAGCATGAATACCTTTTGATCTTCAAATGAAAAAATAAATAAAAAATAAATCAAAACTGTCTCTATCATGTCATTCACACCAGTCTACTTATATTACCAAGTGAGAGTCTAGCCCTTATTACTGAACCCACGGTCTGCGTAGGCTTTTGAAAATGAAATGGACAGATTAGTGCATTATCTTATTTACATATATTGAATTGCAGTAACAAGACTCCGTTCCTACCCCTCGTTTCATTCTAATTAAAGTGTGGCAATGCAACAGCAATCCACACAAGAGCTTTGCTTTAATAGTCAGAGCTGGCAAATTCCCAATCCTGCGACGTGGCAATTAGCAGGGGCGGTAGTGTTTGCTATTCACGGTTTGATGTTTAAAAAAAGAGAGAGAGAAAAGTTTATTAAGATGAGCTGCTTCGGGCACTGGTGGGCAATAGACCTCCTGCAATTAGATTCCAATTATTTGTCAGTTTCTGATATTGTAAACCGCCACTTAAAACATCAGTTAAATTGACACACTGTGCTGCTTGGTTTAGCCTGTAATTAAAACATTTTGTGTTAATTAGATGATGACCACTTCATTCCAGGGCCTCTTGTGTTTGGAGCTTGTGTTATTTTGATTTGCATTGGGCATGCTGTTTGGATCATGGGTTGTCAGATGCTGGTTAATCAGCCAATGTTTTGTTTCAATTACTGCCAGCTGTTCTACAGGCCTCTCAGGGCTGCATATCAACACAGAACAGTAGGGGAAAAAATCATTAGTTCAAATACGGAGATAAACTTTAGAAAACGTAATTTTAGAAAAATAAATCAATTCTAAAATTAGTATTAAAAAATATTAGTACTAAAATTAATTAAAAACTAAAATTTTTCGATTGTTTTTTATTACCGTCATTATTATTATATTTTATTAATTTTTTTACACAAAAATCATTTACTTAGAACCCATTCTTATAAAATACTAATTCGAACAGCATGATAAGCTTACTAATTGCATAATCATACATTTTTCTCATGCTAAAAGGAAGCATTGTTTGGATTAATTTTCACCTGTTTTCCATATTCAAGCAGGATCTCTGAATAATTTAGATGATGCAAAACAACATGAATAATTACCAGTCTCACGGCTTTCTGCCACCATGCATTTGTCACAAGGTGACGATCTTTAGGGGCGGAACCCAAATTCGGGAAGTTTGGTTCCGCCCGGAAGTGTTTCCGCCCGGACCGGAAAAACAGAACACCGGAACTTCCGGTAGCGCCGTAAGAAGGAAAATCAGGGAATTCGATGCACCTGTGCCTAGTTAGGGACAGCGGTTGGTGATTGGAGGATACGCTGGACAAGGCAGTACTTAAGGCCAAGTTATTTCACAGTCTGGAAAGCTCTCTTTGGTGTGTGTGAAGCACTGGGTTGTGCCCGTCTTGGTACGCTGCTGGTAGCTGTCTAACTCTCTCTCTCCCTCAGGCTGGAATTGTATGATTGTGAAGACATCGCGAACCTTAAAGGTTGAGAAGTGAACAGATTATACGGCGAACTGAGACGACGTGAAAAAGGGGATTGGAAGTGGCATTGATGTGAGTACTAAGAGCCAGTCGAAAGTGCCCTGTATATTGACCTGGCGTTGTGTAGATCTCTCCAGGAGGAGGAGGGTGGCCCTACCCCTAATATAGTGTGGTGGGAGAGCCGAAGGAATACTTATTGAAGTAGTCGCAACGACGACATCACTAGCTAGGCCGCATATTCCATCGCCAGATCCGAACCAAGCGAAGTGAAGGAAGACGGGTGTCCTTTCCGTACACTGAGTGTGGTGGGTGAGTCTTCGTGCTGTGAAAACCTATAATTTTGACGTGGTGTTGTATATTGCTGTGGGCTGTTGTGTATTGCCGTGTGTCCTGTCAGATAAACCCCCGCCTTCACGCACTTCGGCGTGGGAGGACAAGGAGATTGCTGGCCCTAGCCTAGTTCAGTACAGTATATGTTGTGAGCGTGCTTCAGATCTCCGGAGATAGCACGGTACGCTGTGTCCAGCCCAGAGGTGAAAGCCATCCAAAGCAGAGTAACTGTGTTTTGTGTCCAAGTTGATACCTGTGGAGAGGAAAGGAAAGAGAGTGAGTAACACAAGGAGAAACAGAGGAAACCTGTACTTACTGTACGCTGTGTTCAGCCCAGAGGTGAGAGCCATTCAAAGCAAACTAACGGTGCTATTGTGCCCAAGTTGATATCTGTGGAGAGAAAAGGAGAGAGAGGTGAATAACACGAGGAGGAATAGAGCGAACCCTGTACTTACAGTACGCTGTGTCCAGCCCAGAGGTGAGAGCCATTCAAAGCAAACTAACTGTGCTATTGTGCCCAAGTTGATACCTGTGGAGAGAAGAGGAGAGAGAGAGTGAATAACACGAGGAGGAATAGAGCGAACCCTGTACTCACAGTACGCTGTGTCCAGCCCAGAGGTGAGAGCCATTCAAAGCAAACTAACTGTGCTATTGTGCCCAAGTTGATACCTGTGGAGAGAAAAGGAGAGAGAGAGTGAATAACACGAGGAGGAATAGAGCGAACCCTGTACTTACAGTACGCTGTGTCCAGCCCAGAGGTGAGAGCCATTCAAAGCAAACTAACTGTGCTATTGTGCCCAAGTTGATACCTGTGGAGAGAAAAGGGGAGAGAGAGTGAATAACACGAGGAGGAATAGAACGAACCCTGTACTTACAGTACGCTGTGTCCAGCCCAGAGGTGAGAGCCATTCGAAGCAAACTAACTGTGCTATTGTGCCCAAGTTGATACCTGTGGAGAGAAAAGGAGAGAGAGTGGGTAACACGAGGAGAGACTGAGGAAACCTGTACTTACGCCGCTGCCTGTGGAGAAAGAGAAAGCGAGTGAGCACCCAAGGAACGAACTGTGTGAACCAGTACTTACTGTGAGCTGTAATCAGCGAGGAGGTGAGAGCAAAACCAAGCTGAACTAACTGTGCCTGTGTGTCCCAGCCGCTGCCTGTGGAGAAAGAGAAAGCGAGTGAGCACCCAAGGAACGAACTGTGTGAACCAGTACTTACTGTGAGCTGTAATCAGCGAAGAGGTGAGAGCAAAACCAAGCTGAACTAACTGTGCCTGTGTGTCCCAGCCGTTGCCTGTGGAGAAAGAGAAAGAGCGTGAGCACCCAAGGAACGAACTGGGTGAATCAGTACTTACTGTGAGCTGTAATCAGCGAAGAGCCGTTGCCTGTGGAGGAAGAGAAAGAGAGTGGGCACCTCGAGAACGAACTGTGTGAACCAGTACTTACCGTGAGCTGTATTCAGCGAAGAGGAGGAAGAAGGAGGGCGCTACGGATACCTAAGACTCAGGCCGGGGCCCGAGCCCCACGCCCCGGATCCCCGTGGCCCCCTTGCTCCCTGACCTCTTCCCGGCCATAGCCCATCTGGAGGGCCGAGTCAGAGTTTAGTTTTAATTGCCCTTTCCCTATTCCCTAAGCTATTTTTAAATATTTAAATAAAGATTGTTTTATCACTTACTTGTTCTCGTGTTGTTTGGCCATTGGGTCGGGTTTGGGGACCTCCTCGAGGTGGAAGTTGAGAAGGGGTGTGGCTTAGTTAAAGCATAGCCAGCCCCTGGGTGTGACAGATTTGGCGTAGTCGGCAGGGTTTCCACCTCGAGTTGAGTAACCAAGGTCGTCCAATGACCGACAACGCGGGGCTTTCAGCCCAACCCCGTGCCATGCCCGTTTTTATGGGGAGCCCCTGGATTCAAAAATATGGGGGGACAGAATCCGAGGTACGATTGTCTGAATGGAAGGCTCAACTAGAGTACTTGGCCGACCTACAGGGCCTTAGTGCAGCCCAGCGGCTTCAGTTTGTGTTAAACTCCCTGGATGGAGAAGCGCGGCGAGAGGTGCATGCCGCCCCCGAAGCCGTTAGAGCCAACGCCCAAACCGTGTTCCAGTTCCTCACTGAACAGTATGGTGACCACACCCCCGTAGCTGCCCTTCGCTCCCAGTTCTTCAATTGTAAGCAGGGCCCCCGCCAACCGATTAGAGCTTTCGCCCTGAGGTTGCGAGAGCAATTCGCCCGACTACAGACCCGTCGGGACCACGGGTTGGGAGATGGAGAGACTCTATTGCGGGACCAGTTTCTTCTGGGGTTGAAGGAGGGTCCGGTGAGACAGAGCCTACGTATCCAGTTTCGAAGGGACCCGGGTCTTACGTTTGAAGATCTGAAGAAAGAGGCACTGGCCCTGGAAGGTGATGAGACTGAGGTGAGTGGTTCCCCAGTGTGTGCGGTTGTCAGTGAAGTAGCACCAGCACAACCCGGAGGCCCTGACTGGAAGCAAGCACTGAAGGCTGAACTTTTGAAAGATGTCCGCGATCAGATGTCTGAACTGTCTAAAGCCCTCGTAGGAGAATTGCGCCAAGGACGGGCGCGGGAGGAACCACGGCCGGCGCCCCGAGACCGAGTGTACTCAGAGGGAGGCCGAGAGCCGTTCAGGCGCCCGAACCACTTTAACCGGCCCCGTTTCGAATGGGACGAGCAAGGGCGACCCATCTGCAACCGCTGTGGCAAACCAGGTCACTATAGCCGTCAGTGTGGGCCCCGCAGGGCGTCAGAAGGGGGTTTTTAGGTCGGCCGGCCACTGTGGGTCGTGTGGCCGGGACCCCTCGAGAAGACCCTGGAAGAGGATATGGCTCTAGGAGCCAGATGATTGGGCGTAGCCCCGTGGCGAAGGTGAGAGTGTGCGGCAAGGAGATTCAATGCCTGGTAGACACAGGCTCCCAAGTGACGTTGTTTGCTGAGAGTTTATCCGAAGAAGTGTTTGGGAAACAAGGGGCACCAGGGGCGGAGGCCCCCTGGCTTACTCTGAAGGGCGCAAACGGCCTCGACATCCCATATATTGGCTACCGATTGACGGACCTAGAGGTTCACGGAGTGATGGTCCCCCAGAAAGGTGTGATTATCGTGCAAGACCATTGTCTGGGTGCACATCGAGCCCTGTTGGGCATGAATGTCCTCGCTGATTGCTGGGAAGAGCTATTTCGGGCTAGGCCCGTATCGAAGATACCACCTGCAGAGAGGCCCAAGTGGGAGTGTGTGGTAGCTGACTGTCGAAGGGTGCAAATGAGCCAAGTCCGCAGGGAACAGGAAGAGGTAGGAAGAGTGATGTGTCGTTTTGCTTTGTCTGTCCCCGCAAAAAGTGAGGCTGTTGTGTGGGCGCGAGTACCGCCCCGAAGAGCGGGCCCAGAAGAGTGGGTGCTGGTGGAGCCCCATGTGGATTGTCCACAAGTGGAAGTGGCACGAGGACTATCGACGGTCCGGCGGGGGAGAGTCCCCGTGAGGATACGGAATGTACATCCATACGCGGTGCAACTACATCGGCACCAACGATTAGCCCGTCTGACAACGGTTACATCCCACCAAGTAAGGGAAGAGAGGGATATTAGTTTTCGTCAGGTGTGCCCCACTGTCATCGAGGTGGCCCTGACACAAGTAGACACCCCATGGGGTGGTATGGAGAGGAGTGTGCCGAGCCACCTGGCGGGTGAGTCGTTACAAGGGGAGGATTTAGAGCAGGCACAGACACAGAAGTTACAGGCCCTCCTTCGGAGATGGCAGCATGTGTTCGCCACCCACGATGAAGACTACGGATGCACCCAGGTGGTACAACATCATATACCTACCGGGGATGCAGGGCCCAGCCGGGAGAGGTATCGCCCAATTCCGCCCACTTTGTATACCGAGGTACGTACACTCCTGCAAGGCATGCTGAAGCAAGGAGTTGTTAGGGAAAGCAGCAGCCCGTGGGCGGCCCCCATAGTGCTGGTGCAAAAGAAGACGGGGGCTTGGAGATTCTGCGTGGACTACCGTAAGCTGAACCTCGTGACTAAGAAAGACGCTTTCCCTTTGCCACGGATCGAAGATTCGCTTGCCAGCCTCACGCAGTCGGCATGGTACTCTACCCTAGATTTGGCCAGTGGCTACTGGCAGGTGCAGGTGGCCGAAACAGACCGGGAGAAGACTGCCTTTACAACCCCGTTTGGACTATTTGAATGGGACCGGATGCCTTTCGGGCTCTGTAACGCTCCGGCCACCTTCCAGCGGCTGATGCAGCGGTGCTTGGGAGGTCAGTTAATGGAGTCAGTATTAGTTTACCTGGATGATGTGATTGTCTACTCCCCAGATTTTGATTCACACCTGAGGCACCTCGAGGAAGTCTTTCGGGCCATGGAGAAGTACGGATTGAAACTACAGCCCAATAAGTGTCACTTACTACGGAGAGAAGTCAACTTTCTGGGCCACGTGGTCAGTGCGGCTGGAGTGTCCGTAGATCCTGGAAAGGTATCGGCCGTGAAGGACTGGAAGGCCCCGAGGACAGTGAGGCAAGTGCGATCCTTTTTAGGATTTGTGGGATACTATAGGCGTTTCATAAAGGACTTTTCAAAAATTGCTAAACCCCTTAATCAGTTGCTGGTTGGCACAGGTCGTAACCGGGGCCGGGGGTCGCCCAACGTAGACTGGGATGCAAATTGTGAGTCGGCGTTCCAGACATTGAAGCAGGAGCTGCTACAGGCCCCTATCTTGGCATACGCAGATTTCACAAAACCATTCCTTTTGTATACAGATGCCAGCAATCTCGGGCTGGGAGCGGTGTTGGCTCAACGGCAGGACGGAGTTGAGAGGGTCATCGCGTACGCCAGCCGGAGCCTCCACCCAGCCGAGAGGAACGATGCGAACTATAGTTCTTTCAAATTGGAGCTGCTGGCGTTGAAGTGGGCCCTAAGTGAGAAATTTAAAGACTACCTCTGGGGTGCCAAGGTGACGATCATTACAGACAATAACCCATTAGTACACTTACAGACGGCGAAGCTGGGAGCCGTGGAGCAGCGGTGGGTGGCCCAACTGGCCAACGTTGACTATCAACTACAGTACCGACCAGGGCGTGAACACATGAACGCGGACGTCCTCTCAAGGCTGCCCGAAGCGGAAAGCCCCGGAGGGGCCAGCCCGGAGGAGGGCTATATGGTAGGAGCAGTAGAGGCACCAGGCAGCAGACAAGAGGCCGTGCCTGAGAACTGGGGATGGGATCCCCGTCGGTGGAGGGAGAGACAGGCCAGGGATCAAGATGTGCGGCTGGTAAGAGAATGGCTGGAACAGGGCCGACGGCTGACGCCAGCGGAGAGGTTAGCCCAGACGGATACTGGGAGGAGGCTGCTGGGGCAATGGGACAGGCTGGAGCTGAGAGATGGCGTTTTGTGCAGAAGGGTCAGTGACCCGAAGTTGGGCGAAGAAGTACGCCAGATCGTGGTACCCGCAGATGAGGTAACGGCTTTAGTTTCGGCGTACCACAACCAGTTGGGGCATCAGGGACAGGAGAGGACCGTGTCCCTGCTTAGGAGATTCTTCTTTTGGCCCGGGCTAGAGGCATCGGTGCACGCCCTAATTCAAGCTTGCCCGAGATGCATATTGTTTAAGTCCAGACGGGAGGTCCGAGCGCCAATGGTACCCATCCATGCGAAGGCCCCCCTTCATATCATGGCTATGGACTTCTTGACACTGGGCCGACCACGAGATCGCTACCAGAACATCTTGGTAATAACGGATTTGTTCACAAAGTACGCTTGGGCTATCCCCACCCTCGACCAGACTGCAACCACCACCGCTACAGTTTTATGGCGGGCCGTCTTCCAGACGTTCGGATGCCCGGAGTTTCTGCACTCCGATCAAGGAGCCAACTTTGAGTCCAGGGTAATTAGAGAACTATGCCAGTTGTACGGTTGCACGAAAACTCACACCACTTCGTATCATCCTCAGGGGAACGGCGGCTGTGAGAGATTCAATCAGACCCTATTGGGGCTGCTGGGGACCTTGGACCAACAACGGCAGGACGATTGGGTGAGTGCCTTGCCAAACCTCCTACAGGCCTATAACAACAGTATACATAGTACTACGGGTTACGCTCCCACTTACCTGATGTTTGGCAGACACATACGAATGCCTACTGACCTGGTCCTAGGAGTGATAGCCGACCAAGAGGAAGCAAGTGTAACGGAGTGGGTGGGGCGCCATCACCAGCGCTTGCATTTCGCCTACGAGCAGGTGTCGAAAAGGATACAGACGGCAGGAGAGAAAAGTAAGCGGTTGTATGATCGGACTGCTAGAGAAGCCCCTCTACTGCCAGGAGAGAGGGTGTTGGTGAGAGATAATCGGCGGCAGGGGAAGGGGAAACTGAGTGACCGTTGGGAGGCCACCCCTTATGTAGTCTGCCGGCAGCAGAGGCCGGGGCAGCCGGTCTATACCATCCGGCCAGAAGGGAAGTCAGGCCCCGACCGTGTGGTGCACCGGAACATGATTCGCCCATGCCCTAACTACCCTGAAGCCGTGGAAGAAGTCCCCACGGAACCTGTACCAGCGGCCCCCTGGATTGAAGGTTGGGCTGTGGTACCAGGGAGACCCGTGGTGGCACCACCCCCGATCGCCCCGAGAGAACCAGAAGCAGCCCCTGAACAAGCTGAGCCCGATTCACCAGTGAGACGATCCCAGCGAGAGAACCGAGGCCGACCCCCTGCCCGCTATGGGGAGTGGACAGCCCGAGGACGTTCTAGGGACTAGAACGGATTGGCGGGGGAGGATGTCACAAGGTGACGATCTTTAGGGGCGGAACCCAAATTCGGGAAGTTTGGTTCCGCCCGGAAGTGTTTCCGCCCGGACCGGAAAAACAGAACACCGGAACTTCCGGTAGCGCCGTAAGAAGGAAAATCAGGGAATTCGATGCACCTGTGCCTAGTTAGGGACAGCGGTTGGTGATTGGAGGATACGCTGGACAAGGCAGTACTTAAGGCCAAGTTATTTCACAGTCTGGAAAGCTCTCTTTGGTGTGTGTGAAGCACTGGGTTGTGCCCGTCTTGGTACGCTGCTGGTAGCTGTCTAACTCTCTCTCTCCCTCAGGCTGGAATTGTATGATTGTGAAGACATCGCGAACCTTAAAGGTTGAGAAGTGAACAGATTATACGGCGAACTGAGACGACGTGAAAAAGGGGATTGGAAGTGGCATTGATGTGAGTACTAAGAGCCAGTCGAAAGTGCCCTGTATATTGACCTGGCGTTGTGTAGATCTCTCCAGGAGGAGGAGGGTGGCCCTACCCCTAATATAGTGTGGTGGGAGAGCCGAAGGAATACTTATTGAAGTAGTCGCAACGACGACATCACTAGCTAGGCCGCATATTCCATCGCCAGATCCGAACCAAGCGAAGTGAAGGAAGACGGGTGTCCTTTCCGTACACTGAGTGTGGTGGGTGAGTCTTCGTGCTGTGAAAACCTATAATTTTGACGTGGTGTTGTATATTGCTGTGGGCTGTTGTGTATTGCCGTGTGTCCTGTCAGATAAACCCCCGCCTTCACGCACTTCGGCGTGGGAGGACAAGGAGATTGCTGGCCCTAGCCTAGTTCAGTACAGTATATGTTGTGAGCGTGCTTCAGATCTCCGGAGATAGCACGGTACGCTGTGTCCAGCCCAGAGGTGAAAGCCATCCAAAGCAGAGTAACTGTGTTTTGTGTCCAAGTTGATACCTGTGGAGAGGAAAGGAAAGAGAGTGAGTAACACAAGGAGAAACAGAGGAAACCTGTACTTACTGTACGCTGTGTTCAGCCCAGAGGTGAGAGCCATTCAAAGCAAACTAACGGTGCTATTGTGCCCAAGTTGATATCTGTGGAGAGAAAAGGAGAGAGAGGTGAATAACACGAGGAGGAATAGAGCGAACCCTGTACTTACAGTACGCTGTGTCCAGCCCAGAGGTGAGAGCCATTCAAAGCAAACTAACTGTGCTATTGTGCCCAAGTTGATACCTGTGGAGAGAAGAGGAGAGAGAGAGTGAATAACACGAGGAGGAATAGAGCGAACCCTGTACTCACAGTACGCTGTGTCCAGCCCAGAGGTGAGAGCCATTCAAAGCAAACTAACTGTGCTATTGTGCCCAAGTTGATACCTGTGGAGAGAAAAGGAGAGAGAGAGTGAATAACACGAGGAGGAATAGAGCGAACCCTGTACTTACAGTACGCTGTGTCCAGCCCAGAGGTGAGAGCCATTCAAAGCAAACTAACTGTGCTATTGTGCCCAAGTTGATACCTGTGGAGAGAAAAGGGGAGAGAGAGTGAATAACACGAGGAGGAATAGAACGAACCCTGTACTTACAGTACGCTGTGTCCAGCCCAGAGGTGAGAGCCATTCGAAGCAAACTAACTGTGCTATTGTGCCCAAGTTGATACCTGTGGAGAGAAAAGGAGAGAGAGTGGGTAACACGAGGAGAGACTGAGGAAACCTGTACTTACGCCGCTGCCTGTGGAGAAAGAGAAAGCGAGTGAGCACCCAAGGAACGAACTGTGTGAACCAGTACTTACTGTGAGCTGTAATCAGCGAGGAGGTGAGAGCAAAACCAAGCTGAACTAACTGTGCCTGTGTGTCCCAGCCGCTGCCTGTGGAGAAAGAGAAAGCGAGTGAGCACCCAAGGAACGAACTGTGTGAACCAGTACTTACTGTGAGCTGTAATCAGCGAAGAGGTGAGAGCAAAACCAAGCTGAACTAACTGTGCCTGTGTGTCCCAGCCGTTGCCTGTGGAGAAAGAGAAAGAGCGTGAGCACCCAAGGAACGAACTGGGTGAATCAGTACTTACTGTGAGCTGTAATCAGCGAAGAGCCGTTGCCTGTGGAGGAAGAGAAAGAGAGTGGGCACCTCGAGAACGAACTGTGTGAACCAGTACTTACCGTGAGCTGTATTCAGCGAAGAGGAGGAAGAAGGAGGGCGCTACGGATACCTAAGACTCAGGCCGGGGCCCGAGCCCCACGCCCCGGATCCCCGTGGCCCCCTTGCTCCCTGACCTCTTCCCGGCCATAGCCCATCTGGAGGGCCGAGTCAGAGTTTAGTTTTAATTGCCCTTTCCCTATTCCCTAAGCTATTTTTAAATATTTAAATAAAGATTGTTTTATCACTTACTTGTTCTCGTGTTGTTTGGCCATTGGGTCGGGTTTGGGGACCTCCTCGAGGTGGAAGTTGAGAAGGGGTGTGGCTTAGTTAAAGCATAGCCAGCCCCTGGGTGTGACAGATTAATGGACGTGACTAAGTTTACTTTTCATTTACATATCATAAGTGCAAAAAGCACATTTGCGCATGCATTAAATCTAAGGTCAATACATATTTAACTACTAAAGTAGGTCTGAATGACTCCGGAGACGTTCTGTGTAGTATTATTTACGCAGAATGCAACTTAGTGTCTCTAATACCATTGCACTTATATATCAAAGTAATTACGTGAAACTGTTGGTTTTATGTCATAATGTCCCTGTGTTTTACAGATTGCTTATTTCCAGGTTTAAGATAAATAATTATGGAAAGTCAGTTTAACGTTGAACGCTCAGAGAACTTGAAATCCTGAAAGCAGCAGGCCTACATTTCCCAACTGTCTCATTAATATTTGCCACATTACTGTTTGAGATTAGAGCCTTTACTATACAGGCCTTTACTTCTGTACACACTTTTACAGATACGTATTAAAGCAGCTTCTGATGGGACTCTCAGCCTGTGCAATTCTCCGCATCTCTCATTTCAGCCCAGATTTAATGCTCTTCTTCAGGGGAGGGGATGGAAAATAACTGTCATTAAAATATGTCATGGCAGCTGTTTACCTGCAGTGAACCTTGATTGAAGCAGGTCTGACTTTACACTGATGCCCCTCTAATCTGTATGACTGGCATGTTAATTTCCCCGACGCTGCCATTCAAAAACACAAACATGAAATGTTGGTTTTAGGTCTGGGAGCCCAGCTAGAGTGAATTTCAAGTACTTAGTCAAATATTTCATTAAAATGTAAATTTTACATTGGTCCAACGCCTAGCTGTGCACAAGGCATGACTTAAGAAGTTATGAAGTTATAACACCAATCGTGTTTTTTTTTTTCTTCTGCATTTCGAATGCCAATTAAATTGCACTATAAATGTCCTTACCTTGTTTTATCTCTCCTAACCGCGTGCCAAAAAAATGCATCAAATGCAACAGGAGGCAAACGGCTCAGCATTGACCAGTATTGGGAAAGAAGAGAGACAGAAGCCAATTAAACATCAAGCTTCGTTCAGACTGTTAGCTAATCAATTCTCTTATCGCCACAAAGTGCAAATGCACTGATGAAAAGGCAAGCACTGAAAAACTGTAAATGACAGAATGTCCCTAAATGCAAATGCATGATCTGGACAGTTTGTCAGCGTGCTTTTTTTAGAGCTTTGCTCTGGTGATCTGTGTAGCATCAATGCATGCATAAAGTACTCAGTGTGACTCCATAGACCTCAAATCATTCTCGATATATTAGTCAAGTATTGGGTATTTCAGACACAAAATTGGAGATATAAGAGTGTATCGACAGGAATGATGTGTTCGCAATACATCTTGAGCATTAATATTCCTATATCCGAGGGGTGGGCATAACTGGAAATGGCAAACTGATTTAATCTGTCACTTCCTGACTCGCGAGCGCTCGTTTTTGTGTTTTCCTGCTGGGAACAAACGCTCAAAGCCGGTGGTTTGCGAATTCTGGCACGTCACGTTCCGTCTACCTTCCACTTTATTTCGATGGCGCAGGCAACACTCGCCTCCTGTTTCTTTATCTACTTCCCTCTGTTTTTTCTTTCATTTTTAACATTCAGGGGGAAGATAAAATGGTTGCAGGTGGTGATGAAAATAAAAGCCATCCATCATTATTTATTAGGCATGAAAAAGATACACAATAATGTAATTTAATCTCTCAGCAGACAATTATTTCCACATATTGATAATGCAAAGCGAAAAGTGCCATGAATCCTAATATGATGTTTGCTTTTATTGGTGTATAATACAAGCAGAACAAATAATGTAATTGTATCAGGAAGAGAATGTAATTATTTGCACATGCTAACATTATAATAGCAATCTGCCTCAGACAATGGTATCATATTATTTTGCTGTGCTTAACTAGTTACAATTTGCATTTACTTATTATGTCTCAGTGGCAATAAAGCCACCCCCTCTTGTGCTTGAAGTAGACCGCTGTTATTATTTGAACCCCCGTCTCCAACTTTTGATTGTTTGCAACTTGCTGAGATTTGGGATCATGAAAGTTTGAGTTTACACCCAGGAGGAGTGTCGAGTTTGATAATATCATCTTGCATTGGGCTAATTCTTTTCAGCTAGTCCAATGCAATAGAGCAGTTGATCAAAAGTTGATCAAAGTTAAAGCATCAGAAACTCACTTTGATCATTTCATAAGACTTGGGCAACTATACTACACATAGCCTACACTACTACAACTAGTAAAAACGATTTCCCTTTTATACATATCGGACGTCTCAACTCACCGATTTTTCTTCTCAAGGAGAAAGCAAGCCTCGCGAAGGCAAAGGCCATCTCATCATAATTCATCGTGACCTAACGTGAAACAAGAATCCTCCCGAAGAGCAGCCTTTAAACAGATTTTCTCGATTATTTGTAATGATTAACCATTAAACATACATTAAAAAAGCATCTTGATGCACGGACTGTCAGGGCACATCAGGCATGCGTCCTTCTCGCCTGTATCTTTAATAAAATGGTGTTCATGCCATATTGAACTAATGACCAGGAGAGTCAATGTAAAATTAGATCAAGCATCCACATTTGTGTCTCCCTGACATTATGAAAATGTTTTATTGATGACTCATTACAGGCCGTCCGGCATGAGGTGAGGGCTTTTTTCCCCTCTCCTCGATCCATCCTAATAGAAGATGCAAAGCCTAATAATGATAATGCCTCCTGAATAATTAATCCCCCCAAAACCCAATCCATCTCGACATGGGACATGTACATATTTTAGCGCCTCATTTGCATATTTAGAACAAACAGCAGCACAAACCCATTAAAGGGCCAGCGCTCACCTCTTGTGTTTGATGCATAATAATGAAGGGCTTTTGAGTGATTGGCTTTTAAGAATTAAAACGAGAGCGGCCGGATGCCGAAAAAACTTGCCGCCTGCTCCCATACTGCGTGCTGCATGCATCCTCCACCGGAGGCTAGAGCAGTGTTCTGAAGTCATTAGTGATTTGTAAATGATATTTGCTCCCTTGTGACATATCATTTGAAATGCTATTTCTAATAATAACTGATATTAAAAACAACCGTCGCACATTCCACAAATACGAACATCTTGAGGGGGGCGAGCACTTCTTAATGTCAATATGAATTGCGATTCAAAAGCGCATCTAACAAATATTAAAGACTCCCTGAGGTTTCTTCTGAACATTTAACCGTCTTTCGCCACAAAGGCGAGAATTATACCGGGGAGATTACACTTCCAAATTGGCCGAGGATAAACTCGACTTGGAATGGAAATGGAAGAGCAAATTCATTCTGATATTTTGCTCTGTGCTTTCATCCATCAAGCTAAAATAATGGCATTGTGGCTGATTCCGGTTGCTGTAGCACAACGAATCAGAGGTGTGGTGATAAAGCAGCCGCGCTCCCTTTGGCATTGTGCACGGCATTGTCGCCGCCTCAAAACCACTCATTTGAACTGTCACCTCCTTTCTTAATGACTCCTTACAAATCCCACAGCTTCCTGCTGTGCGTTTCCTGTCGACTTCATCACGGGGGTGAAAAGAGAAGGGAAGAGAAAGCGAGAGTGATACAGTAGTTGGCCCAACACCCTACGCCAGCTCAACCGGAAGCCACACCAGCGCCGTGGTCCTGTTACAACGTGATGGGCCGCCACGCCAGGTAATGCTGCCAATCGGCACCAGACGAAGCCCGCAGACCTTCTCTGGATACGCCACTGGTCTTGGAAATTAAAGTCGGCTTTAGTAATCCACAGAAATGGCCCCCTCAGACTGCTCTTGCTTGCAGTTTAGTTTCACCCCGGCTGGCGATAAACCATGACAGAAATACAGAGCGCTATCTGCAAGTGGAGAAGCCTGATAGGTTCTGCCAGCTTATCACACAACAGGCAGCTAACCTTCCTTCCCCTGTGTCTGGCCCCTGAACAGAATTGAGGAGTCAATTTACAAAAGCAGTCATGTTTGGTTGTAAATAAGACTGCGTATTCACCCTTCAAAAAAAGGAAGAAAAATGTAAGTGCATGAAGCAGAAAAGTTCCGATTGAACCCCAATTCCACCCTGAAGTCGCAACCCGGTGTAATACAACAGCGTTAGCGGGAATGCATGTAAATCCAGGCCGAGGAAGGGGCTGCAGATTGACACGGATCTAGCCGAGCGCGTTTCGTCTGTACCAGGGTGGGATTAACAAGCTTAAAGAGGGCTTAAACACCATCCTCCAAGTTTACCTGTTATACGGCATAACTTCATCAAAGAACGGGTGCGACGCTGCCTTTTAAAACCTTTTTATGTTTGTTCACAGTTGTCAGTCTCGGGAATGAACTCATTTGCGGGGTTAACGCTGGTAATCGCTTCAAAACCAAACCTCAAAGTTCAGGGCGTAAGTATTATTGATGTGAAATGGACTAATATGCGGGACTTTGCGAGTCATATTTTGCCTAAGAAGATCACGGGTTCAGTTACTTCTGCACATCAGGTAAACATCAAAAGTCAGATTTCAGACTGTTGCGTGTCAGAAAGTCTCAACCTCACAAAGTTTTTGAAATTGAATGCTTATTTTCTTCACCTACAACAGCCTGGTTTATATTCTGGTTGGTACCAATAAGCTAATGATTTTTTATTTGTAATGGCATATAACCAATAATGGCTGATGTTATAAATGTATATAATTGTGTTAAATAAACTATTGAAAAATATAATAAAATAAAATATAATTTAATGTGCTGAAAGTGAATGTATCACAATAATATAAAAGTACTATTTAGAAAAAGATCCAAAAATCATACGGTATAGTAAAATTAAGTAAATGTTGTATAAAAAAAGAAGAAAAAAAAGAAAGAAAATAAGTGTTCATAATAGAAACAAATATCAAATATAAGTCAATATATATTTATATATCGATAACAAAATTGTTTAATGATGGCAAAAGTCATTTAATTAAAAAAAGTGGAAAAAACATTCAATCTCAGATGTCTTTGTACATCATCTAAAGCTTTAAAAACATAGAAACAGGTACTTAGTATTAATCAACATTAGAAAAAGAAATCTAAAAATATTTTGTATTTAAAGTTGAAGAAATACATCATTAATATTAGTTGTCTTTGAACAGGAAATAATTCTTGCCAAATACTTTGTTTCATGCATGTTAGAAAAGTGCAAGTGTGTTCTTTTTTGGCCAGGATGTGGCTCTGGGCACAGGGGCTTTGAGCACTAGCTCCAAGGCTCTGCAACTCTAAATTTCAGACCCTACAGGCACCATAAAAGAAAGACAACCACAGTTAGCTGAGGTGAAAAAAAAAAAAAAACCTGCAGAGCCAAGCATTTTCAGTCTCTGTTTTGACTGTAAACAAAAATAACCACCAAATAAAATGGTGCCAACTCAAACAAAATGATTTGGAGTTTGTTTTCTCCTAGGAGGTTTAAGAGATTTCTGGGCGCTATTTCAACGTGGGCTCGCCTAGCATTTTAGTATCTCTCAGGAACCAAGTGCCATTTTAAAAAGCACTGTATTTTGTTTTGTTTGGGTTTTGTATTTTCCTCCTAAACAATGATAACATTTTTCTGAACCGGAGTCGCTGCCAATGAAATTAATGGGAAGGTTGTCAAGTGCATACAGGAAGTGAGCTTTTTAAATAAACACATTGTTTCAAAACTAATCCACACCCTTATTGTTTACTGTTGGAGAGCACAGTCTGGGTGTGTTGTACAGACAGCTTGACACTGGCCTCCCCAATTAATCCTCCCTGACAAGGCCATTCTGATTTAGAGGGAGAAAAAAAAGAGAAAGCGGGAACAGGGTGGGGGAGTCAATAGGCAAGTTTTCTCCTCAGATAGAGTCGGGATCAATGGAACACCTTAATGACTCTGTCATCGGTAGGACACACTCAGAGGAGCTTCAGAAGGTCTTATTTACAGTAACTCTGGAGAAATGTACGCAAGACAATGGCCTTTAAAATAGGTTATTAAAAATGTATTAAGTTTATATAAATATATATATATATATATACACATTAAAATGTGTATAAAGTTCAAAGTAAACCATTAAAGTATCTAATATTAAAGTTATTAAAATGTAAGCAAAAAAAAATGTATTTAGAAAATGATACTTGGTGGCGACGTGATGGTTTGCAATTATAGAGATATTTCTACCAATTTAATGCATAAAAATAGTATTTTTGGTATAAATCAAAATAATATAAATAAATAATTGGAATATATAAAGTTTATTAACTAAGTTCTAGGCTATAAAACTACTGATCATTTAAAATCATAATAAAAATAATAATAATAATAATAAAGTTCCTAACATTTCCAAGTTAAATACAGTGCAAAAAGTGGTAACTTGTGATTAAAGAGCTATATCTACACAATTGTTCGCACTAAAATAGTTTTCTTAACCAGTTCATTTAGCTACCATTCAGTAATTAAGAATAATTCATGCCAAATGCAATTTTGACATGTAAAAGCATGTCAGATAAAAACTAAATTAATTTATTATCAGTTATGTAAGTCTAAGTCTAATCAACACAATATATCTTCAAGTTATTTTATACATAAGTAATCTGTATAAAAAAATAATAAATGAGAATGTTCAACCATCAGTAAACCAACTGAAGAATCAATCATAATATGCAGTACTTTTTCTAAGTGTATTTGTCCGTTAGGTCATACACATATATCAGCAACACTATGACACAGATCAAGTAGGCTGCAGGCAAGTTTATTAAATAGTGTGGCCAAATTGCTCATCCTTTCAGCTGTCATTAAGGTCTGTTAAACTCATTTCATCATGTTTAATTTCATCCTCCAAGATCAGCGCAGAAAAAAGGCGCTAGAGTAAAATGAGAAAAGGCTCCGTGTGAGTTAGCGCGTGCTATCGTTTCTCGCCGTCTGCTGTAGGAGACTACAGTCACTTCGGAAAGCTTTGTTTCCACGCGCTCCAGAGTTGGCCACTCTAAAACAAGCTCGAAACTCATGAAACCTGACCTCCAGCACATGAATCACAATGACCTCATCCTCCACTTCTCCAGCTTATTGCCTTTTAATGACTCCTGATTCATATTACCTTGGTATCATGGTCGACGTCTTTTCCTTCACCCTCATTCGTTTATTTGTTATTCTGATTTGGGCCAGCTACGCTTAGCTTGAAGTCTTGTCTGGTCCCACCATATGTGCACAAATAGATGGCAACAAGAAATGAATGAAAACAAATAAAAGGAAAATATACTCATCACACGTCACCACAAACTGCTCTCCGAGGCCTTCTGTTTTCCAGCCCAGGCTCCACACGTGGCCCGAGTGAATATTCAAGAGACATTTATAGGAAATAAATTAAGAGACCAATTCAAACCATATGGCGGCGGGGGGTGGGGTGTTTGTGAAAGATCCTGCATCAAAGCTCGCTCCGCGGATCACACCATATTAGCTCTGTTTTTCCAGTCCGGCAGAATCGGGAGAGGGAACCACAGCCGTGCTGGCGATAGGAAACATATGAGTGTGGACAGCAGACGGGGAACCAGAACACAGGGTTGAGGGCAAGGCGTCCAAACACATCGGTAGAAACCATTACAGTGTGTGGGGGACATATGGTGGCACGGCATTGCCATTCATGCATTTGTACAGTATGTGTTTGTAACATATGCTTTTTGTAAGTATATTTGCAGGGTAATATAATGTGACCTTTACAGGAACCTGTCAGACTATTTGCTGTGATTACCTGATTTTTTTTTTTTAGAAAAACTGAAAAAAGTACATAACATTCTTAGACGCAAAGTTCTCTTTCCCAAAATATACTGTATATCTGTATGTGTATTTATGGTTATTTGGGGGGGGGGGGGGGGGGGGTCAATACATTTATTTGGTAAGGATGCATTACATTGAACAAAATAGAAGCCATAAAAATAAAAGGCTGTCCTTTGGAACATTCTGTTCATCAAAGAATCCAAAAATGTGTCAGAGTTTCCACAGAAATATTAAGCACCTCTGTTTTCAACACTGATAATAATAATCCCAAAATCGGCATACTAGAATGACTTTTGAAGGATCATATGACACAGTCATTTATTTGTTTTGATTGTCTTTTTTACAAATAAATGCAGCCTTGGTGAGCAAAAGATATTTCCTTCCAAAACTCTCAGTATTTCATTATTTAAAACTACATACTGGTTATTCACTTGTACAAATCGCGTATAGTAAACCCTTTTAAATAATAAAAAAAAAAATCATGTTGTTAGAGTAATATTGTAATTTTAAATAAGTCATAGTTAAAATTAATAGATTAAAAAATGTCAGACTATACAAAATAAATTCAGTAAGTTTAATTATCAAACCCGCATGTCGACCATATATTTTTTTTATTTGCAGTCATGTTGAATTAGAAAGAATATATTGTCAGCAATAATTATCAAACAAGTGAGCTCATGTAGTGCTGTTTATTTGTGATTGTTTAGTGAATTCTCCAGGGAGTTACATGTTGTTACAGGATCACCCTCAAAGTCACCGTTCATCAGACACAACAGTTGCTTCTTTCCCATTGTATGAGTGTATGTGTTAGTTCTTCAGTGTCCCATCATTGTTCTTTCTGTCAGTTGCAGGGGTCACAGTGAGGACGGCTGCTGTACTGCAGTCTATTTAGCCAAATTCTGTTTGTATACACTTGAATCTCCTTGTTTGTGTGTCCAAGATCTGTTTGCCTATTGTTTTCTTGAAGGATTTCGCTCCTACTTCATGTTTACTCCTTCAAACAAAATATCTTCCAGATTCCAGTCCGATCATATTCGCAGCCGATGTGTGGACTGACATGACTGACATGACCATCCCACAACCAATCAGAGCAGGTTGCCACTGTCAGCATATCTCACTGCAATTCAGCCGCAAATCCCGACTGCACGCACTGTTTACACTCAGCAGCCCTGTCAATCACAAGAAACGGCAGTGACATGTTAATGAAAGGTGCATATGGGCTTATAGCATTCATATTCAACACAAAGACAGGGCAGAGAGCCAAGGGGAATTAACAGTGGCTACGCTTCAGTCCAGAACCCAATAACTCACAGCCCTTAAGCAGGACTCCTCAGAACACACAAATGCAACACTTTTGAAGTTCAAAGAATTCTTAGAAGAAGGTGTAAACCCTCTAAAAAGGGGAGAACCGTTTCTAACCTGTTGATTTTGGAAGCAGTCTAGGAATAAAACCAGTAATACAAACAGACTCGCTCGTCCTCATCCATGATAAATCAACAACAAAGCACAGCTCAATCCTGTGAGGGCTATTTTAAACATAGCAAAAAAAAAAAAAATGAACCCCCTCAGACTTATCTCACAAGTTGTTGAGTCCAGAATTCTGAGTAAGTCCTTCATTAATGCTGTATATGTTAATTCATAGCAGCGGTAGCATCGGGAAGCCTGCTGAGAGCCAGTGGGCTAGTTTACCTCAGGACCTAAAGAAAATCACTTCCAGGAATAGATGGAGGGAAAGAGGTTTTCATCAAAGCTCGTGGCCTAAGGTGATAATTAACTGCTGTTTAGTTTGAAATGTGGAAGAATCTGCAGAGATGGTGACATTTATTTATTAGGGGTGCTTGCTAAGGCAAGCATCGCTATTACTATTGCTCATACTTAATGAACAAAACCCTTAACCTTATGTATGAAACTTTGCATTGAATGACATCTCAAATCGTGCAGTTTGTTCAGGAAAGAAGCGCCATATTCGTTTTCCGACTTTTGTATTGCAGAAAATAAAAGAGTTGTAAAAATCCCATATAGTTTCATTGGAGAAGGGACAGATTTACAGGAAATAGAACATCATAAAGGCGTCGGCTTGTACGCAATATAAAAAATATTTTTCAAAGTTGTAAATAAAACAAAGATTATTGGAATACAAAACAATACTATTTCAGTTTTTCAAGTAATATTTTTCATGTTTAATTCAGTGTGCTCTTTGTAATAGTATTTTTAATTTACCAGAGTAAAAACTGTTTCTACACAAAAAAATAAAATAAAAAATGCTATTACATGTCCAAATAATACATTGAATTAAAAATGACATTTTAATCTTTGTTTTATAAAAAAAATAAAAAACTATTTATGCAACACCTTTGAAACTGAATTTTACTTCAGAAAATGTATTTAAAGATCAGATCAAATTGAAAGAGAAAGGAATGTGAAAATGTCAAATGTGAAAGTTGGCAGCTTATTAAAGGAATAGTTTCCCATTTCAACAAATGTTGTCAACAAAGGTTTTGTCCGGGAAGCATAAATCTTGTAAAAAATTATACCAGGTAACAGGGAAACAAATAATAGCACATTTTCAGTCACACAAATTCTTGTATTTCTTATTCCGAAGCAATTTCTACTGTACGATCCAGATTAAACAAAGGCAAAAGACTGGTGCCAACCTTCACGATTTAAGGCTGTTCCTAAAGCCTTCAAACTTCAGCTAAAAAAGTCCTCTTGGCTTTTGCATGCAGCGTGCAGCCCATGCCAGGCAGGTATAGAGACGTGCTCTCGTTTCTTTCTCCTCTACTGAACTGCAAACTCTGTTCTCCTTCATTCTTCCTGCCTTTTCCCCTTCTCGTTCCCCGTGTGCCACCCGCACATCTGGAGCGGGCGTCCCGCTTCACCAGTCTCCAGGAGTCACCTGATTTATTGATATTTAAAATGTTCTGATGGTTTTATGTGCTTTGAATGGATTCGGGATAAAAAGGCTTAGTCAGAAACCTGCATGAAAAACATCTATGGTAGTAAAAGAGCCTTCAACACTGTATAGAATGCGTTTCAAGAACGGTTTGATATATATAATGATAATTTAATAGAAAACGATTTGAGCTGAAATATGCACACATGCTAAGACAGATAACATCGGCTTTCATCTTTCAGCCATACTGACCTATTCAAACAAAGCGAGCTTTAATGCAGTCAAAGCATTGTTTGTACAAGCAGATAGAGATAGAGAACTTTTACCCACACACTCTCCATTAAGCTTGTCGCTCTCATTAGTAATTTGTATATGTTGGCCATCAGTCTTGTCTCTAATATGTGTTTGAGATAGTGCTCCATGAAACGAATAATATCCCCTTTGTTGCCACTTCCAGATTTATCAAATCCTGCCCTGACATTTTTCTTGACTTATTATGTTTGAATAACCCTCGTTTGCAACATTTTCGTAAGCTCCTTACAGATGAGGTAATTGTGTTTTTGCTTCAGAGAATATGGGCTATGCAAAAAAAAAAGCCAGAGATGGCTTTCAGCACATGTGAAGTTCTGAAAGATATCCATAACTCCTAAAGACTCTTAATTTGAACCAGGTATTTGTGCTGGGTGGGGAGGAAAGCACTGTTTATAAATTGTCTAGCACGGTAAGTCCGTGTGACGGGGTCCAAGAAGAGAATAAATTTGTTTCTGGTTTACAACTGCGAAGGCTGATGGCAGTAGCAGACTGTAAGTAATTTTTTGGGCTAGCCGCAGACTTTCCCTCAACATGCACAAGTGTTTTTTTGTTGATAAACACTACTTCTTGTAGACCGAAAGAGTGATGTGAAAAAGTTCAAGTAGGAATTGATGAATGTGGACATTTTATGACAACCTGCCAAGCATTTAAACAGTCCACCAAAGCCAGTGACGCAAAGTAAGGTCGAACGTAGAGAAGAATTTGACGCTCTGTGCCAATAAAAATAGCCCTGCTCCATGCGTGTCTGTACATGTCAGTCACAAGCCTGAATGAAAATAAGTCCTATATTAAATATTTGACAGAAATCAAAGAACACAAAGCAACATCTGCTGTTAAAATTGTAATGAGTCCAATCACATGACATGTTTGCTTAATCTACGATTGCAAAGGTCTCATTATGGATACAGCGGCCTGTATTTGCAATCCAAAAGCTCAGCCTTGTTAGGCTCGCCACTGACTCATTACTGCAGACGACCAACTACTCTGACAGGCAAGCGTTTCCGGAGTACTGCTATCTAGTATGCACAACATTTAATGAAATACACTTTATAAACAAATCAAATGGGGGAAAAAGTGTCAACCAAATGACAAGTAACTTCGGACTGACCTTTAAAAAGATTGTTTGAAACCGAGCCAATGCTGTAGGCTCTTGAATGGGTTGTTGACAGCTCCGAAAGGCCTTGCAAATGAAAGGTCTTGTTATCTTTAGTGGTAGTAAACCTATTATGAAAAATCTGCAAGCACTGAGCCTAAAAAATAAAAAGCAGCAATTGTGGTCAATCATTTGTTTAACAAAACATGTAGGAAAATATATGCTATTAAAGCATGGGGAGAATTTTGATTTGCATTATAAATGCAAATAAGAAAGTGTTCAAATTTCTCTCAGACAAATAATAATGCAGGAAACCGATATGCGACGTGGCCAAGCCAACCCTGTGAATGTAAAACAACAGATCATTGATTTTAACTTGCTAGAATATAAGACTGCACATTAAAGGTGAGAAAACTTACCTATTATTCATCCAAAATGTAAATGTCACTAAAGCACTCTGATGTTACTAAAGAAAACATATGCTTTAAACATATTTTGCAGTATACCGAATGCATTCATATTTTATATGCCTTTAATCAATAATTTTGTGTGAAGAAAAATCTTGACATAAAGATGTTCTTAGGTTAAAAAGGAATTTCATTACTAAAATTTCACTGATGTCAATCATTATACTATATGACCTCAACATCCTGTGTCATTATTCAGTGTCAGAGGTTTGATGTACACTATATATAGAAGAAAAGTGACCTTGTCTATTAGCTCAAAAACTTCTGAAGGAAAGACATGAACATATCATTACAATTAATGAAAGACAGGAAAATAAAATCAAATAGAATTCTATTAAATTAAATATAATTTATTTTAATTCATTTTAATTAATTTCATTTCATGGGATTCAATGGTGGTTGCCTACAGGGCCAAGTAAAAAGAGCCTAGTCTAAAATATTGTCATATATATATAAATATATAGCCCTTCTTATTTCCAAAATGAATAATATGAGTAAAAGATAATCTAACAAAATATTGTAAAAAAAAATATATATATATATATATTATGACAATTTATCTGCAGTCAAATATTATTAAACAATGACTAAAAACAATGATTTACTGGCCCCTTAAAAAATAAAACAATATAAAAATAAAAGGAAATGAAAGGAAGACAATAAAATCTTTTCACGTCTTCGGTTTAACAATTTACATTCATGTACCTTGGGCAGGCCTAGTTGTTGCACGGTGTGGCCCCAAACAACGAAATAATTCTGTGTGCTGTTGTTGCATTCTTCACATCAAAAGCACTTTTAATAAGGCCATTATAAATACATCAGAAAAATCTACTCTGATATTCAGCAAACAAGTCAATCCAGGATGCCCACCATTCACTGCTCTTTTACAGGGGTATTGCGTCTCTTCATCTAAGACTGAGAGATATATAATGAAGGCCAGCGTACTAGATTTCAGGTTCCCACTGTGTTCAAAGATGCCTGTCATATCAAAAATACTTTATAATGGAAATAAAGGTAATCTTTCCATCCCTTTGAAATAGAACTCAGCCATTCTTTTCCTTTTGGGTGAAAGCAAAGAAAACAGGAGATTTAGGGCTGGAAGGAGGGGATCAAACGGAAGTACGAAGCTCGAGGAGAGGTATGGTCCTCTTACAGGTCAGAGCAATTGGCTGAAGAGGTGTTTGACATTGAAATGATTGCACGGTGTGTGCTTTTTGTGCGTGAGTGTGTTTTGATCAATGCCTGTGCTTCATCCAAGCATAGTGTTTTGTGGAAATACTGTTAACACAAGAGTCTTCTTCTACACGTTTGCTCTCAATGTCAGAAGCTCAAGCGTTGACTGCTGACAAACCCATAAGAGGGCCTTTTGATTCCAGACCTGGAGTGATGCACTTATCTCCTTTACTCAGCCAGAGCCTCTCTGAAGTCACACATCACGCCTTATATTCTCATGATTTATTAAGCACCTGTGGTGGGCTGTACATAGACCTTGCCTACGGAGATCAAGTCTGCTCTTTGTATCCCTTTCTTCCTTTTTATCCACTTTCCTAATCTGTCTTTGTGTAGCTTAGCACGTGTTTTTAACATTAGGCCATGGGGAGCATCTAGCTCCATGCAGTTTCATTACAATGCAATATTTATAGGAGAATGGTGGACGCCATGGAGCAGTGCACTCTAAAAGCATCTTCATGCAGCAAAGCCTCATGGGAAATAGACGTGTGACTTATCTGTGACTCTAAGCAACCATTTATTAAAGTAATGAATGAAGAAAGAGTGAACAAGAAAAGGAAACAAATTTCCATCATATTTTATACACTACTGGTCAAAGTTTGGAATCATTTATACATTTTATTGTTTTTGAAAAACTGTTATGTTCATGCTTTGATCACTTGATAAAAAATAATAATAATAATAATATTTTGAAATAATTTTTACACTTAATTAAATAAAACCTCTTTTCTATTTGAATATATTTTTGAATGTTTTTTTTATCAATGTAGCAATCGGTATTTGCTGTATAGTATTTTTATATAATTTTTATTTTATTTTATTTTGATCAATAGAAAAACAAGCATTTATTTGAAATAGAAATATTTTGTAAAATTATTAATATCTTTACTGTCACTTTTGATCAATGTAATGCATTCTTGCAATACAAAAAAATAATAATACATTTTAGGCAGCAAAGGGTTGCTGAAATTCAGTTTAACCAATAAATTACACCATAAAATATATTAAAATAAAAATTTCTAAATTCCTAAATTCTAATAATATTACTGCTTTTACTGTATTTTAGATCATATTGATGCAGCCTTGGTGAAAATAAGATTTTAATTTTAGAGGGAAAAAAATCATAAACTATATAGTTATTATATAACTATTATGGCTGTCAATCAAGTAAATTCAATTGAATTAATTATAAATTAATAATAATATAGATGATAAATGAAAGTAAAAATATTTGAATAATTCTATATTATAAAAGTATTATTATTCTAATATTTAAGGCAAGGCAAGTTTATTTATATAGCACATTTCGTACACAATGGTAATTCAAAGTGCTTTACATAAAAGAAAGTAAAATAATAATGAAGAAAAATAATAACAAGAATAAAACAAGCAATTTTAAAACTTTTAAAATTATTAAAATATTTACTTATTTAAAATGAATTTAAAACCGTTAGAAAATGATTTTACATAAAAAATAAAAAAACAGTGAAAATATAGTGCAATCATTTCGGACATTGCACAGTGCTCATTCAATAAATGCACAGCTAGATTTAAATGTGACTAGTGTTTTAGCACATCTGTTAGTTAGTTAAATGTATTTGAATAAGATTAATAGTTCTCATATTGACTATCAAATAAACAAATTTGAATTATTTACATAATTATCCAAATAACAAAGGAATTATATATGCTAAGAAAAGATCTAATACAAACTAAATTTTTTAGATTATAGATAATTTAGATTATTTTGGCAGAAAGTGATGTCTAATAACCATGCTTAGATAACTATTTCATGCAGTCTAAAAAATAAGGGTTAAATCCCTTTTGTGTGGCCTGCAGTGTCTCCAGGACAAACACTTAGTATGCTTTGAACTCCAAGACATCATTGGAGAGTGTGTTTAAACAGCAATTCAATTTCAACGTAGCACCCTTTAGTACATTTGAGAAAGCAAACTAATAAAGTCTTAGAGACGCATGATGTCACTGGACACTTGGTGTTACACAATATCTCAAAGGCAAATTTTAATATGTAATAATGTGTTTGTGGTGGGTTATTGTGATTCCAGGCCCCTGCGGGGGTGATATGGGTTTATTGACTTCCTGTGATGTTTTCTTCTTGGCCCTCGGTTAATTGAGCAGGTTTGCTGTGCAGGAGAGCAGGTGTGCTTGGGAGGCTTAGAATTAAAGCGAATCTGCATTCATCTGATCACAGTCTACACAACATCTGCAATGCACTGATGACGTTCATGTATTTTCCTATTGAATTGCTGAATTGCATTTTTTAAACTAAAGAAATAAAAAAATGGTTGAACTCAGATGAGTGGCTGGCTGTAGATCTGTGAAGAGGGAATCATTTTCTCTTTTATCCCCATAAAAATGCCAAAATCTGAAAAACAGGATATTCCAACAGAATAGTGCCAACGAACATCGAAAGATGTTCGAAACATGACTCATATATTATAAAAACCCATCCAGGCCAAAAGAGCAAGGAAGAACAAAGGGTCCAGTACAGGTTACCTTATTGGTTGTTTACAAAAATAAAACAGGTCCAGCGTGGTGAGAGTATTGATTTTCCTGCCAAAACATAATCTTGTTTTGCCATTGTAATTCTGATGTTGACATCAGAACACGCTGCTTTCCACCCAAATGCTGCCAAGTAATGGTGTTTACCCCCGATTGGCTGATAGTCACCATGACAATTTACACCACAATTAGAAAAGCATAATCCCACCTTCAAACATGTGCGCAGTTAATCACCTCAGCAGAGAGGAAGAGCAAGAAAAAGAGAAAAAGTTTACGGCCACAGTTCAAAACTACGTTTTTTTTTTTTTTACAGTAACATAAAATTATCCAATGCAGCTGTCAGAACTAGCCCACGTGACCCTAAATTACATGCCTGATATGGAGCTAAATATTTGAGAACTGCTGTAAGGGAAAAGATCAAATCTTGCCATAACTCTCAACAGAGAGATAAATATGATTCTGCCTATCTTCGTTTATCAATCTGTGTAATTTTTTAGCCATTCTTTCTGCAAGCTATGCCAGTAATTGACGACATCTTTATGAGAGAGTTATGTAATCATGAATTCATTAAGAATGATTCATTAAGAAGAAAAAAAATAATGATTTAGGAGTCAAACACCACTACTGTAATGTTTAACAGTTTTGTTTGGAACTATTTTCATTTGCAGAATAAAAACAGACAAAGGGCTTTTCACACAAGGTCAATATAAGTATAACGATAACAAAAAACTTTGTAATTATGAATTATTAAAAATTAGAAAGACATTTCAGAATCCACCTGATATGTGGATGCTAATATAGTTACATTACAATTATAGTTTTCTTTATAGTTATCATTCTTGGTGTGAACTGGCCTTTAACTAAGTTATTCAGTATATACATTGTTTATTCAATTATTATATAAAAGCAATATCACACTTGCAAATGTGCATTTTCATGTTTGGCTTACATATAATATCAGGTAAAAAAAAAAAAAAAAGATTAATTAATAAATTAATACGCTGTCAAATAAGAACATACCATTCTGCAGATAATAATTTGTTCCAAAGTAGAACAACAATATAGCCGGTACAAAAGCCAATTATGTAATTTCTGTAAACACTTCCTTATGCTTAAATTTTTCACACAGTATAAATTAAACATGAAATGATACAGCTGTCTTTATATTTTTGGAAATGCTCCCTCCAAAGGAGCATCATATTTGCAGTATTTGAGATCAAACAGTTTAAAAACCTCTGCTCCACACCTATATTTTAAGCGGACTTGGTATAAAGATTGCTTCTCTGCACACAAATTTGTAAAACCACCTTCAGACTAACCAAACGAACCAAACTCAGCAGACAAACAGACTTGGGTGAGCACCAAAAACCCCAGTGTGAAAGCACCATTAGACATGTTTCGGATGAGAGGTCTTGCAGAGTAAATAAATAATTGGTGACTCTGCCAAAGAAGCATTCCATAAACTGCTGTCAGTTTCTCTGACAGCGTGCTAGCTTGATCACTCAAACACATTTCTAGCCTTAGCACAGGCTTTCCTCATGACAAAACAACAGGAAAGGAAAAAGAAAAGCCGAGCCCCCATTCCCCAAAAGCCCACCACAGATGCCATTTACTCTCCCCCTCTGCCCGTGTTAACAGAAAAACTTCATTTGGCATGTATTGTTAAAATTTTTATTAATGGCAATTTGTGTCACTCTGACAGGCCTCTTCTGGAGAAAACATCCAGGCCTTGTACAAATCTATCACTCAAGTTGTCAGAAAAATTTGTTCTCATGCAATATGGATAGGTTGTGTGCTGGCCGAGATCGAGCGAGAGAAAGCAAGAGAAAGACGGGATCTGTGTTCAGAGACTTCTCCATAAAAGAGGTCATGCTGCTCGTATCGGGAAACCTCAATCACAAACAAATGTTTTATTTAGAGTACTTAAGTGTTGTTTACTTGCCGCTTGCTCTCTCTTTATCTCCCTTGCTTTCTTTCGATCTCTACGCATCCGTCTCTCATCCCATGGTGCCTTTCAGTTTGTTTTTAACTACCGGAGACATATAAAATGATGATAAACTCATGTTGACAAAGCCCTCATCTATATCCTTGAGGAGAGGAGGGATAAAAGCCACCTAAAGTCAATCCTCACACTCAAATAAAGCAACTATCCTGATATTTCTATTAAATATCCTTTAGTATATAGCTTAATCCATTACACTGAAATGCTTTATTACTTCACTTTAAGATTAGTATTCCTGAAGGGATTCTGGATAATATTAACCAAATATTTTTTTATATATATCATTTGGAAGGACCTGACTGTTAACCAAAGTATGACATTTCAAACTAATAGCATTTTAATAGAATATTTTATTGAGCATATAGACAAAAAAAAAAAACATTTTTTTTTTTTTTTTTTCGTTTGATTTTGTGTTTTTTTTTTTTTTTGAGTATGATATTTGATACATCAGCCTTGGGCTCATATATGCTCAAGGAGGGAAAATGCCTGAATTGTATTTATTGTATTATATCATATGCGGTTTGGCACAGTTGCTAATATTTATATGACTGAAAAGTAAAACGCAATTCTGATAGCTTGTAATGTACATCAATGACATTTCTATAGCCGATTTACATAAAATGCATATAAATATCAGTTGTCACTCTATATCTACCAATATGTCTGAGTAAGATGATATATAAATGCTTACATTTATGAAATCTGTCTTTTTATTGTGGTGGGTGGGGGTTTGGGGCAAAACATATAATGAAATACGATGATGACTGGGAGATATACATACAGTATACAAATAAACATTCCTCAAAATTTTATGTATCGTACTTAAAATTCTTATGT